>NC_141878.1:80158106-80461136 GCF_056163025.1 Triticum urartu | reverse complement strand
TTCCATGGTTGATGAATCCCTTTACACTGATTTTCCCCTAATACTTGGTGGGTTTACTCAGGTGCCACCGTGCACATTTATAACTCATTGCAGGGATTCCTTACCGTGAGGACGCTTCAAAGGGGGGAGCGAACTCTTAGAGTTGCAAATGGACAGGAGGCTAATGTTGAAGCTGTTGGGACTCTCCCGTTAGTGCTAAAATATGGCTTCACCCTCCTTGTTAATAATGCTATTTATGTTCCTACCATGAGGAGGAACCTTATTTCTGTTTCTCTATTAGATGATGATGGTTTTGAGACTTATTTTGGGAACAAACGATGTGTTATTAAGTTTGGTCATGATGATATTGGTCATGGAATTCGCCATGACAAACTCTATAGACTCCTTTTGAACGACTCCTCTGAATCTTTGAATGTTTGTGATGTAATAAATAAGCATGAGACTTCGTCGAAATTATGGCACTGTCGTTTAGGCCATATTTCGAAGGGGAGAATGGAACGTCTCATTAAAGAAGAGATACTTCACCCCTTAGACTTCTCAGATTTAGATCACTGCATCGATTGTATTAAGGGAAAATTCGTAAAACAAATTAAGAAAGGAGCAATTCGTAGTAGTGGGGTTTTGGAATTAATCCACACTGACATTTGTGGTCCATTTCCTATTACTTCTACCGATGGATATGACTCCTTTATTACTTTCACCGATGATTATTCTCGTTACGGATACATTTTTCCTATTCGCGAACGATCTGAAGCACTCGATAAATTTAAAATCTACAAAGCTGAAGTAGAAAATCAGCATAATTTGAAGATTAAAGTAGTGCGATCAGATCGAGGCGGAGAATATTACGGGAGACATGCTCCTTATGGACAAATTCCTGGTCCCTTTGCTCTATTTCTTCAAGAAAATGGAATAATCGCCCAATACTCAATGTCGGGTGAACCTCAACAAAATGGAGTCGCTGAAAGATGCAACCGTACACTTACGGATATGGTACGGAGCATGGTTTCCAACTCCAGTTTACCGGTTAATTTGTGGATGGAAGCATTAAAGACAGTCGTGCATATACTTAATCGGGTTCCTAGTAAATCAGTACCCAATACACCTTATGAATTGTGGACTGGGAAGAAACCCAGATTAAATTATTTGCATGTGTGGGGTTGTCCTTCTGAAGCTAAGATTTTTAGTCCACACATTGGAAACTTAGATCCTAAAACCGTCAGTTGCCATTTTATTGGATATCCTGCAACATCCAAAGGCTTCCGTTTCTATTGTCCAACACGTACCACTAAATTTTTCGAAATGATACATGCTAAATTTTAGAGAATGTTAATGTCAGTGGGAGCTCCGAGGCAAGAAAAATCACACTTGAGGAAAATCGGACTGACATACCATTACCAATGATCCCAGAGTCTGTTTTTCCTTTGTCTTCAAGCGCAACACCTCCAGTTAATGATTCTGGGTTTATTGGTGCAGCGCCTAATAATGAGCCTCACATCACTCAGTCTTCTGTGATATCTACTGAACCTTTACGTAGATCACAGCGGGATAGAAGAGCTGCCATTAATACAGATGAATATGTTGTTTACATGACTGAAGATGGAAATGACATTAGTAAGGCAAATGATCCCACCTCCTTTGAGGAAGCCATGACAAGCGGACACTCATCTAAGTGGTTTGAGGCCATGAAGGATGAAATTAAGTCAATGAGTATTAATGATGTTTGGGATTTAGTAGAAATTCCTGAGGGAGTCAAAAAGGTGGGATGTAAGTGGGTCTACAAAACTAAGCATGACTCTAAAGGAAATGTCGAACGATTCAAAGCAAGAGTTGTCGCTAAAGGTTATACATAAAGAGAGGGCATAGACTATGTTAACACATTTTCTCCCGTCTCGAAGAAGGATTCGCTAAGAATTGTTATGGCTCTTGTTGCTCATTATGATTTAGAGCTACATAAGATGGATGTTAAAACCGCATTCCTGAATGGTGACTTGCATGAGAATGTATATATGGCTCAACCAGAAGGTTTTGTCATAGAAGGCAAGGAACATATGGGATGTCGACTTAAGAAATCTATCTATGGGCTAAGACAAGCGTCTAGACAATGGTACCTTAAATTTGATGAGGTTATAAGGAAATTTAATTTTAAGGAAAATGAAGTGGACAATTGCATATACATTAAGACAAGTGGGAGCAAGTTTATCATATTGGTACTTTATGTGGATGATATCTTGCTAGCTAGCAGTGATTTAGACATGTTATATGAGACCAAAAGATTTCTTTCATCTAATTTTGACATGAAAGATCTTGGGGATGCCTCTTATGTTTTGGGCATAGAAATCCACCGAGACAGGTCTAAAGGTACATTAGGACTGTCCCAGAGGGCATATATTGACAAAGTCCTTAAAAGATACAACATGCATAATTGTTCTTCCACTCCCGCACCTATTGTTAAAGGTGATAAGTTTGGTCTATTTCAGTGTCCCAAGAATCAATTAGAGATTGATCGAATGAAGATAATTCCTTATGCCTCAGCTGTTGGGAGCATTATGTATGCTCAAGTATGTACGCGTCCCGACTTGGCGTATGTAACTGGAATGCTTGGCAGATATCAGTCTAATCCAGGCTTAGATCATTGGAAAGCTGTCAAGAAAGTAATGCGTTATCTGTAAGGGACTAAAAATCATATGCTTACATATAGAAAGACTGACAACCTAGAAATTATGGGTTACTCAGACGCTGATTTTGCAGGGTGTAAGGATACTAAGAGATCCACATCAGGCTATATCTTCACACTTGCAGGGGGAGCAATTTCATGGAAAAGCTGCAAACAAACACTTACTGCATCTTCAACGATGCAATCAGAGTTTGTGGCATGTTTTGAGGCTACCGGGCAAGCCATATGGCTTAAGAACTTCATCCCTGGACTTAGAGTGGTAGACAGCATAAATAAACCACTTACATTATTCTACGATAATCAAGCTGTGGTTTTCCTTTCAAGTAACAACAAGTCAAGTGGTGCTGCCAAACATATTGACCTTAAGTACCTTGTTATGAAAGATAGAGTCCAAGATCAAACAATTAAAATTCAGCATATGAGTACTAAATTGATGATTGCTGATCCCCTGACTAAAGGCTTGCCACCAAATCTCTTTCGAGAACATATTGCTAGCATGGGTCTAATGGAAAGCCTATAACTATTGGGGAAACTAAATGATGAGATCTCAATATTTGAACTTGGAATAAGGAAGTTTGTTTCGCCTACTAAGTGCACATAATGATTAATAAAGAAACAAACTATTAGGACCATAAGTAGGGAGTATGGATGCATGCCCATACAGACTCCCAACCATAAATAATTATCCATTCCGAAATGAAGTCTTACACTATAGATTTTGGGGTTCCAGTGATGATTATACTATTGCTGCGAATACATTATCTTGGTGTGATGCCTTTGTTGAAGTATGGACTAATGACATTAACCATTCAATCAAGTGGGAGAATGTTGGGAAAAAATAAGTGATTAAATGGTTAATATGTTAATTACCATAAGTTAAAGTGGGCCCAATAGTTAATTACGGGATTAACACTAATTAACGATAATTAGCAATTTGCGCCTGTGATTGGGGGCTAATTAATATTATGGTTAGGTCCCACGTCATATACAGCGCTATATATAAAGGAGGGCATCCTGCACCTAATTGATCGTCGTATTGTTTAGGATAACAGTGCCCTCCAAAATTCACTCCAAATCTAATTGGGAGTGCGCTGGACATTGACGTGAAGGCCTTTACCTTACTCCGGCGAGGTGCCGGAGTGATCTACTATGCTGTTGCAGTTCGTCATCAGACTCTCCTTACTCCACCGAGATGGCCTCTCCAAATGGAGGTATAAACACACTACTGTCCACTAATTTCCGCATTGAATCGAGTAGTGTTCATGTGTATTAGATGAGATCTGATTAGCAATTGCGTAATCCCAGCAATTTATACTAACAATTATGGCTACCGAGTAGTTTCCCGGGTTTAAGTCCCCTTGGTATCTACGTGTATGAATCATGGACCCTTCAAAATGACTTTGATAACGATGCGACAATGACAAATAAGCATAGCTTTTCGATAATTCTTAGAGTAATAGGGATCCCTCACTATTAAGAAGGGATTGAGAGAGTTCACGATGGATTTACTAAAGTCATAGTTCCTTAGGTATCGTTCCACTCAAATCATGCCTTGAAATTAAATACCAAAAAGCCTACCCAAGTTCCATGTCTAAGATTGGCAAAAAGCTCACACACTCACTCTGTTCAGCCACTTGTCTGGACAGCTAGCCGGACATACGGCTATATACATCTTCAAGTCAGTAGGTTTCTTCATAACCAGAAAACATGGTCGGGCATGTTAATAGAAGTGACTTTTGGCCGGCATCAGTTGGACGATCAAACACACAACCAGGCGTCCGGATCTCAAGACGGACATCCGAATATATGTGCCCATGAGTCCATTGTTGGAAATATGCCCTAGAGGCAATAATAAATTGGTTATTATTATATTTCCTTGTTCATGATAATCGTTTATTATCCATGCTAGAATTGTGTTGATAGGAAACTCAGATACATGTGTGGATACATAGACAACACCATGTCCCTAGTAAGCCTCTAGTTGACTAGCTCGTTGATCAATAGATGGTTACGGTTTCCTGACCATGGACATTGGATGTCATTGATAACGGGATCACATCATTAGGAGAATGATGTGATGGACAAGACCCAATCTTAAGCCTAGCACAAGATCATGTAGTTCGTATGCTAAAGCTTTTCTAATGTCAAGTATCATTTCCTTAGACCATGAGATTGTGCAACTCCCGGATACCGTAGGAGTGCTTTGGGTGTGCCAAACGTAACAATGTAACTGGGTGGCTATAAAGGTACACTACAGGTATCTCCGAAAGTGTCTGTTGGGTTGGCACGAATCGAGACTGGGATTTATCACTCCGTGTAAACGGAGAGGTATCTCTGGGCCCACTCGGTAGGACATCATCATAATGTGCACAATGTGATCAAGGAGTTGATCACGGGATGATGTGTTACGAAACGAGTAAAGAGACTTGCCGGTAACGAGATTGAACAAGGTATCGGGATACCGACGATCGAATCTCGGGCAAGTATCGTACCGCTAGACAAAGGGAATTGTATACGAGATTGATTAAGTCCTTGACATCGTGGTTCATCCGATGAGATCATCGTGGAACATGTGGGAACCAACATGGGTATCCAGATCCTGCTGTTGGTTATTGACCGGAGAGTCATCTCGGTCATGTCTGCATGTCTCCCGAACCCGTAGGGTCTACACACTTAAGGTTCGGTGACGCTAGGGTTATAGAGATATTAGTATGCGGTAACCCGAAAGTTGTTCGGAGTCACGGATGAGATCCCGGACATCATGAGGAGTTCCGGAATGGTCCGGACGTAAAGATTTATATATGGGAGGTCTTGTTTTGGTCGCCGGAAAAGTTCCGCGCATTATCGGTATTGTACCAGGAGTGTCGAAAGGGGTTCGGGGGTCCACCAAGGGGGTCCACCTGCCCCGGGGGGGCACATGGGCTGTAGGGGTGTGCGCCTTGGCCTATATGGGCCAAGGGCACCAGCCCCAAGAGGCCCATGCGCCAAGAGATAAGGGAAAGGAAGAGTCCTAAAGGGGGAAGGCACCTCCTAGGTGCCTTGGGGAGGATGGACTCCTCCCTGGCCGCACCCTTCCTTGGAGGAAGGGCCAAGGCTGCGCCCCCCCCCCCCTCTCCCTTGGCCCTATATATAGTGGGGGAAGGGAGGGCAGCCATACCTAAGCCCTGGCGCCTCCCTCTCCCTCCCATGACACATCTCCCTCCTCCCGCAGCGCTTGGCGAAGCCCTGTTGGAATCCCGCTACTTCCACCACCACGCCGTCGTGCTGCTGGATCTCCATCAACCTCTCTTTCCCCCTTGCTGGATCAAGAAGGAGGAGACGTCGCTGCTCCGTACGTGTGTTGAACGTGGAGGTGCCGTCCGTTCGGCGCTAGGATCATCGGTGATTTGGATCACGACGAGTACGACTCCATCAACCCCGTTCTCTTGAACGCTTCCGCGCGCGATCTACAAGGGTATGTAGATCCACTCCTCCCTCGTTGCTAGATGACTCCATAGATTGATCTTGGTGACACGTAGGAAAATTTTGAATTATTGCTACGTTCCCCAACAGTGGCATCATGAGCTAGGTCTATTGCGTAGATTCTATGCACGAGTAGAACACAAAGTAGTTGTGGGCGTTGATTTTGTTCAATATGCTTACCGTTACTAGTCCAATCTTGATTCGGCGGCATTGTGGGATGAAGCAGCCCGGACCAACCTTACACGTACGCTTACGTGAGACCGGTTCCACCGACTGACATGCACTAGTTGCATAAGGTGGCTGGCGGGTGTCTGTCTCTCCCACTTTAGTCGGATCGGATTCGATGAAAAGGGTCCTTATGAAGGGTAAATAGAAATTGTCATATCACGTTGTGGTCTTTGCGTAGGTAAGAAACGTTCTTTCTAGAAACCCATAGCAGCCACGTAAAACATGCAAATAACAATTAGAGGACGTCTAACTTGTTTTTGCAGGGTATGCTATGTGATGTGATATGGACAAAGGATGTGATGAATGATATATGTGATGTATGAGATGATCATGTTCTTGTAATAGGAATCACGACTTGCATGTCGATGAGTATGACAACCGGCAGGAGCCATAGGAGTTGTCTTAATTTATTTATGACCTGCGTGTCAACATAAACGTCATGTAATTACTTTACTTTATTGCTAACCGTTAGCTATAGTAGTAGAAGTAATAGTTGGCGAGGCAACTTCATGGAGACACGATGATGGAGATCATGATGATGGAGATCATGGTGTCATGCCGGTGACGATGATGATCATGGAGCCCCGAAGATGAAGATCAAAAGGAGCAATATGATATTGGCCATATCATGTCACTATTTGATTGCATGTGATGTTTATCATGTTTATACATCTTATTTGCTTAGAACGACGGTAGTAAATAAGATGATCCCTCACTAAAATTTCAAGAAGGTGTTCCCCCTAACTGTGCACCGTTGCGAAAGTTCGTCGTTTCGAAGCACCACGTGATGATCGGGTGTGATAGATTCTTACGTTCGAATACAACGGGTGTTGACGAGCCTAGCATGTACAGACATGGCCTCGGAACACATGCGAAACACTTAGGTTAACTTGAAGAGCCTAGCATGTACAGACATGGCCTTGGAACACAAGAGACCGAAAGGTCGAGCATGAGTCATATAGAAGATACAATCAACATGAAGATGTTCACCGATGTTGACTAGTCCATCTCACGTGATGATCGGACACGGCCTAGTTGACTCGGATCATGTAATCACTTAGATGACTAGAGGGATGTCTATCTGAGTGGGAGTTCATAAGATGAACTTAATTATCCTGAACATAGTCAAAAGGTCTTCACAAATTATGTCGTAGCTCGCGCTTCAGTTCTACTGTTTAGTTATGTTCCTAGAGAAAATTTAGTTGAAAGTTGATAGTAGCAATTATGCGGACTAGGTCCGTAAACTGAGGATTGTCCTCATTGCTTCATAGAAGGCTTATGTCCTTAATGCACCGCTCAGTGTGCTGAACCTCGAACGTTGTCTGTGGATGTTGCGAACATCTGACATACACATTTTGATAACTACGTGATAGTTCAGTTAAACGGTTTAGAGTTGAGGCACCGAAGACGTGTTAAAACGTCGCGAAACATATGAGATGTTTCGAGGGCTGAAATTGGGATTTCAGGCTCGTGCTCCGTACGTGTGTTGAACGCGGAGGTGCCGTCCGTTCGGCGCTAGGATCATCGGTGATTTGGATCACGACGAGTACGACTCCATCAACCCCGTTCTCTTGAACGCTTCCGCGCGTGATCTACAAGGGTATGTAGATCCACTCCTCCCTCGTTGCTAGATGACTCCATAGATTGATCTTGGTGACACGTAGGAAAATTTTGAATTATTGCTACATTCCCCAACATCCATAAGGTTTGGCTTGCCCAGGCAACCCCTTCCGAACAAGTATACAGAGAAGGGAAGTGGTCGGCTTTAGCTGATTGTTCGGATACCAAGCTGGATGTCCAGGCATCAGCCGGACGGCCGATTACATGTCCGGACGTCTAGTTTGTGGCATGCACTGCCTTTTATTCACCTGCCCATGCATTGACTAGTGGTTGTACGTCTCCGTACCTATTCAGACGTTCGGCCAGTTACAGCAACACACTCAAACGACTATTTTTTTGGTCTCTATAAATACCCTCTACCACTCCTATAGAGGGTTGACCACTTCATCCAAAAAACCCTAGAACACACAATTGCTCCATGTCACTCTTTCTTGCATCAAAATTTGGATCCCTGAGAGATTCTTGAGGGTTCTTAAGAGTTATTCCACCAAGTGATAGATCCACTCATTCCTCTCTCTTTTTTTGACCAAAGAAAATCATGATTTGAGCAAGTCTTCAGCTTTTTCCTTCGATCTTGTTACCCCTGGAGGTTGGAGACTCCTAGGCGGTAGGAGTGCTTTGGTGAGGAATCGGTTTGTGAATCACATTCGTTGTGAAGGTTTGAAGATCATCCCAAGATCTGCCACTAGTGGTTGGGAATCACATTCGTTGTGATATCCCAAGGAGAATAGGGCAGCGCTATTCAGCCATATACTGTCGCCATGGTAAGTTGGTAACCCAATTTTACTGCCACGGCAGTCCTTCTCGCCAGCTTTGTTTCAGCAATTCTGTTAGTTAGTTTTAGGAGTACACTGTCTATGCATCATTGGCGACATTGTAGGTAGTCGAGCATGAGCTTGGATCGTGGGATGGCACGATCAATAGCCGAGCAGCGAGCATGTTGGCATGTTTCCCGTTTTCGAACAGAATAAAAGGAGGAAGAAAGAATAGAAAAGCTGCAACATTTACGCAGCACAAAATTTAGAGTCTTGCTCGATGAGGGTGACCGCTAAGACTCGATGAGGGTGACTGCTAAGACCCGGTTTTTCTGCTGCCTATTCTAACTTTGCTGTACATGGCAAGTGTTTCTAGAAATCCTTGTTAAATTCTGTTCTGGTTGGCATCTCACACTCACAGCATGGATCGTCTGCTGCCGTGCTGGAGATGTAGGGAGTTTGTGTCTACTCCCGGCGTGGGGCCCCTTTTGATGAGGAAAACTCAGTTATCCCCTTCACATATAGAAGCATGGATACAGGGGAAGAAACGATTTTGAGATGCCTTGTGTTGTGATTTTGTACAAAATATGCATGCGCGCATTGTCATTTTGAATGATTATATACGTTGATGGACACTTGGTCGGGATATCTACTCCCTTCTCCGATTGATGGACGCTTGGCCTTAATTAACCCTGTGAGCTGTTCGCTTCCAGGCTCGACTAAATTGCAAAAAACCACCACATTAGGGGACGCTAAAACAGAAAACCACCACCTTTCGGTTTTTTTCAAAAAACCACCACGTTTGAGCTGACAGTTTTCAAAAAACACTGATCGCACGGTTTGGCACGTCTGAGTGAAAAACTGACCTGTTGGGCCCAATGTCAGGCGCCACGTGGACAGGGGGAGATGGCGCCCATCACGCGCGCCGTTAGACGGCGTCGCACTGACCTAACGAGCCGGCCCGACCCAGCCTGACCCGTTCGTTCCCCTCTCTCTCGGCCGCCTTCTTCTCTGTCTGCGATGCATTCTCCACCGCCTCCGCCGTCCATTTGTCGCCGCCGGCCGCCGCAGCGATGGTGTCCTGGAAGGACGGCGAAACTAGCAGCGAAGATTCTGTGTCCCCCCTCTTCAACTCTCACGCGGACGAGACCTACGTGAGTATCATTTCTCTTTGACTTAGGGTTAGGGTTTTCTTCGATTTGAGCTTAGTTTTAACGGATTTGAGTTGGGATTTGAGCACTGTTGCAACATTGTAGATCCCACAGACCATTGTTGACCCGGAGTGGTGCGGTATTGTTGCCGGAGGACCAATGTGCTGTCACAACCTTCCTATTCATAGGGCTATTGTGTTCCAAGGAATCAACACTGGCCGTAGGTTTTATGGATACGGTAATCAGGTTAGTGGCAGGCCCTCTCTTGTACATGTACATTATACAAATCCTTTTTTGATGCTCAGTGAACTGAATATAGGTTGATATGTCTATGAACTGAATATTGTTCTGTACTTAGTTTACTGAAGATGTTGTTTTATCAACTGTTTTGAGGGGAAAAGGTGTCAAGTTTAATCAATGCTTAACTGAATGTGTTTGGTTTTAAATGACCTCAATTAACTAAATATATGTAGCTATTAACTGAATGTATGTAGCTGTTTAACTGAATATATGTAGCTGTTAACTGAATATGGTGTTAACTGACTTCTCTGAATGTGGTTGTTAACTCTGGTTTTGTCTGAATTATTATAGGAAGGTGACAATTGTGGTCTGGTTCAATGGATTGACCCAGAATGGCCAGAACCCATGAAAAATGCACTTCGCAAACTTTGGGATATGTATGAGCAGAGTAGCAAACAGAATGATGCTAAAGAAAAGCTCATACTCAAGCTAGGAGAAGAGAAGAATCTAATCCAAGAGAAGCACCACAACCACATCAAAGAAACAAGCAATTTTTTTGCTACAATTCACAAGAATGTGATGAGAGAGAATTATCAGAAGATTATGCAGGATGGTGATGTAGAGAGTGATGTAGTTCAAGCCCAGGAAGAGAAGGCTAAACTTGAGAAAGACAATATTGAGCTTAGGACGGCACTGCAAGTGATTAAGCAGAGCAATGATGAACTTGTTAGGAATTGGAAGCAACATGTAGCAGATGGAGGTGTTCAACAGATTGAACAGATGAAGAAGGATAAGCAGAAGTTAGAGTATATCATAGCTGATTTGCTTAAGGATCGGGAGGCAAACAAGATGAGGATGAGGAAAATCAAAGAAATATGTGATGAGTGAGTAATTTGTTGGCATAATGTATGAGGGCAACAAGGTTGAACTAAGTTTGGTTGGTTGTATTGTGTTGAACTATGTTGTTTCTATTGAACTAAGTACTCTATTTTCAGTAATGGAGTTAATCTAAATCTTATTAGTATGTTGTTTAGTTGTAATGGATTATGATGTAAGATGTGAACACTAAGTTGTTTGTTGGATGTGATCAGTCTGGTCTAGTTTGATCTTGTTGATGGAATTTTATTTATAAATTATTGTTGTGATGGAATGAAATGATTGACGGTTCTCGAGGGTTGTCGAGAGGATAGGTTTAGCCTAAAAAGGTTGGTGCCTTTCGTCGACAGTTGTCAAGAGGATAGGTTTAGCCCAAAAAGGTTGATGCATTTCGTCGACGGTTGTCGAGAGGATAGGGTTAGCCTAAAAAGGTTGGTGCCTTTCGTTGACGGTTGTCGAGAGGATAGGGTTAGCCTAAAAAGGTTGATGCATTTCGTCGACGGTTGTCGAGAGGATAGGGTTAGCCTAAAAAGGTTGATGCATTTCGTCGATGGTTGTCGAGAGGATAGGGTTAGCCTAAAAAGGTTGATGCATTTCGTCAACGGTTGTCGAGAGGATAGGGTTAGCCTAAAAAGGTTGATGCATTTCGTCGACGGTTGTCGAGAGGATAGGGTTAGCCTAAAAAGGTCGGTGCCTTTCGTCGACGGTTGTCGAGAGGATAGGGTTAGCCTAAAAAGGTTGATGCATTTCGTCGACGGTTGTCGAGAGGATAGGGTTAGCCCAAAAAGGAACCAACCACTTTGTGAAGTGCATAATCGTTAGAAGAGCATAATCATTAAAAGAACATAATCATTAGAAGAGCATAATCATCATAGCAACATCATTAAAAGAGCATAATCATCACAACAACAAGGAGTACTCCAACAACAAGTTTTGCCCAAAATACCATGGCTTGCCAACATGACAGCAAGATATCAATAAGAGCAAGTTAAACATGTCCAGTCTACCATAGCTTGCCAACATGACAGCAAGATATCAATAAGAGCAAGTTAAACATGTCCAGTCTACCATAGCTTGCCAACATGACATCAAGATATCAAGTCTACCATAGCTTACCACAACACAAGTTTTGCCCAAAATACAGAACATACCATGATTAACTTGCTACCACAGCACAAGTTTTGCCCAGAATACAGAACATATCAAGCCTAACTAATTGCCACTAGCATAGAAGTAGTCTCTGAACTTGCTTGGCTTCTTCCTGAGCCTTGTAGAACCATATGCACCAGCAGCAGCAGGCCTTGGAGGAGCAAATGAAGAAGAACCAGCTCTTCTTGGAGCAGTAGAGGCAGCATCAGTTCTTGGAGCAGATGAGGAAGCAGCAGTTGTTTGAGCAGATGAGGATGCACCAGCTCTGGGACCTGCAGCAGTTCTAGGAGCAGCATTAGCAGTTCTTGGAGCTGCAGCAGTAGTTCTAGGAGCACCAGAAGCAGTTCTTGGAGCTGCACCAGCAGTTCTTGGAGCTGCAGCAGTAGTTCTAGGAGCACCAGAAGCAGTTCTTGGAGCTGCACCAGCAGTTCTTGCAGCTGCAGCAGCAGTTCTAGGAGCACCAGAAGCAGTTCTAGGAGCACCAGAAGCTGCAGTAGTTGCTCTTGCACCAGATGGAGGGGTTGTTCTTGCTTCCTAAAACATGTCAAGTATTTGCATTATTTTTTCAGTACAATATTATATACAGAACTAAACATGGCAAGCACAACAATTAATTATTATACCTTGTGCTTGTTCTTCCTAGAAGCAAGGGGTGGCTTCAATTGATCACCACAGTTTGTGTATCTATGCCCTTGCTTCCCACAGTTGCTACAGGTGATGGTTCCAACTCTTGAACTGTCCTTGGGTTTTGGCACTTCAAATTGACCCTTTCTTCTTTTAGTCTGATTTCTGCCCTTCTTCTTGTGGAACACAGGGGGGTCTATGTCTCTAGTGTCTGTCCTTGTCCATAGGTCAGGTCCAGGAACTGGGTAGATCATTGGCTTGTAAGCTTCTAGGTACATAGGTTTCTTGAAGAACTCATGGACAAAATCTTCTAGTTGTTGTTTTGATTTATAGATTGCACAGACAACATGGTTACATGGTACACCTCGCATGTCCCATTTTCTGCAACCACATGTCCAATTCTTCAAGTTGACAACATATGATTTCTCACCACTATTCACCTGATATAGATTAGGCCCTGGCATCATAGCTTTGCAATTCCTAGCCCATTCCTTTGACTCCTCTAGCATCTCCATATATGTTGGGGTAATTGTCCATCTTGCTGATTCCCCCCCCCCCCTGTTCTTTTTTCATTGAACTTCACCATTAATTTGGACCTAGCCCCTTCAACCATAGTTTTAATAGGTTTGTCCCTAATGTCCAAGATCATTCTATTGAACACCTCACTTATGTTGTTCACTACTAAATCAGTTTTACATGTGGTATCCATAGAATATCTAGCCCATGTTTCTACAGGTATTTTCTTAAGCCAGAGCCAAGCATCCTCACTTTCCTTTCTTATTTCTTCCATTGCCTCATCAAACCCAAACTTTGTGTAAGAATAAGCTGCTGCATCCATATACTGCTTAAGCCCTTCTCCTCTAAATCCAACACTTTGGAAATTTGCATATATATGCCTTAAACAGTATCTTTGAGGACAATTAGGAAAAACTTGGTCAATGGCATTTAGCAGACCCTGGTTACATATATGATACATCATTTAGCAGTTCTAGGAGTAGCAGAAGTTCTATGTTGTGCAACACACTTAATGAAGTAAGGAAATTAAATTAGACAAACAGTTTACAACATTACATACCTTCTGCCTATCTGAAATTATTGTGTACTTTCCAAATTGTCCTTCTTCTCCACCAAGAACTATCTTCAATTGTGTTAAAAACCAACACCAAGTTGGAGTGTCCTCCTTCTCAACAACTCCAAAGGAAAGAGGGTATATATTGTTGTTTCCATCTCTACCAGTTGCAGCTAAGATCTGTTGCCCTGTGTTTAGTTTCACAAAACACCCATCTAGACCTGAAATAGGTACAACATAAGAGATGCAACAATGTATAGGTCAATAACAAATTGCTATAGAGACAAACATACCAATGAAAGGTCTACATCCTCTAAGAAAACCCTCTCTTTGTGCTGCAAGACAGATGAACAGCCTATGAAATCTGGGATTTTTGCTTGGATGCTATCTCACAACTCTAGTAGTTACAATGCATCTGCTCCCAGGGTTTGTGTCCAACACAGCTTGAAGATAGTCTCTAATCCTAGTGTGCTGTGCTTCCTGATCACCCTGAACAACACTAAGAGCTTGCTGCCTTGCCCTGTATGCCATCATCTTACCAACCTCCACACCATACTTCTCCTTTGTCTTGTTAATGAGTGTTTGAATTCCTGCTTTAGGATCTGTCCTGAAGCATTCTTCAACTGCTTTGGCCACAAACCTAGTAGGAACCTTGCAATTCTCACCACTTGGAGCACATGTATGCTCTAATTGTAGCTTCCTAATACAAAATCTTTTCTCTTGCCCAACTACAGATGCAACCATGTGAAAGGGGCAACCTTTGTCCACACAATCAACTATGATCCTATCTTTGTTGTTCCTGTGGTAATGTAAGTTCCTTCTTTGTGTCACATGCAAGTTAACCAATGCTCTTCTGAACTGGTAAACATCAATAAAACACATGTGCCGGCAAATTTGTTCCTGTGGCATAAGCCTATTTTCATCATACCATATCCTGGCTTTATTTTTTGCCCTAGACTTTCTCCCAGATGAGGAACAATACAACACTACTTCTTCATCAGAATCATTTTGAAGTTCATCATCTATATCTTCATCAGATAAGGGAATGTAGTCTGCCTCAAGTTTGGCCTGGGAACTGCAGTGTGATCTACTTGTTGGACCTCTTCTAACAGGTAATTTCTCAACTGGTGCTGCTTCAACAAACCCCTCTTCTTCATCCTCCTCCTCAGCCTCACAAAACAGATCTTCTGGCTTTGAATCACCTTCATAAACCCTCTTCCTCTTGAGATCTTTTATTTTCTGCTGCAAATCTGCATCATCCTGCTCCTCTTCATCTATCTCCTCTTCAGAGCTATCCACATCATTCTCCTCTGTCTCCATCAACTCATCCTCTTCCATTCTTTCTTCTCCTTGTAGTACTAGACTGTCATCAGCAAACTCATTAAGAAAATCATCTAACTCTTTGACACCAGCTATGTCCTTCCCCTTTTTAACAATGCAACTCTGCTGAGTGAAGAGATATTCTCCATAAGAGTCCTCTGTATGAGCACTAACAACTGGAGCACACATATCTGATGTATGTTCAGTGGTCTGACTTTGGTAGAGCACACCTGCATCATCTATATTGTACACCTTTGGACAACCAATCTCAGAAATTGGAATCTTCTTTTCACATCCATCTCCAACGTTGATCTGGCACTTTGCCATCTCTGAGTCTCTTCCTTTCATTACTGTGATAGTAACACACCTCTTCTCCTCATACAATATCAACATTTCTTCTACATCTTCCTCAGATTGGATTAGCTGCATGCCTGCCATTCCTACACCTTCTTGCTTCACATAGTACATTGAATCCTTTTGATCATAGCCCTCTATCCCAATAATAGCTAACATGTTGATATATGTGATATCTGATTCACATAATGTCCTTTCCAGATTGTCACGGCCTTGGAAATGAAACCTCACATCCCATGGTTCATCATCATCCAAACTACAAGTTCAGTTAGCATTACATTCAGTTAAGACCATTCAGTTTTAACAGTAAATTCAGATAACACTAAATTCAGTTAACAGTCAATTCAGATAACAGTAAATTCAGTTAACAATCAATTCAGTTAACCACAATTAAGCTCATATTCAGTTAACAGTAAAAATCTGATTTATGTTAAAACTCAGCTAAGTTAAAACTAAATTAAAACTAAGTTAACAGTGAAATTCAGTAAATTCAGTTATCCACAGTTCAGTAAATCCAGTAAAAATCTGCTTTAAGTTAAAACTGAGCTAAGTTAAAACTAAATTCAGTTATCCATAAATTAAGCTAAGTTAAAACTAACTGAGCTAAGTTAAGTTTAAACTAAACTAAATTCAGTTATCCACAATTAAGTTAAAACTGAGCTATGTAAACATAACTGAGCTAAGTTAAAACTAAATTCAGTTATTCACTTAACAGTACATTCACTTCATCAAAATTATTCTGTTCAACTGTTGAAAATGAGATTCAAACCCTAATTCCTAAATTGAGATTCATACATATGAAAGAGTCTAGCTACACTAGCAAAATCACTCAAAGTGTTCAACTACAGTAGCATAATCACTCAAATTGTTCAATTACACTGGCATAATCAAAAAGAGAATTTTGGAAACACTCACTCCACGCCGCCGAGGCCGGATGTGAAGCGGTGGCTCCGCCCTGGATTGGCCTTTCAGACCTGGGCCAGTTTGGCGGTCGCACGTGCCTCAATGTCGTCAGATTTGAAGATGTTGCAATCCTCGCCGCGCTCATCTCCGCTGACGCCGGCGGATCGAGAGGCGCCAAACGTACCAAGGAACGCCGTCGGAGAGCGAGGAAGGACGGGGCGGCCACCAGCATCGGCGATGGAGAGGTCGCGGTCGTCCCTACCGTCACCGGATGCGCCTCCGTCGTCAACGCCGATGCCGTTGTCAACGCCGCCGCCGTTGTCAACGCCGCCGCCGCCACCGCCGGTCGCCATGCGGGAAGTGACCTAGGACGACTAGATGCGATCTGGGCGAAATGGCTAGGTCGGGCCAGCTCATTAGGTCAGTGCGACGCCGTCTAACGGCGCGCGTGACGGGTGCCGTCTCCCCCTGTCCACGTGGCGCCTGACATTGGGCCCAACAGGCCAGTTTTTCAATCAGACACGCCAAACCGTGCGATCGGTGTTTTTTGACAACTGTCAGCTCAAACGTGGTGGTTTTTTGAAAAAAAAAACCGAAAGGTAGTGGTTTTCTGTTTTAGCGTCCCCTAATGTGGTGGTTTTTTGCAATTTACTCTCCAGGCTCCGATGTCACACTGGACGTTGATGCTGGCCTTTTGTTCTGTTCATGTTGTACATACCTGTAGGCTGTAGCTGAGCTGGCCTAGATTATCTTGAGCTCAAATGCGATGGGTAACGATGGAGAGCAGGTGCGGTGACCCGCGGGGTAGGTTGGCGTACAACTTAGTACTATTCTAGACGGAAAACCGAACACTTTCACCGCCGTCGAACTTTCTTCGTAGACTTCTTATCATCAGGCCCAACTTACGTGGAAGCACAGGCAGATACAGGTTTGTTAATACTCACTGCAACTCTTAGTTTCGTTTAGTCCCACCTCGCCGGCACACGCCATGGAGTTGGCCTAAGAAGCCATAAAAGGAAAGGGAGGGCAAAGTTTTAAATCATACCTTTCTCGATCTTTTGGCTAAGATCAAGCGTAGTATCTATTCTTATCAGTTTAATATCTGATATGTGGGCCAAATGCCCACAACGATATTAAATTTATTTTTTACAGGGAAGGGTCCACCACAATAGTTTGCTATTAGGGCCTTCAAGTGTCGTCCGGGCGTTGCACTACAGCCCAGACCCGGCACACCCCAACCAAATCAAACCCAAGAATTCCCCTTTGCTGGAAAAATAATTTGCTTGAAACAGTGCGTCCAGCCTGAGATCAAAGGCAATGCAGCACAGTAAATGGCTTAGTGAGTACCATAGAAGATGCATTCTATGCTAATGGTGAGGACATGTTTGGCAGTTTTGTATGTCAATCAGAGCGAGCAGTTCACACAAGTTGGTACTCTGCCGGCACTGGCGATAGCTCTCCGCAGTAGTCGGCCATGCGCGCCTCTTCCGTGGCGCCCATCAGGTCCTGCACCACCTCCGCCATCGCCGGCCGGAACTCGGCCTCCTGCTGCACATAGGCAAACTCCATTACGACAACGCAGCAGCCCGAGCAAACGAGAAACCAGAGACGGTCGAGCTTCAGTTACCTGCACGCATCTGCTGATGATGTCCGCGAACCGTGACAGGGACCTGACCGGCACCGGCGTGCCCCGGAGGCGTGGGTCGGCCATCCTGCGCAGAGCGCTCAGGTCATGCAGCCGCGCGCCAGCCCATGGCACCAGCAGCCTCTCCCCTCGCGGCCGCACATTGTCGTAGGGCCTGCGCCCCGTCAGGAGCTGCAGCATCACCACACCGAAGCAGTACACGTCGCGGCCTGTGGCCGCCTCCGTCGTTGCCGCTTCTTCCGGCGGGCTGACGTAGCTCAGTGTGTCGTCATGCCAGTCCGTAGTAGCTCCTGACGCTGACGGTGGCACGAACGGGGCGAGGCCGCACCCGGACACGCGCACCCGCGCCTCGCCATCGACAAGGACATGCTCCGGCCTGAAATGTCCGTGGACAACGGCCACATGTCCCTCCTGGCCGCCGCCGCCGTCATGGAGGTACTCGAGAGCCTTGGCGGCCTCGAGGGCCACGGCGATCCGAGCTTCCCACAGGAACTTGTTGCCGGGATCAGCAGCGTGGCTGCTGCCGCGGTGGATCATGTCGTCCAATGTGTGTTCGCTAAAATGTTTGTACACGAGCAGCCTCTGTCCGTGCTCCATGCAGCAACCCACAAGCTCTTCTATGTTGGGGTGTCGAAGCTCGGCGACGGTCCGAACATTCTCCAAAAACTCGTCAGCCGCCATTTTCGTAGCCGTGTCGCGAAGCTTCAGCACCGCATACTAGAAGAAATGTGATCATGGGAAGATGATGTCAATAACACCACAAAGTTTCCAACAGGAAAAAGGGATAGTACTCTAGTACTATAAAGAAACTCAATATGACACAATTAGGAATGGAGGTTCTACATACAGTTCAATTTACCTTGCATTCTGGGCGCTCTGCTAGATAGATTTTGCCGAACCGAGTTTCTCGCAGAAAATTCTCATCGCTGAAGCTGTTGGTGCACTGTTGCAGAGATGCAACAGTGAAGAACTCGAAGGAAACCGTCAAGGGTTTGCCTTCTTCTGACCCGCACTGAACATTCTTATCTGAAACAATGCTTGACATGCTGTAGTTCTTGAGAGGTGTCTGTGCCGATAAACCCGCCACCTTTGTGCAATCTCCCAGAGTGCTCCCCACAATGTCATTTGCAGCAACTTCAATGATCAAATCAACAATGGGAATTGATATCAGAACGTGTAGGTTCTTAATTTTTCATGATAAAATTTCAGCATTGTTTTTCATGTACCTGTACCGTGTTGTTTGTCAGGGTAGGCAGGTGCACCTAGCTTAGGAGGCTTCCTTGTCCAGATTGCCACGCACCTCACAATTGCCCTCAGGTGCCCTTCCCAAGTGGACATCTCCTGCCGCCGTCTCGAGGTTGCGAACATGGTCATAACGACAGCAATGGTTAATAAACTGGCAGCAAGAATGCTGAATCCGGCAGCCTTTGCCGGAGAAACCTTGTTGGCGTGCCTCTGAAGACCACCGCCATGTGTAGTGTCCTGTGGAGTAACTGCGGGAATTACAGTAATGTGAGGATGCGCAGCTGGAGAAGGAGACGACATTGCCGGAGTCGGAGAGGAACCGGGGATCGGAAGGGTGAAATGGTTGCCGTTTCTTCTGCAGAAAATTCAGGCAAAAATATTGATTTATTAGGCAGCCAGTAGTTAGCCAAGCTCTTTTGGCTCTTGAATCTCGATAAAAGAGGATGGAGTTCTTACAGAAATTTTGGGATGCTGAGCATCTTCTTTGGGATGGATCCTGCAAATTGATTGTTCTCCACGTTCCTGTAAACGTTCACAGAATCAAGATTCAGGAATGGGCATGCGAGAAATGCAGTCAGACCTTTGTTTCATGGAAATGTTTTTTCCCTCCCAACAACACGCAGGATTTTGCACGTTATCTCGTCAAGGAGTAGTGTGACCATCGTTTCACAGTACTCCCTCCGTCCGAAAATACTTGTCATCAAAATAGATAAAAAGAGATGTATCTAGAACTAAAATACATCTAGATACATCCCCTTTTATCCATTTAGATGACAAGTAGATACATCTCTTTTTATCTATTTTGATGACAAGTATTTCCGGACGGAGGGAGTATGAGCTAAGGAGGTATCTGTGTAAATTGGTAAAGTAATTACAGGTCTTTCAGTGGAAGATCACGCAGCACATCGAGTGTCCCGGTTAGCCTGTTGTTGTGCACATGCCTGCAGCACATTGCAAATTCAGAAAAACAATGCATTTAACCACAAACTACCAGGAAGAGAGTATCCCTGCATAGTACTAATTAGGAAGCATAATACTCAGCTACCCACAGTGCCGAAAGGGATTTGAGCATTGCCATTGACTGCAGCAGCTCACCGGCGAGGTTGTTTGATGACAGGTCCCTGCATGAACATAAACCAAAAACAATGTCAATAAATAAACTGAAGTGGTAGTAGACAGAAAGTAGAACTGAAATATGATGTAAATTCACAAACAATCTTGTAATAGCAGTGAGCTCTCCGAGTGCCTCGCTCAGCTTCCCTTCTAGACCCACGCCTTTGAGTACTCTGTCAGGTTCAATAAAAAGCTTTTCTGTGAATTGGATAATGCATGAAGCTCGGCATGGTACCAGAGATTCTGAAAGAACAGCTAACATTTCGGTTATGTTGGGGCCGAGGCACTGCACCCCTTGCCATGCCTCCTCGCAAGGGTCTCCTCCCGAAGCAGCCCAACCACGAAGGTCCGGCGAGCCCAGTGACGCGTACAGCTCGTTCACAGCATCAACTGCACCAGCAAAATAAGAGGGAAAATGGACTTAGCATACATGCATTGCACTGCAAGACTAAGAAAAGTTTTTCAGATTCTTCTCACCGTCTTGCTGGTTGGTGTAGGAAGGGGCGAAGAACGGCATGGGGAACGGAAACACCAGCGAATGCGAATGCTCGAGCAAGCAGAAGGCGAGCCATAGGAGCATCCACATCTGCACTCTTCCTTGCATTGGCTCCATGGATGGATCTTGATTCAAGGTGCAACACTGGCGGCAACGACAAGCAAGATGATAACTAGCAGCCACAGAGCCAGGCAAGCATATATACATAAAAGAGTGGCTGTGTGATGGATTTTCTTAAGCACCAGCATGCAGTATAGTATTATATGATGAGTTTCTGGTCACCTACCTGTTGACTCATTCGGTGGTTGGCAACTTGTGTCAATGGGTCACTCCTTTTCTTGCGTTTCTTCAGACATGCTCTGCAAGTTATCCCTTGCAAACAAAATTAGACAAGCATGATTGGGGAGAAGTTTTAGTGCTGCCCAGACTTGCAGAAAATTGTTCTCGATCAAAAAACATGCCCAGCTGGAAAAGAGGTGGAGTATTTGCAGTAAATAAACATGATAGCAACCATTAAAAAGCATGTACGGCGAAAACACAAACACAATGAGCATATGTGTGAGATCAACAAGGAAAAGTAGGGTGTCTCGCTTACAAGATGAGGATAACTGAATGTTATAGGATGAAGCATGAAGCATGTTTTTTCTTTTTTCCAGAAGCCTCAAAAGTCAAAATGTGACTTGAACATGACAAGATCAATGTTGCTTTCCTGACTCTAAAAAGGCACCCAACAAAACACTAACTCGGACACTGAAAACAGCATGGGCAACAATAACCTGTAACAAATCATCAGATGCTTAAAAGCAAGATGATGCATGAGCATGCTGAGCAGAGCACTGAACAAGGATAAACAGACAATGTCATGCTTCCAGTACAAAAGTACAGTACAACACTCATTACAGATAGAGTTCAACAAATTCAGCTTGTTTACAACATGTCTTTGCTTAAAAAAGTCTAATACAACCATAGAAAATACATGATGGCTAATTCTTAATGAATAATACCAAGGCTTGAGTGCTATATCCAGTGAGCATATTTCTCAGCACCATCATGCCCATCCTCCATTTCATCAAAGGCATCAGATACATGGCCCAAGTACAAGAACCCCAAAAGCAAAGCGAGTTGATCCCTGCAGATATATTCAATTAAAACTGATAACACGCAAGTCATCTAAATGCAACAGAAATATGCTTCCATAGTTTCACAGTAATGTCTTTCATGCGAAACTCAAAAAACAGTACAGTTTCAAACTAAATGTACATAAGCTGCTCGTTCATGCTTTCAAATGTTCCATAGCCATCAAATATTCTTATTTCAGTTAGGAAGCAGTATACAACAATAGTAGCAGGAACTTAAGATGTGAATGGTAAATTAAAGCCTTTCCAAAAATGTGAATGGCCCTCAAACATTAACTGATGAGCATAATATGCAAATTTGGTGGGATAGAGATACCTTTCCTGCTATGTAATGAATTTGTTTTCTTTAACTGGCAGGTTGCCTGACAACTATTGAACAGGACATAAATAAATCATGACCACCTTTAATGGCTAGATATGTTCTCAAAATAGCATGAAACAATAACTCTCAGCATGCACAATTAGGACAGCAAAGCACGCCAAAAAATTAAAATACATGGTTAAAGGGGGAAGTTTCCCTCCCTTAACTATATGTTGTTTTTCTCTAATAAAAATCGACGAGGGAGCTCGTTGTCTCAAAAGAAAAACTGTATGTTGTTTAGGCAGAAGTGAGGCACCATGCGGAGGCCACGCCTCGAGCACGGAGGGGTGAGCTTATTGGCATGTGCTCTAACCAACCGGCCACTGCTCTGTTCTTAAAACTAGACCAACTGGGATTAGCCCTGTGGCATTTTAATTAAGAAGAAACAACCCAGTCACACCTTGCGGAGCCCGGGGCTCGAACGCGGGTGGCAGGCTGGGCACGCAGCCGGACACGCGCCACTAGCCAACTGGCCAACACACAGTTCCCAAAGCACGCCAAATATAAACAAAATAAACTTACCACTTCATCATATACTCGGTTTTGACAACGACCGGGGGAAGCCAAAGTAGCAGTGAACATCTTCTTTATGGAAGAATTGCCTCCTCCTCCTACAAACCTTAGTAAGTTCAGAAGTCTTGACATCCAATGCAAAATAATCTACATTCCACTCAGTCGTCAACAAGCTCATAGGGTCGCCTTCAACAATGTCCAGCTGATCTTCTGTAGTGGCTCCAAGGAATAAGAATCCCTCAGCTGCACCCACAGTGAAATAGTCATACTTGCCGGGCAACGGTATAATATTCTCCAGCTGCCATTCCTTGGAAGACTGGCCATTATTTTGCTGACTGGTATGATAGAGATGAAAAGAGCCATTTGGAGTGTGATCACCAACAAGAGAAAACATCTCAAGGGCTCCTTCTCTACCCACAACAATGCGAGGCAGACTTCTACTCTGGCCAGGCCGGCATCGGGATGGCACATAGATGTCCAGAACGTCTTCGTGCTGGCCAGGCAGACATCTGAGGTTTATATGGTAGCCAGTACGATCATCGACAGTGCAAAACTCCATTTTCCTTGTGTCCAACACAAGCAGCTTGTCGTTAAAAGTCGATGCCGAGTAGTAGGAGCCGCGCGCGCAGTCAAAACAGGACGCGCCACGGTATTCGCAACCTCTGAAGTGTTGCCACATCTGGCTACCCAAAGAGCTCCAGCTGATAGTTGCGGCTATGCACCATTCTCCTGTGACGGAAGAGAATAGAAATGCAACCAGCTTGGTATTATAGTTAGCCAAGCATATCACCTTGAACAATGTCTCATCCTCACCCTCGGCAACGGGCATGAGTAAGTACTTGGTTCGTACAGTGCCTTTCTCCTGGAGTGCCAGGTTCCACGGAACGGGTGGGAGCTGCGCGTAGCGGCGAAACAATGGATCGCAGACGGCAAGGTGTCTGAAGGCCTCCCAAATTTGTCCGTCTTCGAGAAGGACACGGCCATCACGGGCGTCGCACGGGACCCACACGTGCCCCTCGCCGTGTTTGGGGACGAAGGAGTAGGTGAAATCGGCTGCGTCGGCGAGGGCACGGGCGAGCGGGGCGGAGGGGTGGGGCGCCTGGGCGGGGTGGAAGCCACAGCCAACTTCGTCATCCACGAACCCCAGGAGCGGCGGCGGGTGGCGTTTGCGGTAGCTGCGGAGGAAGGAGCGCTCGGTGATGATGCGGCGGAAGGAGGCGCGCGCGGTGCAGGCGCGCGCGAGCTCCGCCGGGGTGGGCAGGCGGAGGAAAATCTCCTCCAGGAGCTCGTCGCGGAGGTCCGTGAGCACCGACTGAGTTCGGCGTCCGGCGACCGGCGCCACCGTCGAGGCCATGGCGGGCAGCGAATCGGCCGCCGCCGCGGTCAGAGTTGCAGCTCAGGGGACGGAGTAGTGTGCGGTGCGTGGTTAGGGTTTTCGTCGGAGATAGCAGGGCCGCCGCAGTTTTTGGGGAATGGGACGGCCGATCCAGAAAAAAAAAAAGAACCGAACGAATTTCCGGGTCTATCCGGGCGGGAGGGCGTGTGCCTCGTTTGGTTCAACGTTTTGGGAGTATTTTTTCGCCTTAAAAAGGAGTATTATTTTCCAAAAGAAAGGCCGAAGGAAAATTACCACGTGAGGAGAGGAAAAATTCGGTGCGTGCTGTTTTTTTTCCGTTCTATCGAACGGCCTCTCGGCGATCTTCTCCGCTTCCTTCTGCCAGGAGTTCACCCATATCACCTTGAAGGTCGTCACGCCCTCATCCTCGCCAATGGGTGCGAGTAAGGGCTTGAATCCTCGTGATTTCTCCTCGACCGCGAGTGCCAGGTCCATAGGTATGGGTGGAAATAGCACGTAGCGCCGTGACAATGGATCTCACACCATGAGGTTTGTGATGATTTCCCGAGACGCTCTGCCCTCAAGGAGGACGCGGACGTCGCAGGGACACCAGGAGCTTCCATCGCTGGGCTTGGGGACAAAGGAGTATGTGAAATCCGCGGCATCGGCGAGGGCACGGGCGACTGGGGCGGAGGAGTAGGGCGCCTGTGAAAGCTGAAGCCACCTTTGTCGTCGACGAGTCCGAGGAGCGGGGGTGGATGGCGTTTTGTTGAAGCATCGAAGAAAGGAGCATTCAATGATGATTCCGCGGAAACGGGGGCAAGCGGTGGAGGCGGGGGCAAGCACGGCAGGGGTGGGCAGGCAGATGACGATCTCCTCCAGGAGTTCGTCGCCGAAGTCTTGGAGTAAAGACTGAATCCAGTGTTTGAAAATTGGCGGCCATGCCGAGGCCATGGTGCGGTCAGTCGGCCGCCAATCCGCTCGGGTGGATAGTGACGAGATCGGGGTCTAGGGTTTGGTTGGAGTTAGCAGATGGGGGAGCGAGTGCCCAGTAGTGTGCGTGATGGGCTGATGGCGTTGCTTGTTGTGGAATGAAGAGTGAAGAATGAAAAGTGGGGGAAATAATTTGGGTTCTATTTGTGCATTTTCAAATGGTGCAAAAGAAGTCACCCCGGTCTATTTACATTTTTTTAAGGATCTATTCAGTGTTGGGCACAACGGTTGGTAACACAATTTACTCTACGATGCAATGTTTGACACCATGATTCTTATAACGGCAGGAAGGTGGGGATTGCTTTTTTTGTTGATGTGATGATTGGTGTCAAAGGAGGAAGAGAGAAGGCTATGTGCCCATGTCTAGCCGAAGAGGCGACGAGTCGGTAGCCGCGTCACCCATAGCTAAAAGAGGCGGCAAACAGAAGGAAAGGGAAAAGGGCAAGTGGGAAGTAGCATCAAAGATGTCGACATCGGTGGCAGCAATGTCAGAGGAGGAGATGACGGGACGACCAATATCATCAAAGATTCAAAGGAGTTGACAGCAAGGCGGCGGGAAAGGAGGGACCATCATCCGGCCATGTGACCAGCGACGAGGTGGTTTGTGGCATCGTCAAACGGAGAGGCAGTAGGGATACGTGGGATGGAGCAATGAGTGAATGAACGGTGGCACCTCCATACCAGTATAAGTAGTACCTGGAGTGCCACCACCAACCACTATGCACCGTCAATGATGCCTACTCAATAACACGACGCCCAATGCATGGATACGCAAGTCGTGATGCGCCGACCGACACATGGTGTCCATCCCTCACGTTGGCACCATAGACAAGTCACCCTATGACATGGCCACCATTCATTGCACCAACAACATCAACGCCACACACTGTCCTTGTAGACACCACCACACTACCGCCATTGGTGCTCCATCGAGGACCCACCACCAAGGGTCGAGGGCTCGCACGATGTCCTCCAAAGCATTGGGGCTGCGGAGCAATGCACACACATCAATACAATTGCTACACCACAACTATATTATGGAAATGCGTACTCATAGAATCACACTTGCCCCATGTACCGCCCGATGAATGGAGCCGTTGGTGTCATAATTAAGAAGCATAAGATAAACCTACAGTATATTACCTATATACAATAATTGTTATGACCATCTGGGTGAATGAATTGATTAATTATAATGCATATGCTTATGTTTATGTGCCACTTAGGTTTATAAGAAACGCTAATATATGGCCCGTTCAGTTTCACACATAAGAAGCACTCTATTTTTTTTTGTTTATGTTTAACCTTTTAATTAATTATTTAAAAACTTCAAATTTTTATATATTACTATTATTTAATCATACCTGACTGCAACTAGGAAAACCAGTTAGCTACCATATAGTCCAAAAAATGAACATATATGGTTCACACAACAATCTATCTAATATACACTAGTAGAAAACAGGGCTTTGGTCCAGGCCGGGATAGCCCATTAGTCCCGGTTCAGTCCAGAACCGGGACCAATGTGGGCATTGGTCCCGGTTCGTGACCCCAGGGGGCCGGCCGGGCCACGTGGGCCATTGGTCCCGGTTCATCTGGACCTTTTGGTCCCGGTTGGTGGGTTGAACCGGGACCAATGTGCCTCGCTCCTGGCCCACCACCATCGGTCCCGGTTCATGGCTTGAACCGAGACCAAAGGCTCCCCTTTAGTCCCGGCTCATGTCACCAACCGGGACCAATGAGGTGCCTATATATACCCCTCGCTCGCGAGCAGAGCATCCCAGTGCTCTGTTTTTCTCTGGCCGAGGGGGAGAGGGCTTGGTGGTGCTCTAGCTCACCTCCTATGCACACAGGGTGTTCGATGGAATGCCCGAGCCACACTACTTAAGCTTTCTCCTCTCCAAGCTCGACCTCCAAGCTCCATTTTCCATAATATTTGTCTACGTTTAGCGGTCCGTCACGCCCCATCCCCGTCTTCACCGCCGTCGATCACCCGCGCCGAGCTCATCGCCGGCACCACCGTGGTGAGCCTCTTGTTCTTATCTTCTTTCTGAAAGGAAAAATATTCTTACTTGTATGTTTACATAGATACTTGTATTATTTTCTTACTTTTATTATTGCATCTTATATAGTGCGATGGTTTTGGTATCCGCCCCCGTCGGCCCTCGTCCTGTCTATGATTTGGATGTGGTATATATATTATCTTTATAACTATTGGTTCATTTATTTTTTATGAAAATTATGCCGACCAATGTGACATAGATTTTATTTATGTAGGATGTATGTGAATCGGAAATGCCAACCGACCCTATTGTCGAGAGGTTAAATTTAGTTGAAGAAGAAAACAATTTGTTGAAGGAAAAAATAAAAAAATTGAGGAGGAGAAGATGATATTGGAGTTGCATGTTGCGGATGTCGTCGATGATCACAAGATCAAGATGGATGCAATGCGCTTGAAGATTAGAAAGATTAGAAAATATGCCATTCATACCGAGGCTTGGTATCATTATGCCGTTGGATCAATTGTTACCTTGGTTGCGATTATGATCGCATTTGTTTTCGCATTGAAATGTTTTGCATAGTTTCAATGTATGGTTTAATTAATTAGATGCTCTGGAGAGCTATATGTTGTTAGATGAGAACTATGTATGCACTTTGGTTTTAATGTGATGATGAACTTCTATTAATTTGGACACTTAATTATATATAATGCACGCAGATGAACCGGCAATGGATGTACGGTGACAGACACACCCACGAGTACATTAAGGGCGTGCATGAGTTTCTCGATGCGGCTGAGGCAAACAAGCAGAATGGTTTTATGTGTTGTCCATGCACTGAATGTGGGAATACGAGGTCTTACTCTAACCGGAAAATCCTTCACTCCCACCTGCTTTACAAGGGTTTCATGCCACACTATAATGTTTGGACGAGGCACGGAGAAATAGGGGTTATGATGGAAGACGGTGAAGAAGAAGAGTACGATGACAACTATGTGCCCCCTGAATACGGTGATGCTGCAACGGGGGGGGGGGGGCTGGTGAAGATCAAGAGGAACCAGACGATGTGCTCAATGATGCTGCAACGGGTGAAGCTGCTGAAGATCAAGAGGAACCAGACGATGTGCCCGGTGATGATGATCTCCGCCGGGTCATTGTCGATGCAAGGACGCAATGCGAAAGTCAAAAGGAGAAGCTGAAGTTCGATCGCATGTTAGAGGATCACAAAAAAGGGTTATACCCCAATTGCGAAGATGGCAACACAAAGCTCGGTACCATACTAGAATTGCTGCAGTGGAAGGCAGAGAATGTTGTGGCTAACAAAGGATTTGAGAAGCTACTGAAAATATTGAAGAAGAAGCTTCCAAAGGATAATGAATTGCTCGACAGTACATACGCAGCAAAGAAGGTCGTATGCCCTCTAGGATTGGAGGTGGAGAAGATACATGCATGCCCTAATGACTGCATCCTCTACCGCGGTGCATACAAGGATCTGAACGCATGCCCGGTATGCGGTGCATTGCGGTATAAGATCAGACGAGATGACCCTGGTGATGTTGACGGCGAGACCCACAGTACGGAATGACAACAATGGATCTGAAAAATCTTGGGTACACTGACGAACCGTTCGTCCTAGCCCATGATGTGGCACAGGTTATCTATGTGAAGGACAAGTCTACCAAACCGAGAAAAAGAAAAGATAAGGAAGCGAATACATCATACGATGAGCCAAAGCGCCACATAGTTCTTTCAGGAAAAAGGGACATCCTGGGAGTGGACGGCAAGACAGACATGTCTGAAGATTATGAAAAGTTTCATGAAATTCCTTCCTTCAATGTCAAGGCTGACCCAAGCATCCTGATAAATAATGAAGATTATCCATGGTTACGGCGCAATAAGCAAATGACACAAGCGAAGAAAAAGTGAAGACTTTCTCCCGCAACTATTATGATGATACCATGCCAACTTTGTAACACGCGAACATGCTACCATTGTCCGTTTTGTACATGCACATGCTATGTGGGTGAAATTATGATACCATGCCAACTTTCAACTTTTTCAGAGTTCATTTGAAATGCTTTCATGTCTTATGGTTCGGCCCTCGTAATACCATGACCATTAGTCCCTTCCCTACTGGGCACCTACTAGGCACCCACGGCCTGAATACGACTGGGCACCCACGGCCTCGTAATACCATGACCATTAGTCCCTTCCCTCGTAATAAATAATGCAGAAAACAAAACAAAAAAACTGGAAACAAATTAAATATAGCAACAATAAGTATTTTGTTGTAAGTAGAAACAAAAAAACAAAAAAACAAAAAAAGTGCCACCTACTGGGCACCCACGGCCTGAATATGACTAGAAACCCTATCATGGGCCAGGATTCAGGCCCGCGGGAGGCC
The DNA here is from genome assembly GCF_056163025.1 of Triticum urartu. Classification (NCBI taxonomy): domain Eukaryota; kingdom Viridiplantae; phylum Streptophyta; class Magnoliopsida; order Poales; family Poaceae; genus Triticum; species Triticum urartu. The sequence continues at coordinate 80,431,466 of NC_141878.1, read as the reverse complement.
CAGTAGGCCCACAGGCACACATTGCATGGTTAGGCCCGAAAGCCTGCTTTAGAGAGGAGCTCGAGAGGGAAGGCGCACCGCACCTTATAAACAGGTGCGGCTCCCTCTCAACTAGCGAGGTGGGACTAAACATTTGGGCGCGGGGCAGCACAAGGCCTTTGGTCCCGGTTGGTGGCTCCAATCGGGACTAAAGGGGGCATTGGTCACGGTTGGTGCCACCAACCGGGACCAAAGGCCGCCGCCGCTTCCCGCCCTTTGGGCTGCTGAAAATTGGCATTTGGTCCCGGTTGGTGGCACGAACCGGGACCATAGGTAGGCATTCGTCCCGGTTCGTGCCACGAACCAGGACCAATGCTCTGGCTATATATACAACACTTGGGAAATTTCCGCCAACTGCTCCTATTCCTCATCGTCGATGCCGCCAGGCTGCCCCTCTCGCGTCGTCGCCGCCGCCGAGCCCTGCCCCTCGTCGTTGCCTCCGCCACCGCCGAGCCCTGCCCCGACGCCGTCAGGCTGCTCCACTTCACCGTCCTCGCCGCCGCCGCCGAGCCCTACCCCGACGCCTTCCTGGCCCGCTCCCACTATGAGTCGTCGTGCCGTTCCCCTCCTCTCCTCCTCTCTCCCCCGCCGCGCCCTGCCGCCGCCTCCAGCCGTGCTCTCTTGCCGCGCCCCGACGCCGCCGCCCGCCGTGCTCTGCCCCGATGACGCCGCCTGACCGTGCTCCGCTTGCCGCGCCGCCGCCGGTTCGCCGCCGCTGCCCGCCGTGCTCTGCCTCGACGCCGCCGCCTGGCCACGCTCCGCTTGCCGCGCCGCCGCCGGTTTGCCGCCGCACCCCGCCTCCGCCGCCCGCCTCTGTTAGTTTTTTGAGATATGTATGCATGTGTGTAGTGTATATGTGTATGTATGTGTATGTGTGTGCAGTGTATGTGTGTGTGCATGCAGATATGTATTAGTTTTTTTATTTAGGTTGTTAATTAGTAGATATTAATTTTGTTCATATATGTATGGATGCATGTGGCTATGTATGTATGTATCGGGTATGTCATTGTCGATATACCCCCTACCAGATAACTTCGACATGAGGGGGATCGATATACCCCCTCCCCGATAACTTCGACATGATGGGGGGAGGGGGTCGCCGAGGGTTCGAGGGTAACCGAGTGTTCGAGGGTTCGTGGGGGCGAGGGTCGGGAACTAACTAGGGTAGAGGGTCGAGGGTTGCCAAGTGCTCGAGGGGTCGAGGGGGCGAGGGTCGGGAACTAGCTAGGGTAGAGGGTCGAGGGTCGCCAAGTGTTCGAGGGGGCGAGGGTCGGGAAGAAGAGGAGAAAAAAAAGAGGAGAAGAAGAAGGAATAGAGGAGAAGAAAACTTCTTCTCCTCTATTCTTTCTTCTTCTCCTCTTTTTTGTCTTCTTCTTCCTCTTCTTAAGGGGTCAAGGGTCGAGGGTTTCAGGGTCGAGGGTTCGAGGGTTCTATAGGGTCGAGGGATCGAGGGTCGAGGGTTCCAGGGTCGTCTAGGGGTCGAGGGTTCCAGGGTCGTCGAGGGTTCGAGGGGTCGAGGATCGCCGAGGGGTCGAGAGAGGTTTCCTAGTGTCAAAGTATTGAAGAAAACCATGGCTTCATCATTAGCCGGAAGTAACCAGGGCATGATGAAGTCCTCCAAAGTTATTTTGGAATGTTGTCCCGGATAGGATAATTTGCCTTTTTGTATGAATTTCAGCAAAGGCCTTCCAAATAACGATATTTGGAAGGTTCTTGCTGAACTTTGTACCAAAAAGCGAATTATCCTATCTGGGACTCCGTTCCAAAATAACTTTGGAGAGCTTCGTACCATCATGCACCTGTTACTTTCGCCTAATGATGAAGACATGGTTTTGTTGAATCCTTTGACACTAGGCAACCTCCCGACCCCTCGGCGATCCTCTCGAACATGAGGAAGAAGAGGATAAAAAAGAAGAGGAAGAAGAAAAAAAAGGAGAAGAAAGAATAGAGGAGTTCTTCTCCTCTATTCTTTCTTCTCCTCTTTTTTTCTTCTTCTTCCTCTTTATTTTATCGGGAACGAGGGTCGTCGAGGGTCGCCGAGCGGTAGAGGAGAAAGCCTAAATAGAAAGTATCATCGGTGTGAGATACATGTACCGTCGGTGTCGGACACTACATCCACGTCCCACAAGTGGCGTGGGCTTCGACGCCCACGTCACTTTTGGGACGTGGATGTAGTGTCCGACACCGACGACCACATGTATCTCACACCCACTATTTAGCGCTAGTTTCATCAATACCATTTGGCATTCTTGCTTATCAGTTTGATTGACCTCTATTTCTTGTAAAGTGGTTGTGACAGGAACAAGGGAATGATTTCTGTGGATATTACGTTTGTGAGTCTATCCGCCACACGACCTGTGAGCGGGGCTACACTGACGAACAATATGGAGTACCTAAATAACAACATTCACAATTTTATTTTATTACCATCATTTGTGTTGAGTTTCATTCATTCATATATATATGTATTGACCCCCTTCTTTAAATTAGATGTTTCGGAAGCGGGATGAACTCCTAGCACCAGCTCGCATGCGAGCAATTCAAGAGGAATTGGCGGCATTCTTTCTTGACCACGTGATCGCTGAAGACGGAGAATACTATGTGGACCCTGAGTCCGTATGATTATATTTGTAAGAGATAATTATTGTATATATATGTAGCGGATAGTGTCGGATATATATACGAGAACTTGTTGTTCGACCAATCTCTCGGAGAAGGAGAGGTGGTCGATATCACTTCTCTCTGTATGCATATATATTCATGACGATCTTCTGTTTCCTTCGTTTGCTTACTAGCTAGCTAGCGTGTCTAGTCCTCTCTATACGTATGTATAGTACGTAGCGTCGACCAAGCACGGATATAAGAGAGGACACTTCTCTCTATTAATTATAGCTAGCTAACATAATATATGAAACACCTAAATTAACCCCCCAAAACCCCCAACCCCCCCCCCCCCTTCAAAAAAAACAAAAACCCTAGCCACAGAAATATTGACGCGTGGATGCCTATTGGTTCCGGTTGGTGCCACCAACCGGGACCAAAGGGTCTCCTGCCTGGGCTCCGCGCACAGGCCACGTGGAGGCCCATCTGTCCCGGTTCTGGATTGAACCGGGACTAAAGGGACAGGGCATTAGTACCGACCCTTTAGTCCCGGTTTCAGAACCGGGACAAAAGGCCCTTACGAACCGGGACAACAGGCCCTTTTTCTACCAGTGATATATTGTATAAAAGCAAAAAATAGAATAAAAAAATATAGAGATCACTAGAAATTATCACAACAAAAACATTTAACCATTTATTTAGCAGACTCTTCTATAATTAATGGATTGTAGTCATTTTTATTGCAGTTATATGTTCATAATTGTATCTAAACAAATCGTGGTCGTTAGATCGTCTCACATATCTTCATCGTTAAATCTAATATATTTTGAAAATTTAAAGCTTTACTAATTCAAAATAACCGTTACATTATCTCTAAGGAGAGGCACAATTTCACTCAAAGGCTCCTAAACCATTCCATGTACAATGTTCAGGACTAGTAAGAAGAAAATCACAAGAAATATGATAACATCCGTAAAAAATTGTCGACACCATTTTTGTGGAATGCCATCCATTCTTTATGGTGTCAATATTCTCCAAATTATCAGAGTTAATAAAAAAGGGAGGTTGCAATATGCCTTTTGTGCAAGGGATAGTCCGAATCTCAGCACCAAAATTTTAGCTGTTAGGCCATCAACACAATAATCAATTCTCCAATTTTCCACAACAATGAAATTCCACGTATCACCTCAGGGATGCACCAGCCGAGCCTTGATGAGTCCAATTTATGTGATAATTTTACTAGGTATCTTGTGCCTACATGGTAGTCTTTGTGGAATTTTACCACGTTCGTGCACCTCTTTTTGTTGATAATTTCTCAGGTAACGCTTTTTGGGCCACTTAGCATAATAAGGAGGAAATCTCCATAAATTATAGTGAAATCACGTATTTAAAGTGATAATCACCTACCATAAAAAGAATCAAGCAAGGAGGGCAAAGAAGGAGTCGTTGAGGGAGTCCGGGACTAAGGGGTCCTCGGGCGTCTGACCTATTGGATATGGGTCGGACTGATGGGCCGTGAAGATACGAAGACCGGAGACTCTACCCGTGTCCGTATGGGACTCTCCTTGGCGTGGAAGGCAAGCTTGGCGATCAAATATGAAGATTCCTTTCTCTGTAACCAACCTTATGTAACCCTAGATCCCTCCTATGTCTATATAAACCGGAGGGCTAGGGTCGTAGACACATCCTCATAATCATAGTCAGACAAGCTAGACTTTTAGGGTTTAGCCATTACGATCTCGTGGTAGATCAACTCTTGTAATACTCATATTCATCAAGATCAATCAAGCAGGAAGTAGGGTATTACCTCCATAGAGAGGACCCGAACCTGGGTAAACATTGTGTCCCCCGTCTCCTGTTACCATCGACCTTAGACACACAGTTCGGGACCCCCTACCCGAGATCCGCCGTTTTTGACACCGACATTGGTGCTTTCATTGAGAGGTCCACTATGATGTCGAAAGATAGGATCAATGGCCCGCCTTGTTCTCAAGGACAACGTCACCTCCAGAGGAACACTGGCCTCAGGCCAAACCCTCCGGCTGGGCGGCTTCATCATGACCGCCCATTCGGCCGTTAAGCCGACGATGACTTCTCGGGTCATCAAAAATCCCCTCCATGTTGACTCCAAGTACTCCAAGTAGATGGATCCGGCGGAGCTGACATCTTTAAACGAGCTCCTAGATCGCATCGCCGCCCTAGGGGTCGCCACAGAATATGATCGAATTGGGCTTATACCCGACCAGAGAGAAATTAAAACTCCGCCGATCACCCATCAAGTAGCGGTAGTAGAGGAGTAAGATGACAACTCTTCCTCTATATTGAGGACGAACTATGTCCGGATCTCCAAACTTGAAGAGTCGGACACCTACCTGCAGAAAGACATGTCCGGTTCCCCGAACATAGAATCGGACTACAAGCCCAAAAAATCAGCTGACATCCCGGAGCCCGAGCTACTAAGTCCAGAGGTTCTTCAAACTCCTGATCCTAAATTGGGCCAGGGTTCGGATTTCAAACCACCCACCCACCTAGATATAAGCGCTCTCATGGGCATACGTCAGCAGTATCAGGAAACGGTCCACCACTTCTGGGCCAGATTCCTCCTTGTCAAAGATAAGATTGAAGATTGCTACGACGAAGATGCGATCTCAGTGTTCTGCAGCAATTGCACGGATGAGGGAATCCTCAACGCCATCAACCGTCATCGCATATCATGCTTCGCAGACTTGACAACCATAGTATACAAGTACCGTGCAATGGAAAGCGCCTGGAAAACTCAGGCAGCTTGCTGGGAACCGCCGGTTTCCACCCAATCCCTCGTTCAGGTGAAAAGGACGCACCCTAGTGGCACGCCCGGCGCAATGATAAAGAAATATAAGCCCATTACGGGATGCGAAACCGTTCTGGAGGATGGCTCGATGGACCATGCAAGTTACACACAGCACCGAATACTATATCAACCCACAGCCTTAGAGCATGTTGGATACTCCGGCAGGTGGCCAAGAGCGGCGAGGATATCCTCACCAAAAATAACCTGGAGCGATATCCCCCTAGAAGACGACGACCTCAGAGTACTGACGGTCTTCGAGACTTTCGCTTCAAACAATAAGCGTAAAAGGGCACTCCGCAACCTTGCCAAAGTCTGCCAAATCGCAGCAACAAACCCTTGGATCGACACAGCCATAACTTTCAATGCCGATGACGAACCAAAATTCAGGACAATCCGGGCACCAGCCGCCTTGGTCCTTAGTCCGATCGTGGACAGCTTTCGGCTCACCAAGGTTCTCATGGACGGCGGCAGCGGACTAAACCTCATTTACGAGGATACACTCAGTAAAATGGAAATAGACAGGAGCCGCATCAACAAGCAAAGTAGCACGACCTTCCGGGGAATTATTCCTAGTCGGGAGGCGTGATGTGCGGGAAAAATCACACTCGACGTGGTATTTGGCACACCAGAGAACTATCAGACCGAAGAACTAACCTTCCAAGTGGCACCTTTCAACAACGGATATCACGCCCTATTGGGGCGAGATGCATTTACACGCTTCCAGGCTATACCTCACTATGGGTATATGAAGCTCAAGATGCCTAGGCCCAACGGCATAATCACTCTCGCTAGTGATCCGGACATAGCACTCCACGTCGAAAAGAAAACTGCATCCCTGGCCCTTGAGGCATTATCTGAAGCCCTCGCAGCCAAAGAATTAATCGCATTACGCTCCATGGTGGATATGGACGACATAATCTTGGACAAACGACCCAAATCCACCTCCTTCAAACCAGCAGAAGAAATAGTCAAATTCCAAGTCCATCCAACGGACCCTAAGAAGACAACATCTATCGGGGCACAACTAGACCCAACGGTCGACACCGCGCTACGAGAATTTCTGCGCGAGAACTGGGATATATTCGCCTGGCACCCTTCTGATATACCAGGAATCTCACGCAGATTGGCCGAACACAGCCTCAACATATTGAAGGGATATAAACCGGTCAAACAAACACTGCGGCGCTTTTCCGAACCCAAACGTTAAGCTATGGGGGAGGAGCTAGCCAAGCTAATCGAGGCCGGATTCATTAGAGAAATTGAACACCCGGACTGGCTAGCAAACTTGGTGATGGTGCCAAAGAAGGATAAATCCTGGCGCATGTGCGTCAATTTCAAAGACCTCAATAAGGCCTGCCCTAAGGATCCCTTCCCCCTCCCCCGCATCGACCAGATTATCGATGCCATCGCAGGACACGACTCACTATGCTTCCTCAACGCATATTCTGAATCCATCAAATCAAAATGAAGGAGCCCGATCAAGCCGCAACGGCATTCATTACCCCATACGGGCCATTCTGCTTCAACACCATGCCCTTCGGGCTCAAAAACGCTGGGGCCACCTACCAACGCATGATTCAAACATGCCTGGAGAAACAGAACGGCAAGACAGTTGAAGCATATGTGGACGACATCGTCATTAAAACTAGGCACGTCGACTCACTAATAGACGATTTACGTCTCACATTCAACAACCTCCGTGCATATGACATCAAACTCAATCCGGAAAATTGTGTTTTTGGTGTCCTTGCCGGAAAGCTGCTGGGCTTCATCGTTTGCAATAGGGGAATTGAAGCAAATCCAGCCAAAATCCAAGTCTTGTCACAGTTGGACACGCCAATGAACCTTAAACAGGTCCAAAAGCTCGCAGGATGCGTGGCAGCTTTAAGCCGCTTTATCTCCAGATTGGGAGAGAAGGCATTGCCATTGTATTGCCTCCTCCGGTGCAACGATCACTTCGAGTGGACGGATGTGGCAACAACCGGACTGGAAGAAATAAAAACCCTTCTTGCGAGCAACCCAATCCTGGCCGCACCGAACGTCGGCGAACCCATGTTATTATACATACCAGCAACACACCAGGTGGTGAGCGCCGTGCTCGTCGTGGAGCGAGAGCAGGACGGACACAAATTCCCACTTCAGAAGCCGGTATATTACGTATCCACCGTCCTCACACCATGCAAATCCCGGTACCCTCATTATCAAAAGATAGCATACGCGGTCTTCATAGAATCCCCGAAGCTACTACACTACTTCCAAGAATGTTCTATCACGGTGGCTTCCGAAGTACCACTCAATGATATAATAAATAACCGCGATGCTACGGGCCGGATAGCCAAATGGGCCATTGAGCTCCTTCCATTTTACATAACATACAAACCGCGCCGAGCCATCAAATCCAAGTACTGGCAGACTTCGTCGCTGAATGGACAGAGGCCGAACTCCCTAAAGAGCATGGCACATATTCCAACTGGGTTATGTATTTCGATGGCTCCAAAATGCTGGCAGGATTAGGAGCGGGCGTCGTTTTAACGTCCCCAACTGGAGACGTAGTCTAGTACATGCTCCAAATATTATATACAGACTCCAATAATGCAGCCGAATATGAGGCCTTATTACATGGTCTCCGGATGGCTGTCTCCATGCGCATACAACGCCTGGAAGTGCGCGGGGACTCAAACCTTGAAATTTCTCAAATAAATGGAGATTTTGATGCCAAAGATCCGAAGATGGCGGCTTATCGCAACGCCATCTAAAAATGTCGGCTCGGTTCGAGGGGCTCGAGTTTCATCACGTGGCTCGAGAAAGTAATCAAGCGGCGGACGTCCTCGCCCACATTGGCGCCAAACGCGACCCCATCCCACCTAATATCTTTCTGGAAAGGCTTTTTAAGCCGTCTGTGGTGTGGCAAGGGGAGAGCAGCAACACCACTCCGGATCCGAACACAACCCCAGCCTCCGAACACAACGATATCATCGGGGGCTCAGCCACCAAAATAACATCGTCGGCCCATCTAATCATGGCAATCATTGCCCCATGGACCGAACCCTTCTTGGCCTACCTTTATAGGAGAGAACTCCCGGAGGATCAGAATGAGGCTCGCTACATTGTTCGGCGCTCGAAGGCCTACAAGGTTCATGAAGGAGAGCTCTACAAGAAAAGTGATACCGGAGTTCTTCAAAGATGTATCTCTGAGGAAGTGGGGCGGCAGCTCTAGGCTGAAATTCATGCTGGACTCGGCGGTCACCACGCTGCAGCTCGGGCCCTTGTTAGCAAGGTCTTCCGTACAGGTTTTTACTGGCCGACGGCCCGAGCAGATGCACAGGACCTTGTCCAACGTTGCATCGGATGCCAGCTATTCGCCAACCAAAGCCATATGCCCCCACCGCTCTACAAACGATCCCCATCACTTGGCCTTTCGCGGTCTGGGGGCTCGATATGGTCGGACCCCTTAAAGGAGGAAGCCATGAGAGAAAGTATCTGCTGGTCATGGTGGATAAATTCACTAAGTGGATAGAGGCCAAACCAATCAAAACGGCCGAGGCAGGGCCAGTGATAGACTTCATATCCGACGTGGTGCACCGTTATGGTGTTCCACACAGCATCATCACCGATAACGGCTCCAATTTCACAGCCGATGAGGTGAAAACTTGGTGTGCTAATCTAGGCATTAAGCTCGATTACGCCTCTGTCTATCACCCACAAACAAACGGTCAAGTCGAACGGGCCAATGGTCTTATTATGAGCGGCATCAAACCTAGACTAGTGCGGTCTTTGAAAGAATTAGACAAGCACTGGGTTGAGGAGCTTGACTCCGTACTCTGGGGGCTGCGGACCACGCCCAACCGCACTACTGGATATACACCTTTCTTCATGGTGTACGGCGCGGAGGCTGTGTTGCCCTGCGATATTATTCATGACTCACCTTGAGTGCGCATGTACGAAGAGAGAGAGGCCGAGCTTGATCGGCAGGACAACCTAGATGCCCTGGAGGAGGAGCGCGATGTTGCAAAAGCCCGTTCTGCACTTTATCAACAACAGGCCCGCGGATACCAAAGAAGAGAAGTACGAACCAAGAATTATAATATTGGCGAACTCGTCCTACGCTTGCCGGAGAAGAAAAAGGACAAACTCAAGCCCAAATGGGAGGGTCCCTTCATATAATGGACGAGGTTCTCACGGGAGGAGCGTATGGCCTGCATGCTGCATCAGACAATCGCCTAGAGCCGGACCCCTGGAACGCGGCCAAACTCCGAAGGTTCTATGCCTAGCGCCGAACTATTTGTTCGTCTCCTTCTCCCTGTTGTTTCCTTTATTTTTTCCTCCCTTTTGGTTTTTCCTTTTTTCTAAAACTTAAAATCTTTCTCACAACTAAACCATGCACCTGTGATGTACACATCCTTGAGCATGTACGTCCACTATACCTAGGGGCTTCCCGGACAGAAGCTTATTTTTATTTTCCGAGCATCAAGCTCATCACATATGTGTTTTTTCCCATATGTACCCATTCTTCGCCATTATATGCATCGATATGACTTAATTTTTGGCCAAGCTGGGTTGCCTTGCTCCTGTGCTTATGCCCTACATTCTCGTTAGTTCGGCTAGGGCATAAAGGGAGTACCTCTACGATTGTTAGTCATCCGGATGTGTACCTCAGACTGGGTGAAGCCGAAAGCTAGCGTTCTTAAGAGAATATTCGGCCGACGGACTAAAGATGCTTTATATTCCTTCCATTATGAACCCCTAGATGATTACCTATACTGTGATGTTACATCTCACAGTTCGGACATGCATTTTTACGCATGCACACCTAGGGAAAGGAACCCCTAACAGAACTATTCTCTCTAGAAGATGTTTCTTACAATCATGATGTAATATAACATAACTAGTCGGATACACATTGTCTGTTCAAGAAACTATGACCCCTACGCCTGGTTTCCACGCATACCCCGGTCTATTTTACCGCTCAGGTATTCGGAAACACTCCGCACCTTCGGGTCCAGAGTTCGAAGCTAAAAGGTCTGCCATGACATTCGTTTTTACAATTCAGCTAGAGTCACATATGTCAAGGAAAGTACATAGTCATTAGGACTCCAAAATTTCCTCCTCTATGCCATCCAGCAGGCGGTCTAACTTACAATCCTACTGGGAATACTTGGCGGCTACTTCTACTTGGTCATATACCAAATTAACAGGAACTTCTTTTCCATCTGACCTTAGAAGTCCGACCCGAGCCATATGATTCGGATCAAGCTTGGTATACCGTGTTTTCACCATGGCCCAGGCTTCCCGCGCACCTTCCCGACAGGCTGATATCTTCCACAGTCGAAAGCGCCGCCGCGCTCCCTTGAATAGCCGTATAAGCTCCTCCATCTTTCCCGAAGGGGAGGCGGATGGCCATCGGGCCTTGGCAACACTTCACATCGCTTGCCGAGCTTGCTCATGCACCTGCGACAGCTCTTGTAGCAGATCGCTCGAAGATCTGGACATCTCCTCCTCGGGACGACTGGTCAGCATACCTGTAGACACAACTCTATCAGTCCCTTCTATCTCCAAATTATTCGAAGGTAAGTTCGACCACATGCTGAATATGTCGCCTCGCAGCCTTTTATTTGTTGGAAATATGCCCTAGAGGCAATAATAAAATGGTTATTATTATATTTCTTTGTTCATGATAATTGTCTATTGCTCATGCTATAATTGTGTTATCCGGAAATCGTAATACATGTGTGAATACATAGACCACAACACGTCCCTAGTGAGCCTCTAGTTGACTAGCTCGTTGATCAAAAGATAGTCATGGTTTCCTGACTATGGACATTAGATGTCATTGATAACAGGATCACATCATTAGGAGAATGATGTGATGGACAAGACCCAATCCTAAGCATAGCTCAAAGATCGTGTAGTTCATTTGCTGTAGCTTTTCTGAATGTCAAGTATCATTTCCTTAGACCATGAGATTGTGCAACTACCGGACACCGTAGGAGTGCCTTGGGTGTGCCAAACGTCACAACGTAACTGGGTGACTATAAAGGTACATTACAGGTATCTCCGAAAGTGTCTGTTGGGTTGGCACGAATCGAGACTGGGATTTGTCACTCCATATGACGGAGAGGTATCTCTGGGCCCACTCGGTAATGCATCATCATAATGAGCTCAATGTGATCAAGTGGTTGATCACGGGATCATGCATTACGGTACGAGTAAAGTGACTTGCCGGTAACGATACTGAACAAGGTATTGGGATACCGATGATCGAGTCTTGGGCAAGTAACGTACTGATTGACAAAGGGAATTGTATATGGATTGATTGAATCCTCGACATCGTGGTTCATCCGATGAGATCATCGTGGAGCATGTGGGAGCCAACATGGGTATCCAGATCCCGCTGTTGGTTATTGACCGGAGAGTCATCTCGGTCATGTCTGCATGTCTCCCGAACCCGTAGGGTCTACACACTTAAGGTTCGGTGACGCTAGGGTTGTTAGGAAGACTTGTATGTGATTACCGAATGTTGTTCGGAGTCCCGTATGAGATCCCGGACGTCACGAGGAGTTCCGGAATGGTCCGGAGGTGAAGATTTATATGTAGGAAGTTGACATACGGTCACCGGAAAGGTTCGAGGGCATATCGGTATTGTACCGGGGCCACCGGAGGGGTTCCGGGGATCCACCGGGAGGGGCCACCTCTCTCGGAGGGCCTAATGGGCTGTAGAGGAAAGGGAACCAGCCCTACATGGGCTGGCCGTATCCCCCTTTGGGCCCATGCGCCTAGGGTTGGGGGGGACCCTAAAGAGGGCGCCCCCCTTGCTTAGGGGGCAAGCCCCCTCCCCTTGGCCGCCGCCCCCCTCTAGATCTCATCTAGAGGGGGCCGGCCCGCTTCCTCCTTCCCCTATAAATAGAGGGGCAAGGGGAGGGCTGCATACAACATCCAAGGCGTAGCCCCTCCCCTCCCCAACACCTCTCCTCTTCCGTAAGAGCTTGGCGAAGCCCTGCCGGAGTACTGCAGCTACACCATCACCACGCCGTCATGCTGCTGTTGGAGCCCTCTTCCTCAACCTCTCCCTCCTCCGTGCTGGATCAAGGCGCGGGAGGCGTCCTCGCTCCGTACGTGTGTTGAACGCGGAGGTGCCGTCCATTCGGCACTAGGATCTTCGGTGATTTGGATCACGACGAGTACGACTCCATCAACCCCGTTCTCTTGAACGCTTCCGCTCGTGATCTACAAGGGTATGTAGATGCACTCCTCTCTCCCTCGTTGCTAGATGACTCCATAGATTGATCTTGGTGATGCGTAGAAAATTTTAAAATTCTGCTACGTTCCCCAACAGTGGCATCATGAGCTAGGTCTATGCATAGTTTCTATGCACGAGTAGAACACAAAGTAGTTGTGGGCGTCGAAATTGTCAATTTGCTTGCCGTTACTAGTCTTGTCTTGATTCGGCGGCATCGTGGGATGAAGCGGCCCGGACCGACCTTACACGTACGCTTACGTGAGACTGGTTCCACCGACTGACATGCACTAGTTGCATAAGGTGGCTGGCGGGTGTCTGTCTCTCCCACTTTAGTCGGATCGGACTCGATGAACAGGGTCCTTATGAAGGGTAAATAGAAATTGGCAATTCACGTTGTGGTTTTGGCGTAGGTAAGAAACGTTCTTGCTAGAATCCTATAGCAGCCATGTAAAAACTTGCAACAACAATTAGAGGACGTCTAACTTGTTTTTGCAGCAAGTGTTTTGTGATGTGATATGGCCAAAGGATGTGATGAATGATATATGTGATGTATGAGATGATCATGTTCTTGTAATAGGAATCACGACTTGCATGTCGATGAGTATGACAACTGACAGGAGCCATAGGAGTTGTCTTTATTTATTTATGACCTACGTGTCAACATAAATGTCATGTAATTACTTTACTTTATTGCTAAAGCGTTAGCCATAGTAGTAGAAGTAATAGATGACGAGGCAACTTCAAGAAGACACGATGATGGAGATCATGATGATGGAGATCATGGTGTCATGCCGGTGACAACGATGATCATGGAGCCCCGAAGATGGAGATCAAAAGGAGCAAATGATACTGGCCATATCATGTCACTGTTTGATTGCATGTGATGTTTATCATGTTTTACATCTTATTTGCTTAGAACGACGGTAGCTTAAATAAGATGATCCCTCGTAATAATTTCAAGAAAGTGTTCCCCCTAACTGTGCACCGTTGCGAAGGTTCGTTGTTTCGAAGCACCACGTGATGATCGGGTGTGATAGATTCTAACGTTCGAATACAACGAGTGTAAGCCAGATTTACACACGCAATACACTTAGGTTAACTTGACGAGCCTAGCATGTACAGACATGGCCTCAGAACACAGAAGACCGAAAGGTCGAGCATGAGTCATATAGAAGATACGATCAACATGAAGATGTTCACCGATGTTGACTAGTCCGTCTCACGTGATGATCGGATACGGCCTAGTTAACTCGGATCATGTTATACTTAGATGACTGGAGGGATGTCTATCTGAGTGGGAGTTCATTGAATAATTTGATCAGATGAACTTAATTATCATGAACTTAGTCTAAAATCTTTACAATATGTCTTGTAGATCAAATGGCCCATGTTGTCCTCAACTTCAATGCGTTCCTAGAGAAAACCAAGCTGAAAGATGATGGAAACAACTATACGGACTGGGTCCGGAACCTGAGGATCATCCTCATAGCTGCCAAGAAAGATTATGTCCTAGAAGCACCGCTAGGTGACGCACCCGTCCCACAGAACCAAGACGTTATGAACGCTTGGCAGTCACGTGCTGATGATTACTCCCTCGTTCAGTGCGGCATGCTTTACAGCTTAGAACCGGGGCTCCAAAAGCATTTTGAGAGACACGGAGCATATGAGATGTTCGAAGAGCTGAAAATGGTTTTTCAAGCTCATGCCCGGGTCGAGAGATATGAAGTCTCCGACAAGTTCTTCAGCTATAAGATGGAGGAAAATAGTTCTGTCAGTGAGCACATACTCAAAATGTCTGGGTTGCATAACTGCTTGACTCAGCTGGGAGTTAATCTCCCGGATGACGCGGTCATTGACAGAATCCTTCAGTCGCTTCCACCGATCTACAAGAGCTTTGTGATGAACTTCAATATGCAGGGGATGGAAAAGACCATTCCTGAGGTATATTCAATGCTGAAATCAGCAGAGGTAGAAGTCAAAAAGGAACATCAAGTGTTGATGGTGAATAAAACCACTAAGTTCAAGAAAGGCAAGAGTAAGAAGAACTTCAAGAAGGACGACAAGGGAGTTGCCGCGCCCGGTAAGCAAGCTGCCGGGAAGAAGCCAAAGAATGGACCCAAGCCCGAGACTGAGTGTTTTTATTGCAAGGGAAGTGGTCACTGGAAGCGGAACTGCCCCAAATACTTAGCAGACAAGAAGGCCGGCAACACGAAAGGTATATGTGATATACATGTAATTGATGTGTACCTTATCAGTACTCGTAGTAGCTCCTGGGTATTTGATACCGGTGCGGTTGCTCACATTTGTAACTCAAAGCAGGAGCTGCGGAATAAGCGGAGACTGGCGAAGGACGAGGTGACGATGCGCGTCGGGAATGGTTCCAAGGTCGATGTGATCGCCGTCGGCACGCTACCTCTACATTTACCTACGAGATTAGTTTTAAACCTCAATAATTGTTATTTAGTGCCAGCTTTGAGCATGAACATTGTATCAGGATCTCGTTTAATACGAGATGGCTACTCATTTAAATCCGAGAATAATGGTTGTTCTATTTATATGAGAGATATGTTTTATGGTCATGCTCCGATGGTGAATGGTTTATTCCTAATGAATCTCGAGCGTAATGCTACACATATTCATAGTGTGAATACCAAAAGATGTAAGGTTGATAATGATAGTCCCACATACTTGTGGCACTGCCGCCTTGGTCACATAGGTGTCCGACGCATGAAGAAGCTCCATGAAGATGGACTTTTAGAGTCTCTTGATTACGAATCATTTGACACGTGCGAACCATGCCTCATGGGTAAAATGACCAAGACTCCGTTCTCAGGAACAATGGAGCGAGCAACCAACTTATTGGAAATCATACGTGTGCGGTCCAATGAGTGTTGAGGCTCGCGGTGGCTATCGTTATGTTCTCACCCTCACTGATGACTTGAGTAGATATGGGTATGTCTACTTAATGAAACACAAGTCTGAGACCTTTAAAAAGTTCAAGGAATTTCAGAGTGAGGTTGAGAATCAACGTGACAGGAAAATCAAGTTCTTGCGATCAGATCATGGGGGAGAATACTTGAGTCACGAATTTGGCACACACTTAAGAAAATGTGGAATGGTTTCACAACTCACGCCGCCTGGAACACCTCAGCGTAATGGTGTGTTTGAACATCGTAATCGCACTCTATTAGATATGGTGCGATCTATGATGTCTCTTACCGATTTACCGCTATCATTTTGGGGCTATGCTTTAGAGACTGCCGCATTCACTTTAAATAGGGCTCCATCGAAATCCGTTGAGACGACACCGTATGAATTATGGTTTGGAAAGAAACCTAAGCTGTCGTTTCTAAAAGTTTGGGGATGCGATGCTTATATCAAGAAACTTCAACCTGAAAAGCTCGAACCCAAATCAGAAAAATGCGTCTTCATAGGATACCCTAAAGAAACTGTTGGGTATACCTTCTACCTCAGATCCGAAGGCAAGATCTTCGTTGCCAAGAATGGGTCCTTTCTAGAGAAAGAGTTTCTCTCGAAAGAAATAAGTGGGAGGAAGGTAGAACTTGATGAAGTATTACCTCTTGAACCGGTAAGTGGCGCAGCTCAAGAAAATGTTCCTGAGGTGCCTGCACCGACTAGAGAGGAAGTTGATGATGATGATCATGAAACTTCAGATCAAGTTGCTACTGAACTTCGTAGGTCCACAAGGACATGTTCCGCACCAGAGTGGTACGGCAACCCTGTCTTGGAAATCATGTTGTTAGACAACGGTGAACCTTCGAACTATGAAGAAGCGATGGCGGGCCCGGATTCCGACAAATGGCTGGAAGCCATGAAATCCGAGATAGGATCCATGTATGAAAATGAAGTATGGGCTTTGACTGACTTGCCCGTTGATCGGCGAGCCATAGAAAATAAATGGATCTTTAAGAAGAAGACAGACGCGAATGGTAATGTGACCATCTATAAAGCTCGTCTTATCGCTAAGGGTTATCGACAAGTTCAAGGGGTTAACTACGATGAGACTTTCTCACCCGTAGCGAAGCTGAAGTCCGTCCGAATCATGTTAGCAATTGCCGCATTCTATGATTATGAGATATGGCAAATGGACGTCAAAACGGCATTCCTTAATGGTTTCCTTAAGGAAGAATTGTATATGATGCAGCCGGAAGGTTTTATCGATCCTAAGAATGCTGACAAGGTGTGCAAGCTCCAACACTCGATTTATGGGCTGGTGCAAGCATCTCGGAGTTAGAACATTCGTTTTGATGAGATGATCAAAGCGTTTGGGTTTATGCAGACTTATGGAGAAGTCTGCATTTACAAGAAAGTGAGTGGGAGCTCTGTAGCATTTCTCATATTGTATGTGGATGACATACTATTGATGGGAAATGATATAGAATTCTTGGAAAGCATAAAGGCCTACTTGAACAAGTGTTTTTCAATGAAGGACCTTGGAGAAGCGGCTTATATATTAGGCATCAAGATCTATAGAGATAGATCGAGACGCCTCATTGGTCTTTCACAGAGTACGTACCTTGACAAGATATTGAAGAAGTTCAAAATGGATTAGTAAAGAAGGGGTTCTTGCCTGTATTGCAAGGTACGAGATTGAGCACGGCTCAATGCCCGACCACGGCAAAAGATAGAGAAAAGATGAGTGTCGTCCCCTATGCCTCGGCCATAGGGTCTATCATGTATGCTATGCTGTGTACCAGACCTGATGTAAACCTTGCCGTAAGTTTGGTAGGAAGGTACCAAAGTAATCCCGGCATGGAACACTGGACAATGGTCAAGAATATCCTGAAGTACCTGAAAAGGACTAAGGAAATGTTTCTCATTTATGGAGGTGACGAAGAGCTCGTCGTAAAGGGTTACGTCGATGCTAGCTTCGACACAGATCGGGATGACTCTAAGTCACAAACCGAATACGTGTATATTTTGAATGGTGGGGCAGTAAGCTGGTGCAGTTGCAAGCAAAGCGTTGTGGCGGGATCTACATGTGAAGTGGAGTACATGGCAGCCTCGGAGGCAGCACAAGAAGCAGTCTGGGTGAAGGAGTTCATTACCGACCTAGGAGTCATACCCAATGCGTCGGGCCCGATGACTCTCTTCTGTGACAACACTGAAGCTATTGCCCTTGCCAAGGAGACCAGGTTTCACAGGAAGACCAGGCATATCAAGCGTCGCTTCAACTCCATTCGTGAAAGTGTTCAAAATGGAGACATAGAGATTTGTAAAGTACATACGGACCTGAATGTAGCAGATCCGTTGACTAAACCTCTCCCTAGAGCAAAACATGATCAACACCAGAACTGCATGGGTGTTCGATTCATCACAATGTAACTAGAATATTGACTCTAGTGCAAGTGGGAGACTGTTGGAAATATGCCCTAGATGCAATAATAAAATGGTTATTATTATATTTCTTTGTTCATGATAATTGTCTATTGTTCATGCTATAATTGTGTTATCCGAAAATCGTAATACATGTGTGAATACATAGACCACAACACGTCCCTAGTGAGCCTCTAGTTGACTAGCTCGTTGATCAAAAGATAGTCATGGTTTCCTGACTATGGACATTAGATGTCATTGATAACAGGATCACATCATTAGGAGAATGATGTGATGGACAAGACCCAATCCTAAGCATAGCTCAAAGATCGTGTAGTTCGTTTGATGTAGCTTTTCTGAATGTCAAGTATCATTTCCTTAGACCATGAGATTGTGCAACTCCCGGACACCGTAGGAGTGCCTTGGGTGTGCCAAACGTCACAACATAAGTGGGTAACTATAAAGGTACATTATAGGTATCTTCGAAAGTGTCTGTTGGGTTGGCACGAATCGAGACTGGGATTTGTCACTCCATATGACGGAGAGGTATCTCTGGGCCCACTCGGTAATGCATCATCATAATGAGCTCAATGTGATCAAGTGGTTGATCACGGGATCATGCATTACGGTACGAGTAAAGTGACTTGCCGGTAACGAGACTGAACAAGGTACTGGGATACCGACGGTCGAGTCTCGGGCAAGTAACGTACCGATTGACAAAGGGAATTGTATACAAATTGATTGAATCCTCGACATCGTGGTTCATCCGATGAGATCATCGTGGAGCATGTGGGAGCCAACATGGGTATCCAGATCCCGCTGTTGGTTATTGACCGGAGAGTCGTCTCGGTCATGTCTGCATGTCTCCCGAACCCGTAGGGTCTACACACTTAAGGTTCGATGACGCTAGGGTTGTTAGGAAGACTTGTATGTGATTACTGAATGTTGTTCGGAGTCCCGGATGAGATCCCAGACGTCACGAGGAGTTCCGGAATGGTCCGGAGGTGAAGATTTATATGTAGGAAGTTGACATACGGTCACCGAAAAGGTTCGAGGGCATATCGGTATTGTATCGGGGCCACCGGAGGGGTTCCGGGGATCCACCGGGAGGGGCCACCTCTCTCGGAGGGCCTAATGGGCTGTAGAGGAAAGGGAATCAGCCCTACATGGGCTGGCCGCATCCCCCTTTGGGCCCATGCGCCTAGGGTTGGGGGGGAAACCCTAAAGGGGGCGCCCCCCTTGCTTGGGGGGGCAAGCCCCCTCCCCTTGGCCGCCGCCCCCCCTCTAGATCTTATCTAGAGGGGGCCGCCCCCTTCCTCCTTCCCCTATAAATAGAGGGGCAAGGGGAGGGCTGCATACAACATCCAAGGCGCAGCCCCTCCCCTCCACAACACCTCTCCTCTTCCGTAAGAGCTTGGCGAAGCCCTGCCGGAGTACTGCAGCTTCACCATCACCACGCCGTCGTGCTGCTGTTGGAGCCCTCTTCCTCAACCTCTCCCTCCTCCTTGCTGGATCAAAGCGCGGGAGACGTCCTCGCTCTGTACGTGTGTTGAACGCGGAGGTGCCGTCCGTTCGGCGCTAGGATCTTCGGTGATTTGGATCACGACGAGTACGACTCCATCAACCCCGTTCTCTTGAACGCTTCCGCTCGTGATCTACAAGGGTATGTAGATGCACTCCTCTCTCCCTCGTTTCTAGATGACTCCATAGATTGATCTTGGTGATGCGTAGAAAATTTTAAAATTCTGCTACGTTCCCCAACATTATTCTCCTTTACGGAGTCCGCCAACTAGGCCCGTACATCTTTTAGTTCCTCGCCCTGTTGGGTATTCGAATCCTGGAGCTTGTTTTTCTCCATCACGACTTTTGTTAGCACATGCTCGCCCGCGACTAGCAGTTTTTTGGCTTCTTGTTCTCCGCTTTGAGCGGCTTCAGTTGCTCTTGCAGTTGATCTAATGATCCTGTTAAGAGGTGAGCAACCGTGTGAGCATTATTGGTATACCATTATGTTTTCTCGATGGAGGGAAACATTACCAGGAGACGCCTTCTTGGATTTCTCCAGTTCGGCATTGGCAGCAGTTAGCTGGGTCCAACACTTTTCTAGTTCCTGAGATAGCAGGCTGTTCTTCTCCGTAAGCACCTGGTTATACAACGATCCTTAAATCAGTTGTATCAACTGCTTTAAGTCTCGAGGGCTACTGGTGTATGATTATTAAGTCAACAATTACCTGCATATCTTTCAGATGCTGGTCCGTGGCTCTGGCAAGACCATCCCAAGCAGCTCGAATGTATGCATCGGCCGAGCTGAAGGCATCACATGCCTCCTTTGAAAAGCCGAGGTCACGAAGCGCGGCCCTCCGACGACGATGATTCATGGCGCTCTCCACCTCAAAATTCGTGACGGACATGTCGTTTGAACCCTCTGTGAAAGGACAGTTCGGTGCCGCTCCCGTGTCAACCCCTGTCCTCAGGGCAGGGTCTGAAACCTGACTAGTGGATGCGTGATACGTCTCCGTCGTATCTAATTTTCCAAACACTTTTGCCCTTATTTTGGACTCTAACTTGCATGATTTGAATTGAACTAACCCGGACTGACGTTATTTTCAGCAGAATTGCCATGGTGTTATTTATGTACAGAAATAAAAGTTCTCGAAATGACCTGAAAATCAACAGAGATTATTTTCGGAATATATAAAAAATACTAGAAGAAGAATCCACGTCAAGGGGCCCACACCCTGTCCACGAGGGTGGGGGCGCGCCCCTGCCTCGTGGGCCCCTTGACGCTCCACCGACCTCTGTTGGGGAACATAGTAATAATTCAAAATTTCCTACGTGTCACCAAGATCAATCTAGGAGATGCTAGCAACGCGCGCGCGAGAGAGAGAGAGCATCTTCATACCCTTGAAGATCGCTAAGCGGAAGTGTTACAATAACGCGGTTGGTGGAGTCGTACACGTAGCGATTCAGATCGCGGTCGATTCCGATCTAAGCGCTGAACAACGGCGCCTCCGCGTTCAACACACGTACAACCCGGGGACGTCTCCTCCTTCTTGATCTAGCAAGGGGAGATGAAAAGTTGAGGGAAAGCTCCGACAACACGATGACATGGTGGTGGAGCTTGCAGTTCTCCGGCAGGGCTTCGCCATGCACTACGGAGGAGGAGGTGTTAGGGAGGGAGAGGGCTGCGCCAAGGGAAGGGTGCGGCTGCCCTCTCTCTCCCTCACTATATATGGGGGGAAGGAGGGTGGAGGAGGTGCCCTAGGGGAGGGGCGGTGGCCACAGGGAAAACCCTAGATGGGTTTGGGCGCCCCCACCCCTAGGAACCTTGCCCCCCAAGCCGGGAGGGGTGGCTGCCCTAGGGGAGGTGCCCCCACCTCTCCAAGTTACGTGAGATGGGGTGGGAGGGGCGCTCAGCCCCTTAGTGGGCTGATGTGCCCCCTCCCCTTGGCCCATAAGCCCCCCCAACGCTTGTTGGGGCCTCCGAAACCCCTTTCGGACACGCTGGTCGTCACCCGATACCCCCGGAACAATTCCGGACTCCAATACCCTTCGTCCATGGTCAATGACATCCATGACATCCAATGTCCATGGTCAGGAAACCATAACCATTTATTGATCAACGAGCTAGTCAATTAGAGGCTTATTAGGGACATGTTGTGGTCTATGTATTCACACATGTATTACGGTTTCCGGTTAATACAATTATAGCATGAACAATAGACAATTATCATGAACAAGGAAATATAATAATAACCATTTTACTATTGCCTCTAGGGCATATTTCCAACAGTCTCCCACTTGCACTAGAGTCAATAATCTAGTTCACACCGTTATGTGATTAACACTTATAGTTCACATCGCCATGTGACTAACACCCGAAGAGTTTACTAGAGTCAATAATCTAGTTCACATCGCCATGTGATTAACACCCAAGAGTTTACTAGATCAATAATCTAGTTCACATCACCATGTGATTAACACTCAATGAGTTCTAGGGTTTGATCATGTTATGCTTACGAGAGAAGTGTCAGTCAACGGGACTGCAACATTCAGATCCGTGTCTTCTTTGCAAATCTCGATTTCATATTGTAGATGTTGCTACTATGCTCCACTTGGGGCTATTCCAAATGGTTGCTCCACTATACGTATCCGGTTTGCTACTCAGAGTCATTTGAATAGGTGTTAAAGCTTGCATCGACGTAACCCTTTACGCCGAACTCTTTATCACCTCCATAAACGAGAAACATTTCCTTATTTCTAAGGACAATTTTGACCGCTGTCCAATGATCGACTCCTGGATCACTCTTGTACCCCCTTGCCAGACATGTGGCAAGGCACATCGCGATACACAACATGGCATACCGTATAGAGCCTATGGCCAAGGCATAGGGGACGAATTTCGTCCTTTCTCTTTCTTCTGCCGTGGTCGAGCTTCAAGTCTTAACTTCACACCTCACAACTCAGGCAAGAACTCCTTCTTTGACTGATCCATCTTGAACTCCTTCAAGATCATGTCAAGATATGTGCTCTGTGAAAGTCTTATCAGGTGTCTTGATCTATCTCTATAGATCTTGATACCCAACATGCAAGCAGTTTTACATAGGTCTTCCTTTGAAAAACTCCATTCAAACAACCCTTTATGCTTTCTAGAAATTCTACATCATTTCCGATCAACAATATGTCATCCACATATACCTATCAGAAATGTTGTAGTGCTCCCACTCACTTTCTTGCAAATACAAGTTTCTTGCAAACTTTGTATAAACCCAAATGCTTTGATTGCCTCATCAAAGCGTATGTTCCAACTCCGAGATGCTTGCTCCAGTCCATAGAAGATCGCTGGAGTTTGCATACCTTTTAGCATCCTTAGGATTGACAAAAAACTTTTGGTTGCATCACATACAACCTTTCCTCACGGAAACCGTCAAGGAAACTTTGTTTTGACATCCATTTGCCTGATTTCATAAATGAAAATGCATCAACTGCTAACATAGTTCTAACAGACTTTAGCATCGCTATGATTGAGAGAGTCTCATCATAGTCAATTCCTTGAACTTGTCAGAAACTTCTTTAAGACAAGTCAAGATTCACAAATGGTGACATTAATTACCATCAGCGTCTGTCTTCTTCTTAAAGATCCATTTATTCTCAATGGCTTTCCGTTCATAGGGCAAGTCCACCAAAATACAAGAAAGCTAAATAGGCCAACCTATGTTCTAGTACTGTGTACTCACAACTGTTCGCTCGTAGAATTACAACATACAAATACACACAGATGCAACGACTAGAAGTCATCATTCACAGCAAGAGCATTCCCACACCCAAAAATTACCAGTATTATCCCTTCATATACAAAACATTGGCGAGGATAGCGAGGACCTGGACACGTGTGGCGCTACTAAGCAACGTGATAAGGACATCTACAATATTTGAGACAATTAATCTCTCCATGTCAACTACAGATATTGATATATACAATCATACAGTAATCTATCGGAACAACAATATATACTAGTAAGTACGTGGAAAAAAATAAGTGCAGAAATCCTGCAAGCAAATATGCTTAGACATGAAACAGCTAGATTAATTAATCATGTCAAACAGATATGGAATTTAAACTTAATATTCTTCTGGAAAATTAACGGGGTGCTTTGCAAGCAAGTGATAAGCTGACAAAAGTTACATGTATTATGTATTATCAAAAAGACCTCACTATTACATCCAGACTTGATGGAACAATAGCATCCATCAAGAAGACTTGATCTTACAAACTGCAATTGGTTCATATCCCCAAATAGGTCCAAAGAATCCATCATAATAAAAAGCAAGAGTAACAAAACTACCTCTCTTATCAAAGACATTAAGAAATACAAGAACCAGACCAACAACTTGACTAGCCACATGACAAGTAACAAAAACAGTAAATGTTTATATGACAAGAAATTGAAGAAAAGAAACAACAAGTAATTTGCTTACTATTGTTTAGTCCAAGAAAACTTACCTCTAGATACAAAGAAAGAAGTGTGCAATTACTACAAGTAAATGTTTAAGTCAAGTACTTTCTCCGTTGCAAACCATGAGGCCCTCATATCTTAAGATTTAGTTTTGACAAAAAGTAGAGAATTAAAATCTTGAGGATACATAGAGGACATCGACAACAAACAAGTTAATCTAATATGCAATTACAACTAGTTCATTCAGATAAGAACCGTGATACTATTGCTGTAGGTTTTGGGGGGACAAGCTACCATTTTTGAGACATGCCCAAGATTACTGTAACTACAATATGACCATTAATACTTTAGGCAACAGTCCTACTGAAACTAAATCACTTGAGCATCAACCACACACATTATACAGGAAGGACTAATAAATATGACATGAAGCAGGATATGAGGAATAGGGAATACCAAAAGAAGATGCTAATAGGAACAAGGTAACTTACCTTAGATACGTTGAGGCAACTCTGCCATTTTGCTAATCTCGGAGTTCATCTCGGCAAACATTGATTGGCATTAAAAGGAGAGTCATAGTCCAAGAGAGAAACATCTCAGCCGACTCACAATCGTTGTCTGCAGAGATTTACAGAGAAACACGAGCTTGCGCAACAGATCGAATCAAGACAACGCAACACAAACACGATCATAGCAAGAACAGAAGGAGCTATTACAACAATCTGATTAAAATTCAGTAAAAATTTAACAAGTCTGATAAAATAAAAACTTTCCATTGGTACAACAATCTATAGCTGGTACATCTCCTGACTTCAGTTGGTAGCCAATCATCTAATCAAAAGAATTTCTACAACATGCCGATGAAATTGGATGAAGACCTACGTCGACAGTTCCACTGAATTTTGTTTTCAGCGGCAATGTTTCATTGCGAGCCATACAACAAATCAGATGAAATAAAAATCTTACCCTGCAGAAATAATGAAGATCTATGCCAACAATTTACTTATCCATGGATGATCAGTGTGATGTAGAAGGTTTAGGGAAAGAAAATTGCTCAAGCACATAACAAGAGTTAAAAAAAAGAACAAGTGCCATCGTCATAAAACTGAAGCACAACACGATTGAAACAACCACTGGATGATTCATTTATTCAGATAATCCAACTCATTTGACACTGTTTGTATAGCAACAATGAGCAGCATGTAGCAGCGGAGGAGCAGCAGCGGCAAGCAGCAGCAACGAGCAGCAGCAGCATCAAGAATTCAAGATAATTGATTCTTGCCTAAAGGAACACATGTACACAGCTCCTGAATCTGATTCTTTTCGTCTATTGTAAACATGCGCACACAAAACCGGTGTATTGACACAAGCTCGAATCGAGCCTGCTTCTTTTCGTTTATTTCTCGTATCTGTTCAGTGTTTACATGCAAATATATACCGCTGGTGGCCCACGATGGCCCTCGGTTTATGTATAACAGAGAACAGTCAGACTCATGGGACATGCATCAAATGAGTAACTAGTTCAGAATAGAGGCTTCCCAAAAGCTGCACCACATCATTGCTATTTCAGATCGATCAGACACGGCAACATCAGCAACCCAACTACTACAAACTAAATAATAGTCCACCGATTCCCATTGAGCAAATCCAATTCTAGGTAAACAACACCCAACTACAGTTGCCAGGGACTGAATCTAAGAGGAGGTGAAATTGGTGAAGGCCTTGTGCCCTCGGAGACGGCGTGCTCGGCTAGCTCGCCGGGGAGGACGAGTCAGCAGCCATGGCCGGGCGGATGGAAGAAACCTAGACGACAAGGGGAAAGGAGGGGACGCGAGGCGAGGGCTTACCACCGGGGAGAAGGCCAGTACGGCAGAGGAGCTACGCGGCGTCGAGGCGTCGGTCGGCAGCGTGTTGAGGAGTCGGGCGGCGGTGTCTTGAGGAGGAGCCGGGCGGCGGCGGCGGCGTCTCCTCCAAATCCTCGAGGGGGCACTCGAGGGCTGAGAGCCGCGTGGAAAGGAGGGGTTCGGAGGGATTGGGCCATGAAAACCCTGCGTACCAAATGGGCCAACGGGGATTTTGGAGGATTCTGGGCCACGCGAGGAAATTCTGCTGAAAACCCCTTTGATCCGCTTCTACCAAACGAGGCTTTAGTGGTCTGATGTGCCCCTTCCCCTTGGCCCATAAGGCCCCCCAACGCTTGTCGGGGACTCCGAAACCCCTTTCGGACACGCTGGTCGTCACCCGGTACCCCCGGAACAATTCTGGACTCCAATACCCTTCGTCCAATATATCAACCTTCACCTCCAGACCATTCCGGAACTCTTCGTCACGTCCAGGATCTCATCCGGGACTCCGAACAACCTTCGGTCCACATACTATTTCTCATAACAACTCTAGCGTCACCGAACCTTAAGTGTGTAGACCCTACGGGTTCGGGAACCATGCAGACATGACCGAGACATCTCTTCGGCCAATAACCAGTAGCGGGATCTGGATACCCATATTGGTTCCCACATGTTCCACGATGATCTCATTGGACGAATCACGATGTCGGGGATTCAATCAACCCCGTATACAATTCCCTTTGTCTATCGGTATGTTACTTGCCCGATATTCGATCGTCGGTATCCCCGTACCTCGTTCAATCTCGTTACCGGCAAGTCTCTTTACTCGTTCCGTAATGCATGATCCCGTGACCAACTCCTTAGTCACATTGAGCTCATTATGATGATGCATTACCGAGTGGGCTCAGAGATACCTCTTCGTCATACGGAGTGACAAATCCCAGTCTCGAGTCGTGCCAACCCAACAGACACTTTCGGAGATACCTGTAGTGCACCTTTATAGCCACCCAGTTACGTTGTGACGTTTGATACACCCAAAGCATTCCTACGGTATCCGGGAGTTGCACAATCTCATGGTCTAAGGAAATGATACTTGACATTGAAAAAGCTTTAGCAAACGAACTTCACGATCTTGTGCTACGCTTAAGATTGAGTCTTGTCCATCACATCATTTTCCTAATGATGTGATCCCGTTATCCATGACATCCAATGTCCATGGTCAGGAAACCATAACCATTTATTGATCAACGAGCTAGTCAATTAGAGGCTTACTAGGGACATGTTGTGGTCTATGTATTCACACATGTATTATGGTTTCCGGTTAATACAATTATAGCATGAACAATAGATAATTATCATGAACAAGGAAATATAATAATAACCATTTTACTATTGCCTCTAGGGCATATTTCCAACAGTCTCCCACTTGCACTAGAGTCAATAATCTAGTTCACATCGTTATGTGATTAACACTCATAGTTCACATCGCCATGTGACTAACACCCGAAGAGTTTACTAGAGTCAATAATCTAGTTCACATCGCCATGTGATTAACACCCAAGAGTCTAGTTCACATCACCATGTGATTAACACTCAATGAGTTCTAGGGTTTGATCATGTTATGCTTACGAGAGAAGTGTCAGTCAATGGGTCTGCAACATTCAGATCCGTGTCTTCTTTGCAAATCTCGATTTCATATTGTAGATGTTGCTACTATGCTCCACTTGGGGCTATTCCAAATGGTTGCTCCACTATACGTATCCGGTTTGCTACTCAGAGTCATCTGAATAGGTGTTAAAGCTTGCATCGACGTAACCCTTTACGCCGAACTCTTTATCACCTCCATAAACGAGAAACATTTCCTTATTTCTAAGGACAATTTTGACCGCTGTCCAATGATCGACTCCTGGATCACTCTTGTACCCCCTTGCCAGACATGTGGCAAGGCACATCGCGGTACACAGCATGGCATATCGTATAGAGCCTATGGCCAAGGCATAGGGGACGACTTTCGTCCTTTCTCTTTCTTCTGCCGTGGTCGAGCTTCAAGTCTTAACTTCACACCTCACAACTCAGGCAAGAACTCCTTCTTTGACTGATCCATCTTGAACTCCTTCAAGATCATGTCAAGATATGTGCGCTGTGAAAGTCTTATCAGGTGTCTTGATCTATCTCTATAGATCTTGATACCCAACATGCAAGCAGTTTTACACAGGTCTTCCTTTGAAAAACTCCATTCAAACAACCCTTTGTGCTTTCTAGAAATTCTACATCATTTCCGATCAACAATATGTCATCCACATATACCTATCAGAAATGTTGTAGTGCTCCCACTCACTTTCTTGCAAATACAAGTTTCTTGCAAACTTTGTATAAACCCAAATGCTTTGATTACCTCATCAAAGCGTATGTTCCAACTCCGAGATGCTTGCTCCAGTCCATAGAAGGATCGCTGGAGTTTGCATACCTTTTAGCATCCTTAGGATTGACAAAAACCTTTTGGTTGCATCACATACAACCTTTCCTCATGGAAACCGTCAAGGAAACTTTATTTTGACATCCATTTGCCTGATTTCGTAAATGAAAATGCAGCAACTGCTAACATAGTTCTAACAGACTTTAGCATCGCTATGATTGAGAGAGTCTCATCATAGTCAATTCCTTGAACTTGTCAGAAACTTCTTTGAGACAAGTCGAGATTCACAAATGGTGACATTAATTACCATCAGCATCTGTCTTCTTCTTAAAGATCCATTTGTTCGCAATGGCTTTCCGTTCATCGGGCAAGTCCACCAAAGTCCGTACTTTGTTCTCCTACATGGATCCTATCTCGGATTTCATGGCTTCTATCCATTTGTTGGAATCCGAGCCCACCATCGCTTCTTCATAGCTCATAGGTTCATCGTTGTCCAACAACATGACCTTTAAGACAGGCTTACCATTGAGAAGTTGTACACACCCTTGTCGACCTACGAGGTTCCATAGTAATTTGATCTGAAGCTTCATCATCATCATCATTAGCTTTCTCTTCAACTGACGTAGTTGCCACAGAAACATCTTTTTGTGTTGTGCTACTCTCTGGTTGAAGTGAAGGTTCAACAACCTCATCAAGTTCTATCTTCCTCCCACTCAGTTCTTTCGAGAGAAACTCTTTCTCGAGAAAGGACCTGTTCTTAGCGACAAAACACTTTGCCCTCAGATCTGAGATAGAAGGTATACCCAATCGTCTTGTTTGGGTATTCTATGAAGATACAATTTTCCTCTTTGGGTTCGAGCTTTTCCGACCAAAGCCTATCGACATAAGCATCGTGGCCCCAAACCTTAAGAAACAACAACTTTGGTTTCTTGCCAAACCATAGTTCATACGGTGTCATCTCCACGGACTTAGATGGTACCCTATTTAAAGTGAATGTAATTGTCTTTAATGCATAACCCCCAAAAATAACGGTAGATTGGTAAGAGACATCATACACCATATCCAATAAGGTTCGATTACGACGTTCAGAAACACCAATAGTGATTGCCAAACTCATAACTCAGATACTTTCCCTTTGATCAGATCGAAGGAACTTGATCTTCTTGTTACGATGATTCTCAACTTCACTCTGAAATTGCTTGAACTTTTCAAATATTTCAGACTTATGCTTCGTTAAGTAAATATACCCATATCTACTCAATTCACCGGTGAAGGTGAGAAAATAACGATATCCACCGCGCGCTTCAACACTCATCGGACTGCACACATCAGCATGTATGATTTCCAACAAGTCACTTGCCCGTTCCATTGTTCCAAAGAACGGGGTTTTAGTCATCTTGCCAAAGAGGCATGGTTCGCATGTGTCAAGTGATTCAAAATCAAGTGACTTCAAAAGTGCATTAGCATGGAGGTTCTTTCATGCGCTTTACACCAATATGACCTAAAGCGGCAGTGCCACATGAAAGTGGTACTATCATTATCAACTCTACATCTTTTTGCATCAATGTTATGAACATGTGTATAACTACGACCGGGATTCAATAAACCATTCACATTGGGTGCATGACCATAGAAGGTATTATTCATGTAAACAGAATAACCATTATTATCTGACTTAAATGAATAACCGTATTGCAATAAACATGATCTAATCATGTTCATGCTCAAAGTAGACACCAATGCAAACAACATTTATCTAGGTTCAACATTAATCCCGAAGGTAGAGGGAGCGTGCGATGGTGATCACATCAACCTTGGAAACACTTCCAACACATATAGTCACCTCGCCCTTAGCTAGTCTCCGCTAATTCCGTAGCTTTTGTTTCGAGTTACCAATATTAGCAACTGAACCGGTATCTAATACCCAGGTGCTACTAGGAGTACTAGTAAGGTACACATCAATAACACACATATATCAAATATACTTTTGTTGAAGTTGACAGCCTTCTTATCTACCAAGTATTTGAGGGAGTTCCGCTACCAGTGACCGTTCCCCTAATTGAAGCACTTTGTCTCGGGTTTGGGTTCTTGGGTTTCTTCACTGGAGCGGCAACTAGCTTGCCATTAAAGAAGTTTCCCTTCTTGCCCTTGCCCTTCTTTGAAACCAGTGCTCTTGTTAACCATCAACGCTTGATGCTCCTTCTTGATTTCTACCTTTACGGCCTTAAGCACGATGAACATCTCCGGGATTATCTTCCCTTGCATGTCATAGTTCATCACGAAACTCTAGTAGCTTGGTGATAGCGACTGGAGAACTTTTGTCAATCACTCTCTTATCTGGAAGATTAACTCCCACTTGATTCAAGTGATTGAAGTACCCAGACATTCTGAGCACATGCTCACTGGCTGAGCTATTCTCCTCCATCTTGTAGGCAAAGGTCTTGTCAGAGGTCTCAACCTCTCAACACAGGCATGAGCCTGAAATACCAATTTCAGCTCTTCGAACATCTCATATGTTCTATGGCGTTCAAAACGCTTTTGGAGCCCCGACTCTAAGCCGTAAAGCATGGCGCACTAAACTATCAGGTAGTCATCAGAACGTGTCTACCAGATGTTCACAACATCCACAGACGACACCAGAGGGGTTGGCACACCGAGTGGTGCATCAAGGACAGAAGCCTTCTGTGTAGCAGTGAGGCCAATCCTCAGACTACGGCCCTAGTTCGCACAATTGCTTACAATATCTTTCAACTTAGTCTTTCTTTAAGAACTTATTAAAACAACAAAGAGCTAAAGCGCGAGCTATTAATCCACAACATAATTAGCAAAGAAAATTTAGACTATGTTCATGATAATTAAGTTCATCTAATCAAATTATTCAATGAACTCCCACTCAGATAGACATCCCTCTAGTCATCTAAGTGATACATGATCCGAATCGACTAGGCCGTGTCCGATCATGACGTGAGACGGACTAGTCATCAACGGTGGACATCTCCATGTTGATCGTATCTACTATACGACTCATGTTCAACCTTTCGGTCTCTCGTGTTCCGAGGCCATGTCTGTACATGCTAGGCTCGTCAAGTCAACCTAAGTGTTTTGCATGTGTAAATCTGGCTTACACCCGTTGTATTCGAATGTTAGAATCTATCACACCCGATCATCACGTGGTGCTTTGAAACGACGAACCTTCGCAATGGCGCACAGTTAGGGGGAACACTTTCGTGAAATTTTTAGTGAGGAGTCATCTTATTTATGATACCGTTGTTCTAAGAAAATAAGATGTAAACATGACAAACATCACATGCAAATCATAAAGTGACATGATGTGGCCAATATCATCTTGCGCCTTTGATCTCCATCTTCGAGGCGTAGCATGAACACCACCGTCACTGGCATGACACCATGATCTCCATCATCGTGTCTTCATGAAGTTGCCTCGCCAACTATTACTTCTACTACAATGGCTAACAGTTAGCAATAAAGTAAAGTAATTACATGGCGTTTTCATTGACATGCAGGTCATAAATAAATTAAGATAACTCCTATGGCTCCTGCCGGTTGTCATACTCATCGACATGCAAGTCGTGATTCTTATTACAAGAACATGATCAAACCCATACATCACATATATCATTTATCACATCCTTTTGGCCATATCACATCACATAGAATAACCTACAAAATCAAGTTAGACGTCCTCTAATTGTTGTTGCATGTTTTACGTGGCTGCTATGGGTTTCTAGCAAGAACGTTTCTTACCTACGCAAAACCACAATGGTGATATGCCAATTGCTATTTACCCTTCATAAGGACCCTTTTCATCGAATCCGATCCGACTAAAGTGGGAGAGACAGACACCCGCCAGCCACCTTATGCATCAAGTGCATGTCAGTCGGTGGAGCCAGTCTCACGTAAGCGTACGTGTAAGGTCGGTCCGGGCCGCTTCATCCCACAATGCCGCCGGATCAAGATAAGACTAGTAACGGTAAGCAAATTGAACAAATCATTGCCCACAACTGCTTTGTGTTCTACTCGTGCATAGAATCTATGCATAGACCTAGCTCATGATGCCACTGTTGGGGAACGTAGTAATGATTCAAAAATTTCCTACGTGTCACCAAGATCAATCTAGGAGATGCTAGCAACGAGAGAGAGGGAGTCCATCTTCATACCCTTGAAGATCGCTAAGCGGAAGCGTTACAAGAACACGGTTGGTGGAGTCGTACACGCAGCGATTCAGATCGCGGTCGATTCTGATCTAAGCGCCGAACAACGACGCATCCACGTTCAACACACGTACAGCCCGGGGACATCTCCTCCTTCGTGATCTAGCAAGGGGAGAGGAGAAGTTGAGGGAAAGCTCCAACAGCACGACGGCGTGGCGATGGAGTTTGCAGTTCTCTGGCAGGACTTCGCCAAGCACTACGGAGGAGGAGGTGTTAGGGAGGAAAAGGGCTGCGCCAAGGGAAGG
The DNA here is from genome assembly GCF_056163025.1 of Triticum urartu. NCBI lineage: Eukaryota > Viridiplantae > Streptophyta > Magnoliopsida > Poales > Poaceae > Triticum > Triticum urartu. The sequence continues at coordinate 80,398,731 of NC_141878.1, read as the reverse complement.
GTGCGGCTGCCCTCTCTCTCCCTCACTATATATGGGGGGAAGGGGTGGAGGAGGCGCCCTAGGGTTCCCTAGGGGAGGGGCGGCGGCCACAGGGAAAACCCTAGATGGGTTTGGGCGCCCCCACCCCTAGGGAACTTGCCCCCAAGCCGGGAGGGTGGCTACCCTAGGGGAGGCGCCCCCACCTCTCCAAGTTACGTGAGATGGGGTGGGAGGGGCGCTCAGCCCCTTAGTGGGATGATGTGCCCCCTCCCCTTGGCCCATATGGCCCCCCAGCGCTTGTCGGGGCCTCCGAAACCCCTTTCGGACACGCTGGTCGTCACCCGGTACCCCTGGAACAATTCTGGACTCCAATACCCTTTGTCCAATATATCGATCTTCACCTCCGGACCATTCCGGAACTCCTCGTCACGTCCAGGATCTCATCCGGGACTCCAAACAACCTTCGGTAACCACATACTATTTCCCATAACAACTCTAGCATCACCGAACCTTAAGTGTGTAGACCCTACGGGTTCGGGAACCATGCAGACATGACCGAGACATCTCTTCGATCAATAACCAATAGCGGGATCTGGATACCCATATTGGTTCCCACATGTTCCACGATGATCTCATCGGACGAACCACGATGTGGGGGATTCAATCAATCCCGTATACAATTCCCTTTGTCTATCGGTATGTTACTTGCCCGAGAATCGATCGTCGGTATCCCCATACCTTGTTCAATCTCGTTACCGGCATGTCTCTTTACTCGTTCCGTAACGCATGATCCCGTGACCAACTCCTTAGTCAATTGAGCTCATTATGATGATGCATTACCGAGTGGGCCCAGAGATACCTCTCCGTCATACGGAGTGACAAATCCCAGTCTTGATTCGTGCCAACCCAACATACACTTTCGGAGATACCTGTAGTGCACCTTTATAGCCACCCAGTTACTTTGTGATGTTTGATACACCCAAAGCATTCCTACGGTATCCGGGAGTTGCACAATCTCACGGTCTAAGGAAATGATACTTGACATTAGAAAAGCTTTAGCAAACGAACTTCACGATCTTGTGCTACGCTTAAGATTGGGTCTTGTCCATCACATCATTCTCCTAATGATGTGATCCCGTTATCAATGACATCCAATGTCCATGGTCAGGAAACCATAACCATTTATTGATCAACGAGCTAGTCAATTAGAGGCTTACTAGGGACATGTTGTGGTCTATGTATTCACACATGTATTACGGTTTCCGGTTAATACAATTATAGCATGAACAATAGACAATTATCATGAACAAGGAAATATAATAATAACCATTTTATAATTTCCTCTAGGGCATATTGCCAACAACCTCAACTCCAACTCCATATATTCGTGTTCGGGGAGAAAAAATCAGAGAGAAGGATTCATCGCGTGTTACGATATGGAGCCACCGCCAAGCCCTAAACTCTCTCGGGAGGGCTGATCTGGAGTCCGTTCGGGGCTCTGGAGAGGGGAATCCGTCGCCATCGTCATCATCAACCTTCCTCCATCAGAAATTTCATGATGCTCACCGCCGTGCGTGAGTAATTCCATCATAGGCTTGCTGGACGATGATGGGTTGGATGAGATTTATCATGTAATCGAGTTAGTTTTGTTAGGGTTTGATCCCTAGTATCTACTATGTTCTGAGATTGATATTGCTATGACTTTGCTATGCTTAATGCTTGTCACTAGGGCCCGAGTGCCATGATTTCAGATCTGAACCTATTATGTTTTCATGAATATATGTGAGTTCTTGATCCTATCTTGCAAGTCTATAGTCACCTACTATGTGTTATGATCCGGCAACCCTGAAGTGACAATAATCGGGACCATTGCCGGTGATGACCGTAGTTTGAGGAGTTCATGTATTCACTATTTGTTAATGCTTTGGTCTGGTACTCTATTAAAAGGAGGCCTTAATATCCCTTAGTTTCCAATAGGACCCCGTTGCCACGGGAGGGTAGGACAAAAGATGTCATGCAAGTTCTTTTCCGTAAGCACCTATGACTATATTCGGAATACATGCCTACATTACATTGATGAATTGGAGCTAGTTCTGTGTCACCCTATGTTATGACTGTTACATGATCGATTGCATCTAGCATAATTCTGCATCACTGATCCAATGCCTACGAGCTTTTCATATATTGTTCTTCGCTTATTTACTTTTCCGTTGCTACTGTCACAATCACCACAAAACCCAAAAATATTACTTTTGCTACCGTTACCACTACTATCATATTACTTTGCTACTAAATACTTTGCTGCAGATATTAAGTTTCCAGGTGTGGTTGAATTGACAACTCAGCTGCTAATACTTGAGAATATTCTTTGGCTCCCCTTGTGTCGAATCAATAAATTTGGGTTGAATACTCTACCCACGAAAACTGTTGCGATCCCTTATACTTGTGGGTTATCAATGCGCGTCCGGCTGGATCCCCGAACGCAGTCCGACGGATACTTTTCCTGATAGAATGCAGCGAGTGGCGTCACGATTTGATGTGGCAATCAGAGGATGTATTCCTCAAAGGAAAACTTTACCTCTTTGACGAGGGTTCTGCCATATTATCATTTGCCTTCCTCTTTGAAGATGTACTCGGCGCGGGCACCGCTCTCCTCGGAGACACTTCTGGCACACGTTGCGATGTAGAGCGCCTCCCCTTTGGAACACGAAACAATGTGTTGGGTGAGGCATAGCAAGGAGACACTTTCAAAGAAAGTACCTTTTAAATCACTTACATGCGAAGCAGGAAGGAGGTTGGGGTAATCGGCGATGATAGGTACTTCCGTACCATCATAGCTTGTTTGATAGAATATTCCATCCTCGAGTTCCACAAATATGTCCGGATCTTCTTCATATCCGGGGTCAAGATCCCGGTTGTGACCCTTTGGCTGAGGGGCGGGGTTATGGATCCCCTCGACAACCTTCCGCCATTCCTGTTATGAGTGGATAGGCTACTGTCCGTCAAAAATAGTTCAGGGAAAGGAGTAAAATGGTGGGGTCAGAAGCTTACCCAGCTAGGAGGATTATACATGGAAAATCCGTCTCGACATTGGAGACGGGAGAACTCCTCCTTCTCCCCTTTATACAGTTCAGCCAATATTTTGGTCAGAGCAGCGGGGGTCTTTGGGCCCTTCCGACCGCGGCGTGAGGCGTCATCTTCCCCATTATAGTGCCACATGGGAAGCCCTCTGTATTGGAGTGGTTGGACCCCCCATAGTATGGAGATCGCCATTACCTCGACTATTGACAATCCGGACTGGGCGAGCGTCTTAATCTTGCCCAGCAGCTGACTGACCTCTGCGCCATCCTCTTCCTCGAGGCTCTGAGGACGCCAGCTATGGCGTTTCTTCAAAGGAGCACTTGAAAATTCGGGGAGGCCCATTCGGACTGGGTCAGGAAGGGCGACAATATAGAACCATTCGGAAGGCCACTCTTCGAAAGCCTTCTTCGGCGTGCCGGACAGGTATCCGGTTCCGGCGATATGCCACACTTCGGCTCCCCACTTTGAATATTGACCCTCCTTGATTACGAGGGACGAGGCAGAACAGTCTTCTCCATAAATCGAAATGGGCCTCGCAACCGAGGAATAGCTCGCATAGAGCGACATAACCCGCGATATGCAGGATGGAGGCGGGAGTGAGACTGTGCAGTTGGAGGCCATAATACTCCAGCAGTCCTCAGAGGAAGGGATGGATTGGAAATCCGACACCTCTTAACAAGAAGGGGACGAAGCATACTCGTTCCCCCTGGACGGATTGGGGAAGTTCTCCTCTTGAGCCCCGCCATTGAAGAACGTCATCCTTGCTCATATGGGGACTAAATCTGCGGGAGGAAGAAAGCCCTGTTTTTGCAGCTTCACCAGCTGACTGTGAGATACAAAACATCTCTCCCAATCACCCTTTTCGGAATTGAGGGGACGAGAGGAAGAGCTGGGAGCGCTAGCCATGTTGGAGTGGCTCTGCTCTGCAAAGCTCTGAGGATTTTTTTCCCGTGGGATTTGGAACGGATCTGAGATCTATTCTCTTTAAATAGGCACCTTTCTGGTACGGTTAGGGTGGTATATGTAAAAATACCCCCAACCTCTTGTATTCAGTCGACATGTGAAAGCTAAAGTCAGGAAGGCGCGGAAGCTGAGGGGTACGACATTAAATGGAAAGCCGAATACATCGCTTTGAAGTCATCGGAGGAGGAACCCGCCTTGCAATGCCAAAGACTATCTGCGCGTCGGACACCTCGTCATTGAAGTATGGTTCGAGGGTTACTGAGGGAGTCCGGGACAAAGGGGTCCTCGGGCGTCCAACCTATTGGATATGGGCCGGACTGATGGGCCATGAAGATACGAGGACCGGAGACTCTACCCGTGTCCAGATGGCACTCTCCTTGGCGTGGAAGGCAAGCTTGGCGATCAAATATGAAGATTCCTTTCTCTGTAACCGACCTTATGTAAAACTAGATCCCTCCCGTGTCTATATAAACCGGAGGGCTAGGGCCCTAGACACATCCTCATAACCATAGTCAGATAGGCTAGACTTTTAGGGTTTAGCCATTACAATCTCATGGTAGATCAACTCTTGTAATACTCATATTCACCAAGATCAATCAAGCAGGAAGTAGGGTATTACCTCCATAGAGAGGGCCCGAACCTAGGTAAACATTGTGCCCCCCGTCTCCTGTTACCATCGACCTTAGACGCATAGTTCGGGACCCCCTACCCGAGATCCGCCGGTTTTGACACCGACAATCGTCGCCACGCTTCCAGAGCAAAAGATGGCATTCCATGTGATCGCGCCCGCTTGCATGGGTGGTCATATGAAGTGCAAGCATCGCCTCGTGATCAACTACTCCCACCCCATGAAATCAGATCGGGGATCAGACGCCCAGAGAGACCAGAAACTCGTCCAGAAGGGAGAACCCTAACCTTCGGAGATCATCCAAAGGAGGGATTGGCAAGGAGAAGATGGTCATCTTCCTCATCACACACACGGGGGCTACAACATCATCACCACTTTCATCATCATCACCACCACTGTCATCATCATCCACATCCTTACCATTGTAACATCAGGAACCCTAGTGGATCATCTTGTGTGTTATTTGTATCATCCATCCATGTTTGCCATCAACCGTGACACGATGTTTGTTGTCTCCATGTGTGAGTAGACCCCTTAGTTCATGGGGATATGGATGAACCTTGGTATGTGTAGGATTTGAATCAATATTTTGGATGTGAGATCCTTTGTTGAATGCTTAGTTTAATAACTTCATGAATGTTGTGAAGGGGCCCCACTCAGCATTTGTGCCTTGTGGCCACGAAGTATATCACTGTCATTGTAAAGTGCTAGAATGTGCGACCGCATCTGAGCCTGGGCTCAGATGCTCCCGCTTAGAAAAAAATTCAAAACAAATACTAGAAAAATAAAATAAAAATCCAATTTTTTTGTGTGGTAGATAATATTATGCGTGAGGTCCGCTCCAAATTTGAACTCATTTGGATATCTAAGCAGCTCTCGGCAAAAAAGACAAATTGGGTCAAAACAGTTCGTGAACAATAAACTTTTTTACAGACCCCGATTTTGTCTTTTTTGCAGAGAGCCGCTCAAATTTCCAAACGAGTTGAAATTTGCAGCGAACCTCACACATCAAATTATCTACCACACAAAAGAAATTTGGAATTTTTTGATTTTTTTAGTATTTGTTTTGATTTTTTTATCGGAGCGGGTGCAACTGAGCCTGGGAGCCAAATTGGCCTTCTCTAGAATGTGAAGGTAATTCGAGGTGACAGTAAAAGCCTTTGCTCCTAACATTTGCAATTGATAGGGGAGTTACGGAGAACCCTTAGAGAGGCCGCGTCCACAGGGTAAATCCTTAATTATCATGAGTTGTAACCCTATGGGAGACTATAATGGTGGCATGCATGGCACGAAGTCTACCTCGAGTAGAACGTGTTCTGTACCCGGTTCCGCCTAGCATAATCGTCAAGAGTGGCTCAAGTATCCATACCATACTATGCCCATGCATAGGTGCACTAGAAACATACTAATGGGGATTCCTGACTCCCCGAGACCGCCGTAATCCTCTGTTGTTCCATCTGTCACTCTAGCTATTGTTCTCTATTTACTTTTATGTTATTTACTTCAAAGTTTATTCCATTACTCAATTGCACTTTATTTCTTTCCTCACTTTGCTTGAAGTCTACAATTATTTGTAGGCATAAAAATACATAATTCACTACAAGAGGCAAATGTCTGATTCATGTGCTCCATGTGAGATTGATACTTTTACTTTGAAAAGGCTACAACTAAACCCTATGCACTTGTAGGCCATCAAGCCCCTAAGTAGATCTTGATCAAAAGATACGTCGACATTAAGTTTTTACAAAATCCATAGGAGGCCAAATCTAGTCCCCACTTGCCATGGTAGCATTAGGGGAGGATGTCATGACATTAATTTCCATTAAAGCACAAATCACCATAGTAATATGTTTAATATCTTGAGTTTTCTCCTCATGAACTTGATTACACCTTTTTTATGAGCACAAACAACCACAAATTTTTATGAGCATTTTTTAATAATGATGAACATTTTTTGTATTTGATGAACACATTTTGAATTTGTTGAACAAAATTTATATTCAAGAACTATTTTTATAAAATGGATAGTTTTTTTGAATTCAATGAACATTTTATGAAATTGATGAAAACAATTCAAATTTGATGAAGATTTTTGAATTTGATGAACGAATTTTGCATTTGATGAATATTAAATCCGATGAACTAATTTTGAATTCGATGAACATTTTTTGAGTTTGCTGTATATTTTTTACATTGATGAACATTTTTTTAATTCAATGAACAAAAAAATGTTCATGAATTTGAAAAGATAATTTGCAAAAAGGTGAAAAAGTAAAGAAGCAAAGAAAAAGGAAAAAATAAAAAATAAAAAAGTAAAAAAAAACAGAAGCAAAAAAAGAAAAAAAGGACAAAAACAAGAACAAAAAGAAAAAACCGGGTTCAGGGAAGGTACTATAACCTTCCCAGTTCCCAAAACCGGTGCAAGAGTGCTTGTGAAATCCTGAAATATGTGCTGACCCACTGTGCGAACGATAGGTAGGGGGGGGGGGGCTACGTGTCTCTCAACAACGACCTATGTATGATCCGCCTGGGAGGCAAACCACCTTCAGCGCCGGTTAGAGCCATTTTGGCCATCCGGGCACACTCCCGTCCGAGCTTGGCAGGTCCATTAACTTTTTTTTTTTTGCTTTCCTGCTAAGTTTCGACAAAGGAGCACGCGAAGGGGGAGAAACTAATTGACGAGCGCTTCTTTGGGAGCTTCACAACGATCGGCGCCACTTGGCGCGTTCTCAGACGCTTGCCACATGTCGCGCTTTGGGCGCTCCTTTTGGATTTTTTTTTCGCACGCGTTTTTGGCTTTTTAAACATTTTTTGGGGCTTCTTCGACGTTTTGGTTTTTAACCGGTCTGCTTTAGCTTTTGGATAAAAAAATTCAATTTTTTTCGCTAAAAAACGTGTTTTTTCTTTCGTGAGAGTCACGGTTTTGCTTTTGCGAGAGTCGCGGCCGTGTCTCTCGAAGACGAAAAAAACGTGTTTTCTGTTTTGTTTTTTCTTCCGCGAGAGGCACGGTTTTGCGTGCCTCTCGGAAACAAAAAAACATGTTTTCTATTTTTTTGAGAGAGGCACGGTTTTGCTTCCGTGAGAGGAATGGTTGTGCTTTCGCGAGATGAACGTTCGTGCCTCTCGGAATAGAAACAAATACATTTTTTATTTTTATTTTCTTTCTCGAGAGGCACGGATTTGCTTCCACGAGAGACATGGTTGTGCTTTCGTGAGAGGCATGGCTGTGCCTCCTCAGAAACGAAAAAAACATGTTTTTTTCCTTTCGCGAGAGGTACGGTTTTGCTTCTACGAAAGGCACGATTGTGATTTCGCGAGATGCACAGGCGTGCCTCTTTCGGAAAGGGAAAAAACCCGTGCTCCCGGTTCGGTTTTTTCATCCGTTTTTCATGAAAAAAAAGTTTATCAAAACATATCAACATGGGATCTAATTTTAAATATTTTGATGTGGGGAATCCAACGGTGAAAACGGTTCCAGATTTAGACGCACGAGTTAAGAGATAAAATGTTTTGAATAAACGAATCTATGAAAAAAGAGAAAACTCCTGGGTTGCGACAAATTACGCACATGCATCACGCCACTTGTCGCAACCTGGGAAGATGACTTTGCAATGAGTATTCATCTAACATTCTTAAGAAGTTGCTCCCCACTACTCCCTATTCTCTCACCATGCACACTATCCACATCAGCAATGTGCCACATTATCCTATGTTGACATGCAACATGTACACATCAGCAATGCAACCACGTCACACTCATGCATTCCCCAGGTACAACACGTCCACCTCCTCAGGCGTGATTTTTTTTGAGGGAATGCCATCATGGCTAACTTTATTGATTTGGCAATATCATTACATCGTTCACAAGAGCGTTTACAAGAAAATCTGAGGGTTCCTCAACCCAATTACTAGATATATTATTATCATATCAATGTTTGGCTAAGAGGTGGGCAACACCATTTGCTTCCCGTCGACAGTGCACAAACTCCACATTCTCGATCATACCTGCTAAAACGAAGCAGTCTGCAAAAATAGTTGTAGATTCACTCCATATCCTCTCCTGGCCTGAGCATGCATTAACAACTTGAAGGGCGTCAGCTTCAATCTGAATTGAGGTATATCCCAAAGACTCCGCCAACTGAAGGCCATTTTCATTGCCATTGTTTCCGCCATGTTAGCATCTATCACATGTGGGATTAACGTACATGATGCCGCAATGAAAGAACCATGGCTATCTCTGATCACAACCCCCGTTGCTCCTTTCCCTTCATTCTCATGGAAAGATGCATCCACGTTTATCTTGACTATTCCTGAAGGTGGTTTTTTCCAACATTGCTCCCCAGGTGTAGTCCCATACGTGCCTGAAGAAGCTCTCTGAAAATTGGCGCAAATCGCCTGGACTGCGATAGCATTTCTGCTCATTGGGGGTACTGTCTCATTATGTGTTTGCCTTCTTCTGAGCCACCATAGATACCAGCATGCTGTAATAATCCCTTCGCTTATCCCAATGTTCGGCATGTGTGGTAACTTTGAAGGTGGGAGCCGGAGTATGTACTCCAGAACAGCTGAGCCTGATCGATCCACAAGACGGGCTTTTGCAATTGTGTCATAAATTCCCAGTAACCTCCACATTTCCACCGCTCTGCCACAACTAAATAAGAGATGATGGATGTCTTCAACCCCTTGATGGCAAATCAGACAACTTCCATCAGTACCAACGTGCCTGTTTACCAAGATTGATTTTAATGGGATTAATCCATGAAGGGCCCTCCAGCCGAATATTTTCACTTTTCCCGGGACTTTGAGCTTCCATAGGATTGTCCAAACTGGATTTGACATTGATGGTCCTGTTATTGCCGACAAAGATCTTGAGCTGAACTGATGTTTCCATTCACAATGGTATGCCGATCTTACCGAAAAAATTCCATTACTATTGCCATGCCAGGCTACAAAATCATCAAATCCGTGGTGGCTTAAGGGAATCTGTAGGATCCGGCTAACATCCACTAGGTTGAATATCCCACGTATTAACTCCTCGTCCCACTGCTCGGTAACAGGATCAATAAGTTCATTGACTTTAGTAATTAGAGCACCACCCCTCAGTGTAATAATTTGTCTAGTAGGGCTCGAGGGAATCCAATGGTCCTCCCAAATATTGATCTTTTCCCCAGTGTCATTCCTCCATATGTGCCCACGCTTGAATGTCTGAATACCCACTACTAAGCTCTGCCAAGTAAAGGAAGATCCTTTCTTGGGCCCTGCTTTTAAAATATCACCAGAGGGGTAGTATTTTGCTCTCAGTACCCTTGCACAAAGGGATTCAGGTTCATCAATCAGCCTCCATACTTGCTTAGCTAGCATTGCCAAGTTAAAATAGTGGAGATCACGAAAGCCCATTCCTCCATCTTTTTTAGGGAAACATAATTTCCACCATGTCCACTAGTGCATTCTTTTAGTATTCTCATCATCTCCCCACCAGAATTTTGCTATAACATCTATGATATCCTTGCAAATGCCTTTATGGAGCTTAAAAACCGACATTGCAAAAATAGGTATAGACTAAGCCACAATCTTTAATAAAATTTCTTTACCTTGTATAGACAGTTGTTTCTCATTCCATCCCTTTGTTCTGAAGCATACCCTCTAAACAAAGTGCTTAAAATAGTCACTTCTATCTGCTCCTACTAGTGCCGGAAGACCCAAATATTTGTCAGATAGTGCTTCAGTATCAATGTTCAAACACTGACATATCTCTGTTTTTATATCAACATCCGTATTTGGACTGAAGAAAACACTCGATTTTGTTGCACTCACCATCTGTCCAGAATTTGCACAATAAATTTCAAGTGCCTGCTGTAAGGAAGTTGCATTATTCATATCCGCCTTCATGAGAATTAAGGAATCATCAGCAAATAAAAGGTGTGAAACTGACGGTGCATTTCTGCACACCTTAATTCCATCCATGCCACCAACTTCTTCTTCGTACAACAGTAAACTTGAGAGAGCTTCTGCACAAATTAAAAACAAATATGGGGAGAGAGGGTCTCCCTGTCTTATGCCACGTGTCGGGATGAATTTTTCAGTCTCCTGTGAATTATACCGGATAGTATAGTTAACTGAAGATACACACGCCATCATCATATTCACCCATTTTTCATGGAACCCAAGCTTCAGCATCATATTCTTGAGAAATATCCACTCCACTCTGTCGTACGCTTTGTGCATATCAAGCTTAACAGCACAAAGACCTGTCTTTCCTTTCCTTTTATTTTTGATGGTATGTACACATTCATATGCCACCAGCACATTATCTGTAATGAGTCGCCCCGGGACAAAAGCGCTCTGAGTGGGAGAAATGATATCTGGTAATATATGTTTGAGTCTGAAAGCTAGCATTTTGGAGATTATTTTATATATCACATTACAAAGACTAATTGGACGGAATTGCGTAATAAGCTCCGGTGACTCCGTATTTGGAATTAGAACCACCACTGTTTCATTCCAATTTTCAGGGATATGTCCATCATTTATTGCTTTCAGTACCTCTTCTGTAATATTGTCTCCTACAATGTGCCAAAATTTCTTGTAAAACAGAGCATGCAATCCATCCGGCCCAGGTGCTTTCAAATCCCCTATGTTGTATACTGCCTTCTTCACATCATTAGCTGTGAAGGGTGCTAATAACATATCATTCATTGCATGTGTAACTTTTGGAGTAATCTTGTCCAGCAGTGCAGCATCTATTTCATTTACCTCAGCAGAAAACAGGTGAGAGAAATAATTGACAATCCAATCATTCATTCGATCACTACCTTCCAGCCAGTCCCCAGCGTCATTCTTCAGTCGTTTTATATAGTTTTTCTTCCGCCGCGCAGAAGCATACGCGTGGAAGAAATCAGTATTCCTGTCCCCCCTGACGAGCCAGTCGGCCCTCGAGCGTTGCGCCCACAGTATCTCCTGCTGTTCCAAAAGATTTTCAATTAAAGCTGCTAATTCTTTCCTCTGTGATTCTGCATCTGCTGTCATCGGCCCTGACAAGACCTTGTCCAGCTTCCTCTACGCCCGCCTGATTCTGTGCGTTGGCTTCTTCAGAACATTTTTATCCCAGTCATGAAGCTTTGTATGCAAGTGCTGAAGCCTACTATTCACATCCGTCCCTGGTGCATGCAGAAGGGCATCTTGCCATGCATTATGAACTACCTCATTGACGTTATCCTCTCTTAACCACCGTGCCTCAAATCATTTTGCTGGTCTACTTCCCGTATTTACCTGATTAAAATACTCAGTGTTCAGTAAGAGATGCCGGTGGTCAGAGTGACTGAAGGGGAGATTAAGGAGAGCAGCCGACGGCATCATATGGATCCAATCCGAGTTGGCGATTGCTCTATCCAGGCGTTCTCTAATAGCTCCTCTCTTCCAGGTAAACAGTTCTCCTTCAAAGCCAATATCATGAAGATCACATGCCTCCATTGCATGCTTAAAAGCATTCATATAATTTTGGGGTCTTGGGTTTCCCCCCTCCTTCTCATGATTGTATAGTATTTCATTGAAATCACCCACCACACCCAGGGCATACTGTGTCGGGAATGTAAAGCTCTTATGTGATCCCATGTTTTATATTTGTCATCCCACCTAAATTCTCCATACATGCCAGTAAATCTCCATATCTTCTCATCCTCTTCTACTTGTGCATCAATATAATTGGTATGACAAAACAGCTGACTAATCTTTACCTCCTTTCTCCATAACAACAAAACTCCTCCTGTTTGTCCATTGCTACGACTGACAATTTTCTGATCCATCTTTAGTCGCCTTCTCAAACATTCAGCCGGAAAAGTATCAAGGTGCGTTTCCGACAAAAACAACACCTCGGGGCAATACTGCCTCTGGAGATCCAGAAGCGCGCGAACTGCCGGTTCATTGCCCAACCCCCGACAGTTGAGAGATAATATTTTCATTGCTCCCGGCGGTCACCCTCAAGGGGAGCCGCCGGTCCAAAATTATGCTCCTCTTCCACTGTATCAATTGCTTCTCCATTTAGACCTCTCAGCTTCTTTCTGTTAACATTTTTTGAGGTGTAGACAATGGATCCGAAGTACAACTTCCGTCAAGTATATCTACCTTATTTCCCACATTATACTTACCCCCAGCAGGGACAATAGCTCCTGAAGAAGGAGACTCTGCAATTCCGGCTTTGGAATTTAAGGTCAAACGTTTCCTAGCTAATGTCCCGATCTCAGCCATTGTCACATCCATGCTCTGCTTCCTTCCATCTGAAGGCTCAACTATATTAATTTCAGTAACATTTGGATCCTGTGGAGCGAATGTGGCGTTCCATCTCCAACTCTCCAGGACATTATATCTTTTATCTCGGTTGAACCTACTATCATAATCATCAGCAGGTGGTCCACCTCTTCCAAAACCATGACCAGAACCAGCACCTGTCCTTCCTCTACCTGACCCCCTTCCTAGTCCACGGCCTCCACCACGATTGCGCCATTCATCAGCTAGTATAAAGTCACCCCACTCGAATTTGGCCACATCATGCTCACCCGTCCCACATTCCTGGTACCAATGGCCTAACAAGCCACAATGTCCATAGAAAACAGGAAGTTTTTCATACTTAATTTGATACCAGTCTTTCTTTCCTCCTTTTGTTATGGATGCAAATCTTTCTAGTTTCTTGTTCACATCCAGTAGGACTTTTACTCGAACAAAAGCTCCAAGATAATCAGCAGGGAGTTGAATCTGCACTTCAAGGATTCTTCCCATCCTTCTACACATCCCTTTGATGACCACTTCATTCAGATAATTGTCTGGGAGTTTCAAAACCCTCGCCCATACAACAATCTTGTCTAGTTTTACTGTTCTCGGGTTAGTGAACCCATCATATTCCTCCATGATCACCGCCTGATTGCGAAACAGCCATGGGCCATTGATCATCGCGGTATTCCAATCCCCCAAACATCCAAATTGGACGGTGAATAGATTCTGTTCGATCATGCGCCAGCGAACAGCTTTCGCGGGATTCCAAGCGGATCTCATATCCCCGTATAGAGCCGAAGGGGAAAACCCCTTGTTGGTATGGACTCGCACGATAGCAAGCCACTTTGCCTGGATCTCCTGTTCAACAACCTCCTCCTCCCAGATGAAACCATCCCCATCATCTTCATGTAACTCAAGACGATTAAGCAGGGCTTCTACATCCTCGATCTCCTTTCCCTTCCTTTGCGATCCACCTCCCTCCGCCATTAAGGCAACCTGGACAGAAGGGTTCGAGGACACACTCAAAGTTGCCGATAGAACGAGGCTAGGAGGTGGCAAGGCCGCCTCCGGATCGGTCTTAAAGAAATACAGGGCCAAGAGCGCCGGGAAGGATCACTCTTGACGTGAGTCGCCGGAGGAGAGAGAAACCCTAGCTTTACGAGCTAGGGGACGTCCGAATCGATTACTCCTCGGGCGTGAATTGATCGATAATGAAGACCAAGTTTTCTATCCGTAATAAGGCCTATTCTTTTTATCTCCCCACTAGATTGATATTTCTGTCTGTTCCTTCTCCGTCTCTTAATTCTCCGGCAGTTTGCTCAGCTATTAATTCCCTTCTTTGTCTCTTCATTCTCCGGTAGTTTCCTTGACTATTAATCCCCTCGTGTGATCTACTGTCCATTGTCGATCCATTCCGAAGTAGAACGGCCAAATTCACCTGCACTCTGATGGAAGATAGATCTCACGTGTAGTTTGTCCTTCCTGTCAATCATCCACTCCACCAAAAGCAAACAAGAAAGGGGAGGCGCTTTGATTTTCGGTTTGTGTTTTTTTCGTCCTTGGCCGAAATGGCCGAATTTCGGGAATTTTAAATTTTTCGGCAAAATCTCAAACGAAATTTCAAAATCAAAATTTAAAAATTTGGCCAAAATTTGGCCAAAATTTGTCCGAAATTTGTCCGAAATTCAAAAAAGATTTGAAATAAAACAGAGCATAAATATAGCAGCACAACGACCATCAGGATTGATCATATAAACTTCAGCAAATAAGCTCTAGGGATTAATAAAACTGCATCTGTCCAACTTAACAGGCACACATTAGTTATAAAGTGGCCTCCATCATAACCCTTAACAGTCCAACATCAGTTCAAGCATCACAGCGTAGTTCAGAGTTTAAATAGTCCGGTACAGCCAACAGACTTAAAGGATTACACATAGAAACAACAGCTCCAAAAGACAACCATCGAAGCATGACATTGAAACAGAAGCTCCAAGCTTGCCTACATCCAAAAGCTTATTGATATCCTTGGTTATTCTTCAAATGCCATTTCTGGTTTAGAGAAAACAGAGGAAGGGTCAGGATGGAGGTAGTTCTGCATCGGAATTATCTTCCGCCACTGTGTATAAAAAATAAAATGGACTAACAGGACAAGTAAGTGGCTAGTAGAACAATAGTCAAATGTTATGCATGCTCATGAATCAAATAACAAATCTACTGCAGCAATATAGTTTTTTATTCACCAAAAAGCTTCAGGAGCAAAGGTTAAATTCCTCCATATACTAGAATGGTGAATTCTAGTTCATAGTTTGTACTCCAGCACAACAAAACTCTAAGGATACAAAGAAAGCGACATAGACACAAACAGCCCATTGTTGGCTTGGACTAGCCATTTGTCAATTGTCATACAGAAGGAAAATCCACAGTGAAAAATGTGAATCAAAAATCATGCATAAGCTCAAACATATTACAAGATAAATACAGTGGTTAATATACCTATAAAACAGCAGCTCCAAGCTTGCATACATCCAAAAGCTTCTTGATATCCTTAGTTCTTCATGTGGCATTTCTAGTTTAGAGAAAACAAAGAAAGGATCAGGATGGATGTAGTTTAACACCAGAATTTTCTTCTTCCACTTTGTGCATAATGAAATAAAATGGACTAACAAGGAAGTGTCTAGTGCAACAATAGTCAAGTGGTAACAATTCAGGATAATATGAATACATTGCTTAACATGATAACGAGGCTAGGCATGGATAGAAATCGAACACATCTAAGTAACTACCAGCTCCAAGTAACTAAAATTTTCTAAGAAATTATCATGAATCATAAAACACTAAAAAGAAGAGACTTACAAGCAGATTCTAAGCAACAGGGTATGGGCTGTTGACGTCCTTGCTCCTTGGTCTTCTTCTTGACAAGCCGTACAGATCTACAGGTCTCCAAATTGCCATCTCTTGGCGGTGCGTCCTTTTCCACTTGAATTTGTGTCTCTTTTTTCTTTAGATTGCACCCCCACCTTTGTGCTTTAGGCTGCAGTACACACAATCAAAACCACCATAATACGGCCATGCATGGTTCCAAGGATCATATAAGTTATTGTCTTTAATTTCTGCATTGCAAAGTTACAAACAACATCAGTTTAAAATGAACCTAGCAAATCAAGATCATATGGTTCCATTTGCATCGTGTGAACAAGCATAGCATAGTAATACCTTTGCAAGATCTTTGGGCACCACTTGCATTTGCATCGTGATTGCCACTGCCACTCCTATTTGCAGTTCTAGGACCTGAAAATCACATGCCAAAAGAACAACGGCCAGTTATGAAGAGTAGGTAACTAAGGAAGCAACCCTTGTGAAAGAACATGCGGTGCCCCCATGTTTGGTTTTGGTAATTGATGACAATCTCTATGGACTAATGGTTTCCTTGAGTTATATTTGAAGGTTTTGTCCATAGGCTTTTCTTGGAGTGCATGTGTTGATTTCAAGGAGAGTTTGTGTCGACCAAGGTGTTATTCAAGGAATTATCCAAAGATTGGTCATGTGAGAGTTGAGCTTATTGCAAGCATGTCTTGAAGAAGAAGATTGTGTGATCATTCATGTCTACCTTCAAGACATCATTCAAATGAAGAGAATTGGAAAGGTTCAAGGTTGATCAAGACTAAGTCAAGAGTGAATCAAGTTGATCAACTCACAAAGCGCAAAAGATGTACCGAGAGGGATCAAGTGATCCCATGGTATGGTAAGAATTGTCAATTACGCTTTGTGTACTAACCCATGGTCTTCGTGAGAGTTCTTTGTGGGGTTAGGTTGCGGTGTGCAAGTTCAAGTGGAGCATCACGAAGAGATCAAATGCTTGAAGCTTGCCGTCCTTTGTGGTGACAATGGACTTGTGAAGATGTGCGGAAGAAAGGCTCACCTATAGTGGACTATGGGGGAGTAATCAACTAGTCTTCATCGAGCCAACACAATCAAGAAAGGTGGTCCAACTTGAGGAAGTCAAGATCGTCATCATCTAGCTCAAGTGGACCATGTGCAAGGCAAAGGTTTGCTCTTGATAGGTTTTCTATTTTACCGGTCTCATGATGGTAGTTGGGAGACCGGGTTATAGGATCGATTGCCATACTATCAAGGGGGGGCTCTCGATGAGTAGCTTGATCGTATCGTTCGTTGAGAGCTCAAACCATTGCATCCTTTCATCATCTTTCTTGGTTCTTGTTTGGTTCTCTTTGAGAGTCTTAGAGCTTATGGTCATCTTGATGACAAGCTCGAGTTCATCAAAAACGGAGTTCACATGCATATTCTATGATGTTTTCGATGTTGGAGGTTTTGCCGGTTCTTCTCGGTTGGAGGTTTCACTCCTCTATTTGTTGGCATACCTCCCTTGCCTCTTCTTACTATATCTGGTCGTTGTTTTGATGCTACTCGTCGTCTTGTTTCCAACAAGCTTGAGTTTGCTCAATTCGGAGCTCATATGCAGAAGTTATGGCAGTTCTGGTTTTCAAAGTGGTTTTTGTCTGGTCCCAGCGATAGTACCGCTTGGAGCTCTCAGCCATTGTACCGCTGCTTCCGGGCAGTGGTACCGCCAACTTGCTCAGCAAAGTCTTGGGCGGTTGTTCCGGCCAGGCACCACCCAAGTACCGGTCAGGCCTCTGTTTTGATGCGGTACTCGGGCGGTGGTGGCCCGGTTGGTCCGGTCGTACCGGTACCACCGGTGTCCGGAGCGGTTCTACCGCTCAGGACTTAGCTGCCCGAGCGCTCAAGGCCATGCGGTTGCACCGGCCCGGTACCGCTCGATTACCGCACTCAGGGGTGACTCCCTTCTGTTCCTATGCGGTGGTTGAGCGGTGGCTGGGCGGTTGGTCCGATTGTTCTTCTCAACCGGTGCTACCGCCTGGTCGCCCGGTTGTACCGCCTGGTAGGGTTCTGCACGTATACTGTGAGTCCCAGTTATACCGGGACTAGGAGCGGTAGTACCGCTCGTGTGCGGGCTGAGCACATAACGGTTGGATTTTCCCCCTCCTATAAAAGGGGGTCTTCTTCCCCTTTGACCCCAACCTTTAGAGCTCGTGTTCTTCCCCCATTGTTGACCTTCTTTGAGCTTGCTAACTCTCATTCCCTCCATGGATTCTTGCTAGTTTTTGAGGGAAAAGAGAGAGGAGATCTAGATCCACATTTCCACCAATCACTTTCTCCTCTATGTGAGGGGAACCCCTTGGATCTAGATCTTGGAGTTCTTGGTGTTCTCCTTCTTGTTCTTCCTCTCATTTTCCTCCCTAGCATTAGTTGCTCCGGTGGGATTTGAGAGAGAAGGACTTGGGCACTCCGTGTGCCCTTGCCATTGCATTTGGTGCATCGGTTTGAGTTCTCCACGGTGATACGTGGAAGTGAAGTTTGAGAAGCTTATTACTCTTGGGTGTTTGGGTTCCCTAGAGCTTGTTCCTCATGGGTTCCTTGGCGCCCTAGACGGTTGGTGTTGTTCGAAGCTCAATCATTATGGTGTAAAGCTCCGGGCAAGCGTCGGGGTCTCCAATTAGGTTGTGGAGATCGCCCCGAGCAATTTGACAGGTACCGGTGACCGCCCCCAAGGGTTGCCAAAGTGTACGGGTTCGGTGACCGCCCCCAAGGGTTGCCATTTGTATGGGTTCGGTGACCGCCCTCAAGGGTCCCTTAGTGGAATCACGGCATCTTGCATTGTGCGAGGGCGTGAGGAGATTACGGTGGCCCTAGTGGCTTCTTGGGGAGCATTGTGCCTCCACACCGCTCCAAACGAAGATTAGCATCCGCAAGGGTGTGAACTTCGGGATACATCGTCGTCTCCGCGTGCCTCGGTTATCTCTTACCCGAGCTCTTTACTTATGCACTTTACTTTGTGATAGCCGTATTGTTTCTTGTCATATATCTTGCTATCGCATAGTTGCTTATCTTGCTTAGCATAAGTTGTTGGTGCACATAGGTGAGCCTAGTTGTTTTAGGTTTTGTACTTGACAAATTAACCACTAGGTTTATTCTGCATTTGTTCAAGCCTAAATCGTAATTATTTTAAAACGCCTATTCACCCCCCCTCTAGGCGACATCCACGATCTTTCAATTGGTATCAGAGCCTCGTCTTTCTTTGTTAGGCTTAACCGCCTATAGAGTAAAGATGTCGACTAGGGGATTAGGATTCTCTGACAATCTTAGTTTCGATGGCACAAATTTTGATGTTTGGGTTATTCACATGCTTAATCTCTTTAGGGTCATGGACCCAAATTTAGAGCGAATTGTAGATATGGGTTTTCTCCTCCAAAGGATCCCCAAAGATTATCTTTAGAGGATGAGAAAAACTCTTATCTCAATGCTCAAGCTTCTAATGTGCTTTTCGATGCTTTGAGCAATATAGTTATATTTCAACTCATGCCGTTCCCGGATGCTCATGAGTTGTGGATGAAGCTTCAAGATAAATATGGTGTGTCCAAGATTTGTGGGGATGTTTGTTCTCTCTTCACCTCCAGTCGTATAGTCTTCTCAACTTCTTCTACTTCACCTACATGTGGATTACCACAAGGTAATGTTATGGTGAGTAGTGTTGGTCATTGCAATGATGATAGTGTGCTTATCGTTGATGACTCTTCATCACTATCTTGTTGCAATGCTCCATCTTCGTACTTTAGCACTTCTAGCACTCCAAATGTCTCACATGCTTGTGTTGATAGTTCTTGCATATCATGTAGAAATTGCTTGACTAAATCTCATGATGATATGCTTGCTATGCCTTGTTGCCATGATAAAAATGTATCTATTTCCTCAAGTTGTTGTGCTAACAATGTAGAGGAAACCCAACACTCCATGGAACAAGATGTGGTTTTAAATGGTGCTTCAAGGGATCCTACATCATCATCTATTGCTTTTTGCCTTATGGCTAAGGCTTCAAAGGTATCTCCTACCTTGAAACCCAATATGTCTCTTGATGATGATGTTGATGCTAACGATGATGAGGATAATGATGAAGAGAATGATAATGTTGCCTCCTTAAAAATTAAGGGGGAAATAATTTTTAAAGCTCTTCATAAAAATAAAATTGCTCGTTCCAACTTCATGGAAATCATGTCCATTGCCATTGAGGGCAAGAAGTATATTGATGAGTTGGAATCTCGTCTTGAGGAGCATGAGGTCACCATTGATAAAATGGAAGGTTATGAGCGTGATTACGCTAATGAAATTGCGGACCTCTCTCAAGCTCTTGATCTTGAACAAACCACCAAGGAATCTCTTAAGGAGACTTTTGCTCTAGAATTATCTAGAGTGAGGGAATCTCGTGATAGAGCTCTTGAGGTGGCTAATGATTTTGAAACTAAAAATAAGGAGCTTGAAGTTGCGCATGCTAAATTCCTTGAGGACTTTGAGCACCTCAAAAATGGCTCAAGGGTCATTAAGAGTGAGCTCATCAAACTCACCGAGTCTCATGCTCAACTTAAAGCTTCATATTCTAAAGAGCTTGCCAAGTTGTCTTCTCCTCTTGTTGCTAATGACGATGCTTGTGCTACTAACTCTATCTCTTGTGAAGCATCCATATTGAAGGAGAATGTTGAGCTAAGGGCTCAACTTGAGTTGCTATCTAGCAATTATGGAATGTTGGAAGAAAATCATGTAAAGCTCACAAGCTCTCATGATGATCTTCTAGTATCTCATAATGTGCTAAAATTAGCTCATGAGGCCATGCTTGCTAAGGTAACATCTAGTGAGCCTCATGTGGATACTAGCACTACTTCTAGTCAAAATGCTATATTGCCAGGTGCTAGTTCTTGTAATTCATCTACTCACAATGTTGGTACATCTTGTGATGAATTGCTTTTCTTGCCTTGTTGCTCTAACGATGAAGCTTATACTTCCTCTAGTACTTGTGTTGAGACTAACCATGTAGAGGAAATCAAAGAGCTCAAGGCCCAAGTCACTTCTTTGAAGAAAGACTTGGAAAAGAGTCATGAAGGGAAATCCACACTCAACAATACCTTGAGTGTGAAAAAATCCCCCAATGACAAAGGTGGACTTGGATTCAACTCCAATAAGAAGAAGTCCAAGATGATCAAGAAGAAGGGCCAAGAACAAGTCAAGAATTCGGCCAAAATTATTTGCTTCAAGTGCAAAGTAGAAGGGCATCATGTTAGATCTTGCCCATTGAAGAAGAAGCCTATTAGTGACAAGCAACAAGGGAAGCGGCCACAAGTTCACTCTCATTCTTAACCTCAAGATGAAGAAAGGCCTCTTCCCAAGAAGACTCAAGCTAATGCTTCTCAAGTTGAGAAATCAAATGAGAAGAAAGTGAAGAGTAGACGTTGCTACCTATGTCATGAGAAAGGTCAACTCGCTTCCTCATGCACTAGTGGTAACTTATCCAACTCAATTATTATTGATGATGTCTATTCTCTTGGGAAGGATAAGGTTGGCAATGTGTTCGCCAAATTTGTTGGTGCTCAAAGTGGTGTCAAGAAAAGAACCATTTAGGTAGCCAAGCCTATTGTGACTAACCTCTTAGGACCCAACTTGGTTAGGGACCAACAAGCTCAAACTTGATCAATAGGTGATATTGGAGGTCATTGGAGACTTGGCTACATTATGAAGAATTAAGGGGACTTCATCATTCTTATTGTCTCAAGCCAAGTCAATTGAATCATCAAATTTATATCTTATATCCAATGTGCCTCCTTGCGGTAACTTGTACTTAAATTGCTTACATTGAAAGTTACTTGCCCCCTTGCATGTTGTGGTTTTGTACCTTGCATGTGCTTGTATATGTTGTGCTTCCAATTTGCTTATGTATGTTGGTTTGCACATCATGTACGTGTGTGTTGTGTGTTGACCCTTTTGCATCTTGTTTATTTCTTAGTAGGCTATTATGAGAGATTAATGAAATATCCCATTATGGGGGAGTGATGTGCTTTGTGCACTTCACAATCTTATAAATGTGTGTACATGAGTAATACCATCTAGTATTGATATTTCAAGATTATCTAGTCACTACGTGGTATGTCTTCTCATGAGAAATTCAAATTCTAAATAGTCCATTAATGATCTCTTGTTGGATCCTTTAATTACCTCTTGTCTATCTTTAATTGGTATCACATTATGGGGGAGTAATATGCTATGTGTATATTACTAGCCTAGAAAATGTGTACATTTGAGATATTGTCACCTAGAGTTGATATTGTTAATTATCTTGTTCCTAGGTGGCATGTTAGCTCTACAAGTTGCAATTTGCTTTTTGTTTGGTGTGAAGATGATGTCGGATATCCTTGCTATCTACCACCGGGAATTATTTCCAAATACTTCTTGTCTTTTGACAATTGGTACTCACTTGTGTGGTAGATATTATTGATCATCTTTACATTGGCCTTTGCTTTATCTCTTGCCTAGGATTGTGTCAACTTCCGTTGTATTCCATACCACTTGTGGATCTTGTTATTTTCTTGAGCTTGTCTAGTGTTTGTATAGATATAGTGAAAGTGGTGATCCCATCTTGTACTTTTTGTATTCAAATGCAAATTCTCCATATTGCACAATGCTTGGGGGAGCTATCCTATTTTTCTTAGAACACTCACCTTGTGATCCTTTTCAAGTGTGTGTTGGTGGAATGCAAATCGTTTCTTTTGGTACTTGTGGCATCATGAAACTTTGTAGAGCACTTGGTTTGTTTGAAACCATTCTCTCTTTTGGGAGTTTGACATCTTTCTTTTTGTGTATCAATGGATATCTCATTCCTTGATGTATCGTTTAATGATATCCTCCAAGTGATGATTTAGTCATTTGGTATCCTTTTCTTCGCTTGGTATTTCTTTGTCTTTTGGTCTCGGTTCTTGAAAGTCTTGAACATGCATATTAACTTCGTGTAGTATCTTTGGCATGCTTTCTTTTTTTGACCAAATATATATGGGAAGCTCCACCAAGTCTCAAATTGGATGAGATGTGCATGAAATTTATTTTCGTATCTATGTGCACATTTTTATGTGGAGTTTGTCCTATGTATTGTCGGTTCTCTAACTCTTTGGTCCCAATGAGTTTGGGTACCATTTTGTTTGTGTTGTTGTTCTAGAAACAATTGGAGATACATTGGAAGCTCGGCTCACTCACAAGAAAGGTGTTGTCATCATGTGCTTATTGGAGTCGAGCTAGGATGATCAATGAACTACTATCTACCTTCAATTGGTATCTACTACATCCTTCCAATGTTAACTCGGTAACAAGTATCTTCATATTCTTCATGCACACATTTCTTGTATCAACCTTGTGTAGGTTGTATCATGGCATGTTATTCATTCATTCTTGTGATACTTGTTTTCTTTCTCAAAGCATCCCAACAATGATCTCTTGTTGCTAGTTGTAATGTCTTTGTTGTTCGTGTGTGGACTTCATTTATATACAATAAGACCATATCTAGCCATGAGCTATGCTTCCAAAAAAATATCTTATTGGTATATGTATGACCTCCCTTTGGATATCTTGTTCCTCGTGTTGTAACTATTTCGGGTGTACATCCTTCTTTGTAGATATATATCATCATGATTTCGTCTACCTAGAATCTTATACACTTGAGAGAAGTTGCATATCTAGTTGATATCCTTTCTTTCACGGCCACCTTGTCTTTCTTATGTTATTTCTTTGATGGCTCTGTGAAAGCTTTTGCCTTGAGTGTGTGTCTTCTATCGTTGCATCTTGATGCACTCTTGTGTGTGGTGAAGATTATTTTCCTCATGCTTATCTTTACGAGGCTTTTGCCATCTTAATTGGTATCCCTCGTCTTGATGAGGCTTTCATCTTCTATCTTCACCACGGGTTGTCACAAGCATAGGTTCTTAATATGCTTATTAGTAAGCTTGTGAACCCATTTGCTAGTTGTGTGTGGGAATGATAGGCCTTGCACCGTGTGCCTCATTCTTTCAAGACTTTATTGATGCCTAATGCTCATCCGTACATTAGTCTTCTCAAGTGCAGTGCCTTGACTCTCACACATCATTTTGGTTGAGCCTATTCTTAAGTTGCCTCTTTCACTTGTTGCTCAACCATGTGTTAGTTGCATGTACTAGGCTTAGTTTCCTATATGCTCACTTGCACTTGTTGTAAGTTTCTATTGATTTTGGGGGAGCTATGATCCTATTTTGTGCGCTTTGTATCCAGATACAAAAATTCTTGATGTGCACAAATCATGGGGAGCTTCTCTAGTTTCTTTAGAACTCTCCTCTGCTCATATCATAATATCCTTTATTCATGTGGCTCGTAGGATCTTTGGTCTAGTTGGTTCAATTGATATCCGTTGATTGCTTGCTTCAATTGGTACCTTTTGATTGCTTGATTGCTTGTGTCTCTCTTTGTTATGTCCTTGTGGCATATCATTCCTTTAGCAATCTTGGAGCCTCAATATAGTTGGTCTCCCTCCAAGTATTATCTTTGGATATGTGTGGCATTCCACTCTCTTGTTGAGAAATACACAACTTTTGGAGGAACACCTTTTATATTGGTCTTCTTAGCTTTTCACCCATTTTGGCAATCGATGCCAATGGGGGAGAAGTTTCAGAGAGTTTTGTGGAAGTTTCAGAGAGTTTTGTGGAGAAGTCTTTAGAGTTTTATCCTTGCTTTGGTTTTGTTCCTAAGCATTTGTATCTCATACGCATGCTTTGTTGGTTTGCATTGCATGGTGATGCATAATTCCTTGTATTAAACTCTCTTGAAAGTGATTGTCATCAATTACCAAAATGGGGGAGATTGAAAGAACATGCGGTGCCCCCATGTTTGGTTTTGGTAATTGATGACAATCTCTATGGACTAATGATTTCCTTGAGTTATATTTGAAGGTTTTGTCCATAGGCTTTTCTTGGAGTGCATGTGTTGATTTCAAGGAGAGTTTGTGTCGACCAAGGTGTTATTCAAGGAATTATCCAAAGATTGGTCATGTGAGAGTTGAGCTTATTGCAAGCATGTCTTGAAGAAGAAGATTGTGTGATCATTCATGTCTACCTTCAAGACATCATTCAAATGAAGAGAATTGGAAAGGTTCAAGGTTGATCAAGACTAAGTCAAGAGTGAATCAAGTTGATCAACTCACAAAGCGCAGAAGATGTACCGAGAGGGATCAAGTGATCCCATGGTATGGTAAGAATTGTCAATTATGCTTTGTGTACTAACCCATGGTCTTCGTGAGAGTTCTTTGTGGGGTTAGGTTGCGGTGTGCAAGTTCAAGTGGAGCATCACGAAGAGATCAAATGCTTAAAGCTTGCCGTCCTTTGTGGTGACAATGGACTTGTGAAGATGTGCGGAAGAAAGGCTCACCTATAGTGGACTATGGGGGAGTAATCAACTAGTCTTCATCGAGCCAACACAATCAAGAAAGGTGGTCCAACTTGAGGAAGTCAAGATCGTCATCATCTAGCTCAAGTGGACCATGTGCAAGGCAAAGGTTTGCTCTTGATAGGTTTTCTATTTTACCGGTCTCATGATGGTAGTTGGGAGACCGGGTTATAGGATCGATTGCCGTACTATCAAGGGGGGCTCTCGATGAGTAGCTTGATCGTATCGTTTGTTGAGAGCTCAAACCATTGCATCCTTTCATCATCTTTCTTGGTTCTTGTTTGGTTCTCTTTGAGAGTCTTAGAGCTTATGGTCATCTTGATGACAAGCTCGAGTTCATCGAAAACGGAGTTCACATGCATCTTCTATGATGTTTTCGATGTTGGAGGTTTTGCCGGTTCTTCTCGGTTGAAGGTTTCACTCCTCTATTTGTTGGCATACCTCCCCTGCCTCTTCTTACTATATCCAGTCGCTGTTTTGAAGCTACTCGTCTTGTTTCCAACAAGCTTGAGTTTGCTCAATTCGGAGCTCATATGCAGAAGTTATGGCAGTTTTGGTTTTCTTGAAAGTGGTTTTTGTCTGGTCCCAGCGGTAGTACCGCTTGGAGCTCTCAGCCGTTGTACCGCTGCTTCCGGGCGGTGGTACCGCCAACTTGCTCAGCAAAGTCTTGGGCGGTTGTTCCGGCCAGGCACCGCCCAAGTACCGGTCAGGCCTCTGTTTTGATGCGGTACTCGGGCGGTGGTGGCCCGGTTGGTCCGGTCGTATCGGTACCACCGGTGTCCGGAGCGGTTCTACCGCTCAGGACTTAGCCGCCCGAGCGCTCAAGGCCATGCGGTTGCACCGGCCCGGTACCGCTCGACTACCGCACTCAGGGGTGACTCCCTTCTATTCCTATGCGGTGGTTGAGCAGTGGTTGGGCGGTTGGTCCGGTTGTTCTTCTCAACCGGTGCTACCGCCTGATCGCCCGGTTGTACCGCCTGGTAGGGTTCTGCATGTATACTGTGAGTCCCGGTTGCACCGGGACCAGGAGCGGTAGTATCGCTCGTGTGCGGGCTGAGCACATAACGGTTGGATTTTCCCCCTCCTATAAAAGGGGGTCTTCTTCCCCTTTGACCCCAACCTTTAGAGCTCGTGTTCTTCCTCCATTGTTGACCTTCTTTGAGCTTGCTAACTCTCATTCCCTTCATGGATTCTTGCTAGTTTTTGAAGGAAAAGAGAGAGGAGATCTAGATCCACATTTCCACCAATCACTTTCTCCTCTATGTGAGGGGAACCCCTTGGATCTAGATCTTGGAGTTTTTGGTGTTCTCCTTCTTGTTCTTCCTCTCATTTTCCTCCCTAGCATTAGTTGCTCCGGTGGGATTTGAGAGAGAAGGACTTGGACACTCCGTGTGCCCTTGCCATTGCATTTGGTGCATCGGTTTGAGTTCTCCACGGTGATACGTGGAAGTGAAGTTTGAGAAGCTTATTATTCTTGGGTGTTTGGGCACCCTAGAGCTTGTTTCTCTTGGGTGCCTTGGCGCCCTAGACGGTTGGTGTTGTTCGGAGCTCAATCATTGTGGTGTAAAGCTCCGGGCAAGCGTCGGGGTCTTCAATTAGGTTGTGGAGATCGCCCCGAGCAATTTGACGGGTACCGGTGACCGCCCCCAAGGGTTGCCAAAGTGTACGGGTTCGGTGACCGCCCCCAAGGGTTGCCATTTGTACGGGTTCAGTGACCGCTGTCCTTTAGTGGAATCACGGCATCTTGCATTGTGCGAGGGCGTGAGGAGATTACGGTGGCCCTAGTGGCTTCTTGGGGAGCATTGTGCCTCCACACCGCTCCAAACGGAGATTAGCATCCGCAAGGGTGTGAACTTCGGGATACATCATCGTCTCCGCGTGCCTCGGTTATCTCTTACCCGAGCTCTTTACTTATGCACTTTACTTTGTGATAGCCATATTGTTTCTTGTCATATATCTTGCTATCGCATAGTTGCTTATCTTGCTTAGCATAAGTTGTTGGTGCACATAGATGAGCCTAGTTGTTTTAGATTTTGTGTTTGACAAATTAACCGCTAGGTTTATTCCGCATTTGTTCAAGCCTAAATCGTAATTATTTTAAAACACCTATTCACCCCCCCTCTAGGCGACATCCACGATCTTTCACCTTGCTTACTTTGGTGTCCTCATATGAATTATAAACAAAAACAGTATAGCTTAATGCTCTCTAGTCTAGATACTAAGGAATAAGTAATTTATATACAACCTGATGCTCTAGTTTGCCAAAAAGACAAGTCAAAAACTATGATCTATTATTGAGAAAGATACTGCAAAGCTTAGTTCTAGAACCACCACTTAATGCTACCGCTGAACATTGAAATTAACCATCGGTCAACATCTAAATAATACACAAGTAACACAACTGATTTTTTATTGGACGTTCTGTAGATCTAAATAAATGATCAATTCAAACATGAGATGCTTCTGCAAACATACAAGCCAGTGGTTGGACGTGATAAAAAAAACTTTAATATCGCACACAAGCATCATCTCAACAGCTCAAAAACAAGCACACAACCCAGATCTATGGAACGATTATATATTTTAGGATGTTCAAAATAACATTTAGAACCCACTTTTTTGTTGGACCAAAATAAATATTACCAGATCGTGAGCATCCTTAGTGACTACCAGATGCATGAATGTTTCAGATTATATACCAAACCAAAACATTGTGAGACTCCTTGGTGACTACCAGATGCGTATATTTCAGATTAATAATCTCACTGCTATACGTTCAACTCATCAAGACTCACTTTTTCCCCACGTATGATGTATGCATCTGCCAGCCATTTACTAGGGACCTCTCCTAAATCTAAAGCAGCACAAGTAGACACAGATTATAACCAAGAAACAAAGCAACATCGATCTGAAATTGCTGAAGAACTGAAACTGCATACACGTACTTGGACGAGACAAATTGTTGAAGACTGAAACTGCATATGCGTACTGAAAACTGCATCAAGAACATCTGTACCTTCCCGATCAAGTGGCCGCCCTCCATGCTGCTGCTGCTGCCCCGTGCTACTGCCTCCATTGAACTGGTCGGCTCGCGCACCATCAGCTCCGATGTCGCAGCCGCCGAGCACCATGCTGCAGTCTTGGAGAAGCAAAGGACAGGAAGTGGATGGGGTGGAGGTGAGGAATATGGAGGAGGGCCGGAGAAGTGAGCGCCTTGGCCGGAGCTGTGGAGGGCGAGGAGATTGGGTGGAAGTGCTCGCCTGAGATGTGTCCTGTGCGCAACGGCGGCGCCACACACAGGAGGAGGGACAGAAAACGAGCGATTCTAGGGTTAGGCTGTTGTGTTCAGTGGTTTTGTCTCAGCGGAAGCCTTACAGGAAGGCTCTCGAAGCTGGGCCGGGCAAAAAAAATCAAACTGGGCCAAATTATTCGTCTGATAGGCCCATATATCGGCCCCTAGCGAGACGGCCGAAATTCGGCCGAAATTCGTGTTTTTGGGCCGAAAATCAAAACGCATCCAACGACGAAGTGATGGTCTGATGGTCTCTCCTTTCCTGCTTGTGTAGGACGCACAGAGGAGAGCGACCCATCAAGCGGCGTACAGCGCCGCCGCGAGGCAGCATCGAGGAGGGCCTCCCTCCTTCCAGCACTCTTCTTTCCCCACTTCTGGCACCAGATCGAGAAAAGATGCAACTCGACTTGCTGTTGTTTCGTACCACCACAGCGAGTATTTCCGCTTCCACTGTGATGCCTCCTCCCGGGTCGTTCCCCATAGTTGTGGGTGAAGGCGTGCTCTATCGCACCTCAGAGAAAACTTTGGCAGGGTTGTCCACACCTCAAACACCGTTCTCCAGGGAAATGGGTGTCCGACAGCCAATGGCTCGATTTGTGGTGAATTGGTGACAGGTTTTCCGTTATCCGTTCTCTTTTTTGCATTATTAAAGATTAATCATAGGTCTTAGTTCAGTTTCAATGGAAGTCGAAGACACTACTGCTTCAGTCTTTAATAGTATTGTTTTTATTAGTAAGCATGATTGTCTCTTCACTATCTTCAGGTGGAACATATATGAGATTATCCTGTGGAACTGTACATGAGTGCTTGCAAAGGAAAATCATCCTATCATCCATCATGTCCAACCTGAATCTTGGTATGTCTTTGCTCACCTATTCTATAGGATTCCCTTAAATGAACTACAGTGCACGTGAATATATATAACCGATTTCAGTTATTAATTATCATCGATCTGGTTTTAAGCTACTAATTTATATATGTTTACGTACCAGGTTACTATTTGTATCTGCATATTCAGGGACATGATGTTCTCTTTCTTTTGCAAAAACATTACTAGGATGTCATATTGAGTTCATATATGGCATGTCATAGAAACATTTGCTTTGCAGCTTTTTGTACTAATTATTGTGTTGAAATATGCCATTGTTCTCTTATATTTGCATCAAAATCAGTTGCGAACAAGTTAATTTGGTAAGTATCATGTACCATGCTAGAATACTTCCTAGGTGAAAAAAGGCCCGTCACTTTTTTCTGAATCGATTATCATGTCAGGTTGTTTACTGAAGACAATAGATCTATGGATTGTTTCCTGCGAGCAAGTTACTATTGATTGGTTTCGGGATTTTTTTGGAAATGGAGGCGTACCCCGGCCTCTGTATCATAATGATGCATGCAACCATATTATTAAAATTTGCAAAGTGTCACAAAGTCGTCAAAGTATTATAGCTCGCAAGTGGAGCGAAAAATAAAAATAAAGCAATGTTCATGCTAACAATCACAACCGGAATGGCAATAAAAAGGATAAGCTCCCTAGACTCCTATCCTGTTATGCGACCGCCATCCGAACCGGTTGAATATAGCCCGTGCGACCATCTCCCACTAGTTCCACCCAGTAACCAAAGCCTCCCTGGATTCCATAGGAGTGAGTAAGGACCACGTACGGATCCAAGCGGTAACTCTGAAGATGACCTGCAAGAAACTTAAATTGTGTTGTCTGTTAAATATCAAATCATTCCTGTAGTTCCATATAGCCCACAAGAGCGCACATATTCCAATCCGAATACGAGCCGCCATAGTATGTTCGACCCCAGTTAACCACATTCCAAACAAATATGCAATGTCAACTGGAGAAGTAATGTTGAAGGCTATATGAATCGTTCTTCAAAGCAATTTGGCTAATGGGCATTCATGAAATAATTGTTGTATTGTTTCATCATGATCACAAAAGCAACATCGTGGACTACCTATCCATCACCTCTTGATTAAGTTGTCCTTTGTAAGAATTACTTGTTTGTGGACAAACCACATAAAGATTTTAATGCGCAAAGGAACCTTAATCTTCCAAATATGCAACGATCTCGAGACTGGGCCAGAATTAATCAAATCCAGATAGAAAGATTTTACCGTAAAAATCCCATTCTTAGCTAGTTTCCATTGCGTGGAGTCCGATTGGTCGGAGAGTTGAACATCTATCAATCTCCGAACCAGGTGCATCCATGCATTCAATCGCTCACCAACTAGTGCTCGTCTGAATTGAATATTTAAGGGGATCGCATGTAAAACAGTGCCTACATAATCCTCCTTACGTTGCGCAATGTTATACAGGGTGGGATATTGTACGGCCAGGGGCGTCTCTCCTAACCATGTATCCTCCCAAAACCTTGTTGACATCCCATTGCCAACCAGGAATTTGACCCTCTGAAAGAATGGGTCCTCCACTCGCATAAGCCCTTTCCAGAATGGCGAGTCCGTTGGTCTCATTGTAACCTGAGCGAGTGTTTTGGACTGGAGATACTTATTACGCAAAATCTGTGCCAACATGCCCTCCAACTCTATCTCTAACCTGTAGAGCCATTTGCTCATAAGACACTTGTTCTTGATTTGTAAGTTCTCGATACCGAGACCGCCCTGGTCTTTTGGTCGATAAAGAATGTCCCATCGCGCGAGACGGTATTTCCTCTTGGACTCATCTGACTGCCAAAAGAACCGAGATCTGAAAAAATCAAGTCATTTTCGTACCCCTTTCGGAATTTCGAAGAACGATAGTAGGAACATCGGCATACTAGTCAGTACTGAGTTAATCAACACTAACCGACCTCCATAAGACATTAGCTTACCCTTCCAGCAGCTAAGCTTTTTTTCTATTCGATCTTCGATACAATTCCATTCTTTATTGCATAACTTACGGTGATGAATCGGTATGTCCAAATAACTAAAAGGTAAAGAACCCAATTCACATCCAAAAAATTGTCTATATGTGTCTTGTTCGTCTTTGGCCTTCCCAAAGCAGAACAACTCACTTTTGTGAAAGTTTATCTTTAAACTAGACAATTGTTCGAATAGACATAATATAAGTTTCATATTACGCGCCTTAGCAATGTCATGTTCCATGAATAGAGTGGTGTCGTCAGCATACTGTAAGATGGATACTCCTCCATCAACCAGATGAGGAACTAACCCCTCCACTTGCCCATACTGCTTGGCCCTGCAATAAGAATGGCTAACATATCGGCCACTATATTAAACAGGAGAGGAGACATGGAATTTCCTTGTCTCAAACCCTTGTGTGTCTAAAAATAATGTCTGATATCATCATTAACCTTGATTCTGACACTACCCTTCTGGACTTGAGAACCCACTTGGTTCCGCCAGACCTCGCTAAATCCTTTCATGCGCATTGCCTGTTGTAGGAAGGGCCACTTAACTTTATCATATGCCTTCTCAAAGTCCACTTTGAAGATAACCCCATCTAGCTTCTTCGAATGAATTTCATGTAGCGTTTCATGCAAAACGACCACCCCTTCAAGTATATGTCGTCCTGGCATGAACACTGTTTGGCTCGGTTGTACCACTGAATGCGCGATTTGTGTCAATCTATTTGAGGGAGTCCTGAATTAGGGGGTCTTCGGACAGCCGGACTGTTGGACTATGAAGATACAAGATTGAAGACTTCGTCCCGTGTCCGGATAGGACTCTACTTGGCGTGGAAGGCAAGCTAGGTAGTACGGATATGGATATCTACTCCTTTGTAACCGACCTTGTGTAACCCTAACCCTCTCCGGTGTCTATATAAACTGGAGGGTTTTAGTCCGTAGGACAATAACAACAATCATACCATAGGCTAGCTTCTAGGGTTTAGCCTCTCCGATCTCGTGGTAGATCAACTCTTGTAATACCCATATCATCAAGAATAAATCAAGCAGGACATAGGATTTTACCTCCATCAAGAGGGCCCGAACCTGGGTAAAACATCGTGTCCCCTGCCTCATGTTACCATCCGCCTAGATGCACAGTTCGGGACCCCCTACCTGAGATCCGCCGGTTTTGACACCGACATTGGTGCTTTCATTGAGAGTTCCTCTGTGTCATCATCATCAGGCTTGATGGCTCCTTCGATCATCGTTAGCGATGCGGTCCATTCTCACCCGGACAGATCTTCGTATTCGGCGGCTTTGCACTGTAGGCCAATTCGCTTGGCCATCTGGAGCAGATTGAAAGCTAAGCCCCTGGCCATTAGGTCAGGTTTGGAAGTTTAAACTACACGGCCGACATCCGCGGAGACTTAATCTTCGACGGATTTGAGCCCTTGCCAAGTGCGCCGCACTGTCACAATGGGCATGATTTAGCTCTACCGCCTGACAATGTTCAGGAGATCGCACCTGCAATCGCTCCGACCTTCAATTCGGAGCCAACTGCGCCATCTAGGGACGGGTGGTTGAACCCCGCTATGAAGGCCGCAGCCTCGACGGCGATCGAGCCGAACACCAACCTTATCCTTCGCGAGGCCCGTGACTCCCCATCGCCGGACTCTCCTCCGGACTCTGAACCATCCGCGCCCCTGCCAATCGAATCCGATTGGGCGCCGATCATGGAGTTCACCATCGCGGATATCTTTTAGCACTCGCCCTTCGGCGACATACTGAACTCACTAAGGTCTCTCTCCTTATCAAGAGAGTCCTGGCCGAACTATGTCCGGCAGGATTGGGATGCGGATGACGAAGAAATTCGCCGCCCATCCACCACCCACTTAGTAGCCACTGTCGATGACTTAACCGACATGCTCGACTTCGACTCCGAAGACATTGACGGTATGGACGACGATGTAGGAGACAAACAGGAACCACTGCCCACAGGGCACTGGACGCCCACTTCATCACATGACGTATACATGGTGGACACACCAAAAGAAAATGATGACGAGGAACGGGAGGACGCAACGAAGGGTTGTCCCCTCGAGAAGCAGTCAAAGCGGCGGCGTAAGCGCCGCTCCAAATCCCGCCTCGGCAGAAACAACGATCATATAGACCCAGCGTTAGAGCAGGGTGAACCATCGCCGAACCACGGCAACACAGAGAATCAAACCGAACAACCCGACTCTGTCAAAGATAATAGTCCGGACGACATCACACTGGACAGACACCCGGAGCAACAGATTGCCCGTCAAAGGCTTGTTGCCACCGCGAGGAGTCTAAAAAAGCAGAAGCAAAGGCTCAAGGCTGCGCAAGACACACTCAGAATCAGATGGAGTAAAGTACTCAACACAGCAGCGAAGTATGGCGGTAATCGCCCCACCAAGAGCTACCCGAAGCGGAAGTTGCTACCTGAATTCGATGAGGAGGCCTTAGATCCCCCGCAACCAAAAATTAAAACGGCCATCTGGCCGGATGGACGACCTCACGGCCAACATAGAGCGGCAAACAACGCCGCACATAAGCCAATATGCGATCCACGCGAGGGCTCGCATCAAAGAGATGGCCCAACCAGATCTATCTACGGGCCAAGAAAGCACGCTCTTGCAAGCAATGCAACACAACAAATATCCGAACACAACGGTACACCCAAATACAGGGGTGCCGCACACCCCCTATGTTTCACCGACGAAGTGCTGGGCCACGAATTTCCAGAGGGATTCAAACCCGTAAACATAGAGGCATAAGACGGAACAACAGACCCTGGGGTCTGGATTGAGGACTATATCCTCCATATCCATATGGCTCGAGGAGATGATCTCCATGCCATCAAGTACTTACCCCTCAAGCTCAAAGGGCCAGCTCGGCACTGGCTTTAAAGCCTCCCCGAAAGCTCCATTGGAAGCTGGGAAGAGCTCGAAGACGCTTTTCGGGCAAATTTTCAAGGGACTTATGTCCGACCTCCGGATGCGGACGATTTGAGTCATATAACTCAACAGCCCGGAGAGTCAACCCGAAAGCTTTGGAACATGTTTCTTACTAAAAAGAACCAAATAGTCGACTGTCCGGACGCCGAAGCCTTGGCAGCTTTTAAGCACAGTGTCCGAGACGAATGGCTTGCCAGACACCTCGGCCAAGAAAAGCCGAGAACAATGGCAGCATTAACAAGCCTCATGACCCGCTTTTGCGCGGGCGAGGACAGCTGGCTAGCCCGATGCAGCACCAGCGACCCAAGTACATCCGAAGTTAGAGATGGAAATGGGAAATCATGACGCAGCAAAAATAATAAGCGCCGGAATAAAGAAGACATCCCGAAGAGCACGGCGGTAAACGCCGGATTCAGAAGCTCTCGGCCAGGTCAGCAAAAGCCGTCCTCTAAAGGCGCCAGAGATGAACTGTCCAGCCTAAACAAAATTCTGGACCAAATATGTCAGATCTATAGCACCCCCGATAAACCTGCAAATCATACCCACAGAGAATGTTGGGTCTTCAAGCAGTCTGGCAAGCTCAACGCCGAACATAAGGGGTAGGATACACCAAGCGAAGACGAGGGTGAGCCTCGCAAGCAAAGCACTGGGGAACAGAAGAAATTTCCACCAGAAGTCAAAACAGTAAACGTGTTACACGTGATAAAGGGGAGAAATAAAGCGACACTCCCAGATAAATATGCCCAAGGGCCTATCACCGTAGAGTTCTGCCACTGACCATCTCAACCGATCACCTTCGACCATCAGGATTACTCGGCAAGTATCCGGCGCGCAGGATGGGCTGCCTTGGTATTAGATCCAATAATTGACGGATACCACTTCACACGAGTCCTAATGGACGGTGGCAGCAGTCTAAACCTGATATATCAGGACACAGTCCGCAAAATGGGGATAGACCCAACGAAAATTTGCCACAGCAATACTACCTTTAAAGGAGTAACGCCAGGCCCAGGGGCTCATTACACGGGCTCCCTGCTACTAGAGGTTATATTCAGCTTCCCCGATAACCTCCGTAGCGAAAATTTAACCTTCCACATTGCGCCATTCCAAAGTGGCTATCAAGCAATACTTGGACGCGAAGCTTTCGCTTGCTTTAATGCAATACCGCATTACGCTTCCCTCACTCTTAAGATGCCCGGTCCATGTGGCATCATTACAGTAAATGGAAATATTGAGCGATCCCTGCGCGCCAAAGAGAGTGCGACGGCCTTGGCAGTCGCACACTAAAACGGCCTCACCAAGTAAAGCATTTGATAGGTCGTCAAGACCACGGACACGGTTAGACGAGTCCGACGCAGCTATATGTAATTCATACAGGTTTGATGGCCACACCCCTATTACAAATACAAGGGGCTCAACGCGCGCAGACAAGTGGCAATTTTTACTCATCTTGAATTGAACATGGTTTCTTTAAACCTACCTTTTTGCATGACAACTTTTCACCTAAGTTCCTCTCTTTTATAGATGACCATCATGCTACACCCGTCCAGGATACGGCACAACGGAGACACATGCGCAGACGTGCAGCAGGGACCCGTTCCAAGGATTCTTTTTAGATTAAGACCCTGCGTCAACCTTTTTTACTGTCTCTTGTTGATACACATCCCTCGGATTCTCAGTACAATAGAGAAGGATGCTGACGTCTTGGCATGTGGCCATGTCAGAATAATGCACGTACCTAGACACCAGGGGCTTCTTACAAAGGGCACTATTTAGGCCCACAATAAAGACCGAACACCTTAGGGAGTGTTCGGCGTCGCGAGTTTGGCCTTATATGCATCAGCTCCGAATCATGTCTTTGGTAAAATGTTGGTTTTGCCCGGCACCTGTGTTTTGCTGCCTTACGTTCCGCTCTATAGGCTAAGGCGGCACCAGGAGAACTACTGCGATTGTGCCCTGGTTCATCCAGACGAGCACCTCAGTAGAGAAAGCCGAAAACTGACTGTCATGATATAGCGTGATACTGGTCAACCACTCGATGACCTATCAGAATCTTAGAATTCCTCCGCCTTAACGAAGGGCCATTTCTCGGCCAGGCATGTACGCACCCCGAGTTCGAGTGAGTGCGGAGCCACCAGGGGCTATATAGTAGCCCCACTGTCAAACTCCTCTAGCTAAGTGAAAGTGTTAAAGCATTATAGTACGGTTGCCTAGTTCGCTGCGCTATCACCTCCTTAATAGGACCAAGACGTTGGATTAAGTGTGAACATGCGTCTTCTGCGAACACCCCCGCATTATATGCATGGGGGCTGAAGCCGACGACTGCAATCTTTCAGGATATACATACGTAAACGGCCGCACAGGAGGCATCATATTACTTTCAGGCAAAAGTATAAATACAGCCTTGATAAATTTACTAAAACATTGTTTTTACAATGGGAATACATGTCACTCAAACATAATATTCTTCGAGCACTGGGCCTCTATCAAACGAGCACCCTTAAGAACTTCTTCAAAATAGTGCTCGGCAGCCACTCGGCCTATGGCCGAACCCTGCGCCGCAACAGTCGTAGCATCCATCTCCGCCCAGTATGCTTTGACACGGGCATTGATGCGCGGCACTGCACCAAGGAACTGCTACACCAGGCTAAAATAGCTGTTCGGCTTTGGCCTTTCCGGCCACAGCTGATCCACGACAGACTTCATGGCGAGTCCGGACAACCTATTGAGTTCGGCCCATTGGGCTAGCTGATCAGTCAATGGAAGCGGGCGCTCTGGAACGTTAAACTGTGACCAGAACAGCTTGTCCACTTCACGATCTGTTTGATCTCGGAAGTATTCGGCCGCATCGACCGCGCTCGCCGCCAAGTCCAGATATGCGTCTGCCAAACTCCACAGCCGATCTAGAGGGGCATACCGCGGATCTCTGAACTTCCTCCACGGCATAAAGGGCTTCCCAGCCACAATATCCCCGGCTTCACACAGCTCCTCCTTCTTCACTCTCATGGCAGAGCGGGTGTCCTTGGTCGCCATTAAGGATGGCAATGGATCGGGTTTGGTTCAGGTTGAATGATATCAAATCCATATCCAAATCCATAAAGACATTATGTGCCCACCCACGAAAAAATTCATGGGCGGAAAATGATGTCCATGTCCAAACCCGATTTATATCCATTGGATATGGATATCCGTTGGGTTCTCTCAACACGTATACATAAGACGTAGCACAACATTCACATAAGCTCTCAAATTCTCGCAAAATGACATAGCACAAGTGCACAATGTCAAAATAAGCTCTTTGATTCTCACAAAATAACATGGGAGAGGTAAGGCTGGAGGTGCCGGCGGCTGCATCTAGGGCTACTAGAGGAGTAAGTAGATATGATGCTTAATTGTGAGTCATTTACCGAGGAGATAAAAGAATGAGAAGGAGTAAGTTACGGCGGGGATTGGGGAGGGATTGCACAATTTCTTTTTCACTTTTTATAAAGAAAAATATATTAGAAGATGGGATAGTGGGGATCACCCAATTTTGCCATACATATAAAACTATCGGGTCGGGTTCGGGTATATCCACGGATACATAATTATATCCATGCCCTATCCATAAGTAATCGGCTCGGGTTCGGGCACTACCCATGGGCGTAAAAATGTACCCAAACCCTATCCATTCGGGTCGGATATCCGCGGGTATCCATGTCCGTGGATAAAATTGCCATCCTTAGTCGCCATTGTGGCCTTCTCAAGGTCCGTCGCCCTCGCCCGGTTTTCTTCTTCGAGGAACTGGCAACGGTCGGCAGTGTCTTTTAACTTTACAGCCATCTTGGCCATTTTATCTTTGCTCTGGCAATGTGCAGCCTTTTCAGCTCTTAACTCTTCGGCCGCCTTTAAAGAGGCTGCATTACTAATCCTTGTTTGTTCTTTGGCTTGGGCAAGCTCCGCCCGAAGGGTCTCCATGGTGGCAGCTCCGTCTGCAGTCACAACATATTAAAGATACTAGCATCACGCTGCCCTTACTATGTGACATTCACCAGAAAACATTACTTACCCTGTGCCTCGTCAAGCCGCTTGTTAACAAGCTCGATGTCGGTATCTGCCGCATCCAGTTGCCGCTTTAGTTCGGCAAACTCATTAGTTCGGCTAGCCACCGGAGCTTCCACCACCTGCACATAAAGCGGTATGGTTATTACCTGGGACTACGATCCTCTATTTGCCGCCGTCCTCGGCAACAACCAGAGTCTCAGGGGCTACTATCTACACATGGCACACCTAAAAATGTGCGGTACTATCACAAATGTACATCATTTTACGTACCTCAAAGCCCATCAGTAGACTCATAAAGGCGTCATGCAACCCGCTTTCGGCGGACGAAATCCTTTCTATCACCGTACCCATCAACGTACGGTGTTCTTCCGAGATGGTCGCTCGCTTTAGCAGATCCCTCAGTGCGTCCCACCGCATACCAGACGGCGCTGGACTCTTTTGTTCACCCTCTTCAAGAGCCGGATACTGGGGACTTCGGGTGACAATAGGATTATCTTCTGGCCTCACCGGACCTAGGGAGGCCCTCCTTGACGACACTTCAAGGTTGCCCGCCTCTTGAGCGGGGGAGTCCGGGGGAGGCGTTTCGCTCTCCATCATCTTCGGAAGAAGACCCCCTGAAGACGAGCTCTGTTGAGAAGGGCTAAGATCCGAACTGCGAGACAAACGCTTCGGTCATTTTCCTCGGAAGTAATATCTTTACTATTAAGTATTTTTTGATCACTTACGGCTCGTTAGAGGGCTGATCCCCGCGCGGACTTTGTTCGGCAAAGGCGCCCTCTGAGGCAGGACCCTCTGGCGGAGACTTCTTCTCCCGTTTGGAATCCTTGGTTTCCAGATCTTCAGAGGCAGTCCTCTTCCTTCCCCGGAGCGAGAGAAGGTCAGATTCTTCCCCCTGGTTATCCTCCTTCATGGAGGCGCTTATTCCCTCAGTTGGAATTGGTAGCGATGGGGGCCCGCTTTCGCCCTCATTATTCCCCCTCTATCTTCCTTTGAGGGCTCCGGGCAAGGTGCTAGCTCGAGCATCTTTTCCAGTAATGGATTGTCCAAACCCTCAGGAAGGGGGGACGGACACCGAATCATCTTCGCCTTTGTTAACCAGTCCTGGTCAAAGAGCGATTTCTTAGAATGACGTCATGATAAATGAAAAACGGTGTGTTCGGCTAGAGGATTACTTACTTGGTCGGCGGTGCGGTTGCTGCTCAGGCCCACGTCCTCGGTAGTATCCGGACACTCTATTTGGGGTCCAAAGATTGATTTATACATCTCCTCGTGCGTCAGGCCAAGGAAATTTTGAATAGTGCGTGGTCCTTCTGGGTTGAACTCCCACATGCGGAGGGGCCGGCGTTTGCAAGGCTGGACTCGACGAACCAGCATGACTTGCACCACCGTAACCAGACTGAAATCTCCTTCAAAGAGATCTTGAATGCGGCTCTGCAATATAGGCACGTCCTTGGCTGGACCCGAGCTCAGCCCTCTGCTAATCCATGACATCAGTTGTGGTGGAGGGCCCGAGCGGAAAGCAGGGGCAGCCACCCATTTGGCACTTCTGGGAGCTGTGATGTAAAACCACTCCCGTTGCCATAATCCGGACACCTCTGGAAAGGAACCCTTTGGCCATGGAGCTCCAGTGATCTTGCTTATTAATGCGCCTCCGCACGCTACATGCTGCCCCTCGACCATATTCGGCTTCACGTCAAAGGTCTTGAGCCACAGGCCGAAGTGAGGGGTAATGCGGAGGAAGGCCTCACATACGACAATAAATGCCAAGATGTGGAGAAAGGAGTCCGGGGCTAGATCATGGAAATATAGCCCGTAATAGAACATCAAACCCCTAACGAAGGGATCCAGAGTGAGGCCTAAACCTCGGAGGAAGTGGGAGATGAACACAACATTCTCATTGGGTTCGGGAGTAGGGACGACCTGCCCTCGGGCAGGTAGCCGATGCAAAACCTCGGCGGTCAGGTATCTGGCCTCCCTCAACTTCTTGATATCCTCTTCTGTAACGGAGGAGGGTATCCACCGGCCTTGAAGGCTAGATCCAGACATGATTGAAGGTCCGATGCACCTGACCTGGGCTTTGGGTGTTAGAACTCGATGCAGGGGAAGAATTCGATTGAGCACGAGAGGAAAAAAAGTAAAAGCCTTGTCCCTTTATAAAGAGGGTGAATATCAAGCGTCTTCCTAGTGGCCGTTTGGGACTTGCCTAAAATCTAGGAGTCCTAGGCACGATTGGGTTACCCACGGCCGTATTGATGAGAATCCCGTAATTAGGGGAACACGATCTCTGCTTTGACAAGACATGTCAAGAAACCGCCTCCCGTTATGTGTGGAGCTGGTTGAAGAAAAACGGTTCGAATAAATCACCGAGCCATGGCCTGATGTCATGTTGCCGAAACGTGTCAGCAGATTAGATTTGTGGAAATATTATTCTCTCTACGGTGGTATGTGGAACTTATTTTGCAGGGTCGGATACTATCCTTGTAGTCAAATTCTTTAGAGGTGTATTCGGAGGAGGAACCCGCCTTGCAATGCCGAAGACAATACTGCGCGCCGTACTCATCGTCATTGAAGCCTGGTTCAGGGGCTACTGAGGGAGTCCTGGATTAGGGGGTCTCCGGATAGCTGGACTATGTCCTTTGGCCGGACTGTTGGACTATGAAGATACAAGATTGAAGACTTCGTCCCGTGTCCGGATAGGACTCTACTTGGCGTGGAAGGCAAGCTAGGTAGTACGGATATGGATATCTCCTCCTTTGTAACCGACCTTGTGTAACCCTAACCCTCTCCGGTGTCTATATAAACCGGAGGGTTTTAGTCCGTAGGACAATAACAACAATCATACCATAGGCTAGCTTCTAGGGTTTAGCCTCTCCGATCTCGTGGTAGATCAACTCTTGTAATACCCATATCATCAAGAATAAATCAAGCTGGACGTAGGGTTTTACCTCCATCAAGAGGGCCCGAACCTGGGTAAAACATCGTGTCCCCTGCCTCCTGTTACCATCCGCCTAGATGCACAGTTCGGGACCCCCTACCTGAGATCCGCCGACCATCAAAATTGTCCATCGAACATCAAAATTGTCATTGTTCTTTTCATCTCTGCTCCGAATTATATTGAAGTCACCACTGACAAGGATTGATAAAGTCTCATCTCCACAAATCCGCACCAAGTAGGCTAAGAAATCTGGTTTAAGTTCAGGTTGTGCTGCTCCATACACAACCACAAGAGACCATCGGAACCCATCCAATTTTGATCTCACCCGAAACTTAACCGCAAAATCACCCCGAACCA
Organism: Triticum urartu; assembly: GCF_056163025.1. Taxonomy (NCBI): domain Eukaryota; kingdom Viridiplantae; phylum Streptophyta; class Magnoliopsida; order Poales; family Poaceae; genus Triticum; species Triticum urartu. The sequence goes on along the minus strand of NC_141878.1, from coordinate 80,357,033 downwards.
CGTTAAGGACCTCAAGTGTTTCACATCGAACTCCTAGTAAGATCCCCCCAGATCTTCCTCTAGGAGTTAAGATGTGACAGTCAAAATCAATTCCTTCGGCAAGAGTTCCAATAAATGTGAGGTAAAATTATCTCGTCGTGTTTATAAAAGTGCAATAAAATCTAAATGTTGCTCCACTGTTGTTTCTGCCAAGAATCTTCGTTTAGCCAAGTCAGCTAGACCTCTGCTATTCCAAAAGATTCCTTTCATAGGTCATCATGGAAATTTTTCTTAAGCTTAACTCTAGCGCTTCTACGTACCGCGGAGGTAGGATAAATCTTTCGTTTCCCGGGCCGCTTAGGCTTCTCCCCAGCACCCACCGAACACGTATGTTGAACATAACACGAAACAGTGCCCTCCGTCACTAGAGGCTCTATCGTGTCCATACTCTCCGACCCCTCTCATCCTCGGCGTCATCACTAGGTAATAGATTATTGCAAATGTTTTCTAGGGCTACAATTCCTAAATTGTTCATGTCACCCTCATTCATGGGTTTAACTGATGCAAGGTTCCTGATTATTTCAGAGGGCCGTTCTGCTTCTAAATCCAAAAGATCATTAACATATTTCGCTACCTCTTTTTCATTTGAACCCAAAGTAATTCCTAAGTTGTTTGCCTTATCAATAATTTCATGCTCGGAAAACTGCATAATTGAACAACTTCTATCAAAAGACATACCTGTACTTGCCTCGACATCTCGATGCATGCCCCCCTCTTGGCGCGCGCTAACTGCAGGTCATCAGCATCAGGCCGTTCCTGGATCCGGTTGCTGACACGCCTGCCAGACGTAACCGGATCTGGGATCCCACCGAAAGGTGATGAGCTCCTGCATAGTCCTCTCCAGAGGTGAGTACTCTCCCCTCATACACCCATCCCTAATTGCCGGTGAAGAAGGGATAGGCGCGACCGAGCTAGCAACCCCAGCCGCAATGGCGGGAGATGACGACCGTGGAGCCACCTGCTCCACAGTCCCGCTCCCCCAAACCGGCATCATGGCGCGGAGACGATGTCAGCAAGAGGACTTTCCGGGCCTCCTGCCCGCACTCCGCTCCAAGCTGTCCAGGGCTGCCCCGCGGTGAGAGAGCAGGGCGGGCCTCCTGCCCGCGCCCCTCCCCCAACTGGCCTGGTATAGTCGAAATTGGGCTGGGGATGCGAGCCTCCTGCCCACCACCCCCAACCGCCATCGGTATACTGGTGCCCTGCAGGTCCTAAACCTCGGAAATCGGAATCAACCCTCTGGGAGAAAAGCACATTAGGCAAACCAATAGTAGGGAGCAACACCGGTGGTAACTCGAGCTCCTCAGGGTCATCCGCCTCAACTAGGTTACTCCATAACCGACTAGGTGCAGACCGAGCTCCAAAAGAACCAAACCTAAGCGTGTTAATCGGTGTCGTGGAAGATGACGCTCCCTTGGCCGTTGCCGCCTTATCTGTCTGCGACTCCGGCCCCTTGGCCAAATACTGTGGATTACTCTCAGGCCCCTTTTCCTAATTCCCGGGGGCTCCATCTCCCTCAGTCGTATCCATGTCCTGAAGATCATCTCCCTCATGTGGTACCGGCGTATCCTCGATCTCAATATTGAGCACATATGTAACCCCGGCATGTGTCCACTTGACCACATCTGGCACGTGCTGCAAACTGAGCATGCTCACAAGTTGCCTCGCAGCTCCGTGAGCCCGAGTAAACGGCATGTCAACCTGCTCCGTCTTACCAATGAGTGAGCCCAAGCTCCAAGAAACCAGGAAATGATTAATATATTTGCGCGGTGCCCCCAAGAATCAAACCCACACCTTCTCTAACGGTGTACCCTCGGGATCCTTCTCTATCCACTCATCAAACCCAATGGCAATATTCAAGCTCTGAACTCTGCACAAGCCATACTTGAGAACATGCAGCTGGTCCTCCTTAGTGGGAAAGTCCACCTTGTAAGTTTGGTTCTCCAACTTGACAAGGTCCCACTGATAATTGCCTGGTACTAGATCCCTCAACTGCCGCACAATCTGGGCCTCTGTCAAAACCCCATTAGTAACCTTGACAACTGCAGGGAAGTTACTCTCCATCACATGCCCCACAGGTGCCACTTCCGGTGACTCAAAAAACATTAGCTCTTGACAACAGACTGTTGGGGAATGTAGTAATTTCAAAAAAAATTCCTATGCACACGCAAGATCATGATGATACATAGCAACGGCAGGGGAAGAGTGTTGTATACGTACCCTCATAGACCGTAAGCGGAAGCGTTATGATAACGCGGTTGATGTAGTCGTACGTCTTCACGATCGACTGATCCTAGTACCGAAAGTATGGCACCTCCACGATCTGGACACGTTCGGCCCGGTGACGTCCCACGATCTCTCGATCCAGCTGAGTGCCAAGGGAGAGCTTCGTCAGCACGACGGCGTGATGACGGTGATGATGATGCTACCGTCGCAGGGCTTCGCCTAAGCACTATGATGATATGACCGAGGTGGATTATGGTGGAGGGGGCACCGCACACGGCTAAAAGATCAATGATCAACTTGTGTGTCTATGGGGTGCCCCTGGCCACGTATATGAAGGATGGAGGGACGAGGAGGTCGGCCCTCATAGGGCACGCTCAAAGTGTGGAGTCCTACTAGGACTCCCTACTCCTAGTAGGATTCCACCTCCTACATGGAATAGGAAAAAGGGAAGGGGGAAGGAGAAGGAAGGAAGGGGGCGCCCCCTTTCCCTAGTGCAATTCGGACCAGTCCATGGGGAAGGGGCGCGGCCACACTTGAGGCCTTTCTCTCCTTTCTCGTATGGCCCATTAAGGCCCAATACGAATTCTCATAACTCTCAGGTACTCCGAAAAATACCCGAATCACTCGGAACCTTTCGGATGTCTGAATATAGCCTTCCAATATATCGATCTTTATGTCTCGACCATTTCAAGACTCATCATCATGTCCCCTATCTCATCCGGGACTCCGAATAAACTTCGGTCATCAAATCACATAACTCATAATACAAATCATCATAGAACGTTAAGTGTGCGGACCCTACGGGTTCGAGAATTATGTAGACATGACCGAGACTCATCTCCGGTCAATAACCAATAGCGGAACCTGGATGCTCATATTGCCTCCTACATATTCTACAAAGATCTTTTTTGGTCAAACCGCATAACAACATACGTTGTTCCCTTTGTCATCGGTATGTTACTTGCCTGAGATTCGATCGTCGGTATCCTCATACCTAGTTCAATATCGTTACCGGCAAGTCTCTTTACTCGTTCCGTAATGCATCATCCCACAACTAACTCATTAGTCACAATGCTTGCAAGGCTTATAGTGATGTGCATTACCGAGAGGGCCCATAGATACCTCTCCGATACACAGAGTGACAAATCCTAATCTTGATCTATGCCAAGTCAACAAACACCATCAGAGACACCTGTAGAGCATCTTTATAATCACACAGTTACGTTGTGACGTTTGATAGCACACAAGGTGTTCCTCAGGTATTCGGGAGTTGCATAATCTCATAATCCAAGGAACATGTATAAGTCATGAAGAAAGCAGTAGCAATGAAACTGTAACGATCATCGTGCTAAGCTAACGGATGGGTCAAGTCAATCACATCATTCTCTAATGATGTGATCTCGCTTATCAAATGACAACTCTTTGTCCATGGCTAGGAAACTTAACCATCTTTTATTAACGAGCTAGTCAAGTAGAGGCATACTAGCGACACTCTGTTTGTCTATGTATTCACACATGTACTAAGTTTCCAATTAATACAATTCTAGCATGAATAATAAACATTTATCATGATATAAGGAAATATAAATAACAACTTTATTATTGCCTCTAGGGCATATTTTCCTTCACACACCCCATAAATGTTAACCACCGGTTTGGGGCCTGAAAGAAGTGGGCAGTCCGCAGACACATGCTTTGATCTACTACAATAGTCACAAAGCTTAGTCGTGCACTCTGCCACAAAATGTCTTGGCTCACCGCATCTGTAACACGGTAACTTTTTCTTCTTAAGTTCCCACTTGGATAGCTTTTCCCGTCGCGTTTGTCTACACCCTTGCGTTCGCCTTCGGCTTTTTCAGAACTCTTATCAGAGGCGGAGTCCCGCGGCTTAAACGCCGCCCGTTTAGCCGCAGGAACCTGCACAGTTGCCAGCACCATGACCGCCTCCATGGCAGCCGCCGGTAGCATCAGCGCAGCAACCGGCTCCACATGAACCATCGTCGGCGTCTTCTGCACCACTGTCGTGTGAGCCGGTGGCGGCGGAGGTCTAGGCGGGGGCGGTCGTCTGCCACCTCCCCTCCCTCCCCGGTTATACCGGTAGTTGCTGCGAGGCCGGTAGTTGGGGCATGCTGGCCCCTCCATAAAACCTCCTGGAGGTCCATAGAAGTCATGACCGCCACCATCGTTGTTTTGCCATGCAAAACCACGACCTCCTCTCGTCGATGAAGAATCGCGGTGCTGGCCTTACCCATAGGCATCATAGCCGTCGTCCCCCCACTACCATCGGGCATGATCCTCATGCCCCATGCCCGCGAAGCACCCTCGGCCGAAACCATTAGGGTTCCCCGCTGCATGAGCAGGTGGCCTGGTCGGCTGCACTCCTTGCGACGGCGGCGGATCCGTCCTCTACGTACGCGGCGGCCCGCCCCCCGGCCTGCCATGGCTACCGCGCACGAGTGATGGTGTAGGGATCGCGACCGGCGGAGACACTCGAGCCGGTCATCCCGATCCCAGCTTGGGGAAACTCGGCTTAGCGATCACGTGATCCCTAGCGCAGTGCCGTACGTGACTCAAACCCGCTCGCAAGCCAAAACCACGTACCGCATGCATCGATCTGCTGGGCTCATTGGCTTGGGTCGCTACCTGGGCCACTTGCCCGGGTTCTGTTGTGCCCAAGACCACACCTCTCAAATCAGGCCCAACTTGGCACGGGAGAGAATTCAAACGAGCCTCCCTGGCTGCCCGAATCTCACCGAGATCCAGCGCCGGCGCCGCCGTCTGCCGTTTCTTCTTCCGGCGATCTTTAACTACCCCCAAGTGTTGGGGAACGCAGTAATTTGAAATTTTTTCCTACGCACATGAAAGATCATGGTGATGCATAGAAACGAGAGGGAAGAGTATTGTCTATGTACCTTCGTAGACCGTAAGCGGAAGCGTTATGACAACGCGGTTGATGTAGTCGTACATCTTCACGATCGACCGATCCTAGTACCGAAGATACGACACCTCCGCGATCTACACACGTTCGGCTCGGTGACGTCCCACGAACTCACGATCCAGTAGAGTGCCGGGGAAGAGCTTCGTCAGCACGACAGTGTGATGACGGTGATGATGATGCTACCGGAACAGGGCTTTGCCTAAGCACCGCTACGATATGACCGAAGTGGATTATGGTGGAGGGGGGCACCGCACACTGTTAAGAGATCAATGATCAACTTGTGTGTCTATGGGGTTCCCCCCTCCCCCGTATATAAAGGAGTGGAGGAGGGGGAGGGGGCCGGCCTCCTAGGCGCGCCCCAAAGGGAGTCCTACTCCCATCGGGAGTAGGATCCCCCCTTCCCTAGTTGGATTAGGAGAGAAGGAAGGGGAGGAAGGAAGAAGGAACGGCCCCCTCCCAATTCGGATTGGGCTTGGGGGGTGCCCCCTCCTTTGTTGCCTTCTCCTCTCTCCCACTATGGCCCAATAAGGTCCATATACCTCCTGGGGGGTTCCGGTAACCTCCAGGTACATCGGTAAATGCCTGATCTCACCCGGAACCATTCTGACGTCCAAATATAGTCGTCCAATATATTGACCTTTATGTCTCGACCATTTCGAGAATCCTCGTCATGTCTGTGATCATATCTGGGACTCCGAACTACCTTCGATACATTAAAACACATAAACTGATAATAAAATCGTCATCGAACGGTTAAGCGTGCGGACCCTACGGGTTTGAGAACTATGTAGACATGACCGAGACACGCCTCTGGTCAATAACCAATAGCGGAACCTGGATGCTCATATTGGTTCCTACATATTCTACGAAGATCTTTATCGGTCAAACCACACAACAACATACGTTGTTTCCTTTGTCATCGGTATGTTACTTGCCCGAGATTCGATCGTCGGTATCTCAATACCTAGTTCAATCTCGTTACCGGCAAGTCTCTTTACTCGTTTCGTAATGCTACATCCCGTAACTAACTCATTAGCTATATTTCTTGCAAGTCTTATATTGATGTGAATTATCGAGAGGGCCCAGAGATACCTCTCCGACAATTGGAGTGACAAATCCTAATCTCGATCTATGCCAACTCAACAAACACCATCGGAGACACCTTTATAATCACCCATTTACGTTGTGACATTTGGTAGCACACAGAGTGTTCCTCCGGTATTCGTAAGTTGCATGATCTCATAGTCATAGGAACATGTATAAGTTAGGGAGAAAGCAATAGCAACAAACTAAATGATCATCCTGCTAAGCTAATGGATGGGTCAAGTCAATCACATCATTCTCTAATGATGTGATCCCGTTAATCAAATGACAACTCATGTCTATGGTTAGGAAACATAACCATCATTGATTCAACGAGCTAGTCAAGTAGAGGCATACTAGTGACTCTCTATTTGTCTATGTATTCATACATGTACTAAGTTTCCGGTTAATACAATTCTAGCATGAATAATAAACATTTATCATGATATAAGGAAATATAAATAACAACTTTATTATTGCCTCTAGGGCATATTGCCTTCAGTCTTCAACTTGCACTAGAGGCAATAATCTAGTTCACATCGTCATGTGATTTAACACCAATAGTTCACTTCTTTATGTGATTAGTTCACATCTCCATGTGACTAACACCCAAAGGGTTTACTAGAGTTGATAATCTAGTTCACATCGCTATGTGATTAACACCCAAAGAGTGATCATGTTTTTCTTGTGAGAGAAATTTAGTCAATGGGTCTGCCACATTCAGAGCCGTATGTATTTTGCAAATTTTCTATGTCTACAATGCTTTGCACGGAGCTACTCTAGCTAACTGCTCCCATTTTCAATATGTATCTAGATCGAGACTTAGAGTCATCCAGATCGGTGTCAAAGCTTGCATCGACGTAAATCTTTACGACGAACTCTTTGTCACCTCTATAACCGAGAAACATTTCCTTATTCCACTAAGGATATTTTTGACCACCGTCCAGTGATCCACTCCTGGATCACTATTGTACCCTCTTGCCAAACTTATGGTGAGGTACACAATAGGTCTGGTACACAACATAGCATATTTTATAGAACCTATGACTGAGGCATAGGGAATGACTTTTCATTCTCTTTCTATTTTCTGCCGTGGTCGGGTTTTGAGTCTTTACTCAACTTCATACCTTGCAACACATGCAAGAACTCCTTCTTTGACTGTTCTATTTTGAACTACTTCAAAATCTTTTCAAGGTATGTACTCATTGAAAATATATCAAGCGTTTTGATCTATCTCTATAGATCTTGATGCTCAATATGTAAGTAGCTTCACTGAGGTCTTTCTTTGAAAAACTCCTTTCAAACACTCCTTTATGCTTTCCAGAAAATTCTACATTATTTCCGGTCAACAATATGTCATTCACATATACTTATCAAAAATGTTGTAGTGCTCCCACTCACTTTCTTGTAAATACAGGCTTCACCGCAAGTCTGTATAAAACCATATGCTTTGATCACTTTATCAAAGCATATATTCCAACTCGGAGATGTTTGCACCAGTCCATAGATGGATCGCTGGAGCTTGCTCACTTTGTTAGCACCTTTAGGATTGACAAAACCTTCTGGTTGCATCATATATAACTCTTCTTTAAGAAATCCATTAAGGAATGCAGTTTTGACATCCATTTGCCAGATTTCGTAAAATGCAGCAACTGCTAACATGATTCAGACAGACTTTTAAGTATCAATAAGAGTGAGAAAATCTCATCGTAGTCAACACCTTGATCTTGTCGAAAACATTTTGCGACAATTCGAGATTTGTAGATAGTAACACTACTATCAGCGTCCATCTTCTTCTTGAAGATCCATTTATTCTCAATGACTCACCGATCATCAGGCAAGTGAATCAAAGTCCATACTCTGTTCTCATACATGGACCCCATCTCAGATTTCATGGCCTCAAGCCATTTTGCGGAATCTGGGCTCATCATCGCTTTCTCATAGTTCGTAGGTTCGTCATGGTCTAGTAACATGACTTCCAAAATAGGATTACTGTACCACTCTCGTGCGGACCATACTCTGGTTGACCTACGAGGTTCGGTAGTAACTTGATCTGAAGTTTCATGATCATCATCATTAGCTTCCTCACTAATTGGTGTAGGAATCACTGGAACTGATTTCTGTGATGAACTACTTTCCAATTCGGGAGAAGGTACAATTACTTCATCAAGTTCTACTTTCCTTCCACTCACTTCTTTCAAGAGAAACTCCTTCTCTAGAAAGGATCCATTCTTAGCAACAAAATATCTTGCCTTCGGATCTATGATAGGTGTACCCAACAGTTTCTTTTGGGTATCCTATGAAGACGCACTACTCCGATTTGGGTTCGAGCTTATCAGTTTGAAACGTTTTCATATAAGCATCGCAACCTCAAACTTTAAGAAACGACAACTTTGGTTTCTTGCCAAACCATAGTTCATACCCCTCTACAGCAAATTCCTCAGTCCCCCACACAAACTATTCACATGGGCTCTGAAGAAACTCATCCCACTGCATCTGTCCATGAGGAAATTCCAGCCACTAGCGCTAAGGAAACTGCTGCTGCTGAACAACCAACGACGTAGACTGTCACTGAGGAGGAACCAGAAATTCTTCAGCCTGAAGAACCTGCGATTGAGATTCCTGAGGTCGTGATGCAACTCACTGACACTCCTCTGCCGAAGCCAAAGGATCCTTTCTCACGCAAGCAAAAGTTCAAGGCTGATGATTTCTTCAGCGAGCACGCATTCTTCGAAGATTACAACCCTTATGACTCTTCTCGCATTAGGAAGAGGCGTTTCTGGACTGCCAGTCAAGCAAATTTCTATTCCTCAATGCTGTTCAACAAGGAGAAAATCTTCTACCATGAGCATATTCCTCACGTGGATATGGAATCTCTGCCATGCTTCGCACCAGTCCTCAGTGTTCTTCACGACGCTGGACTGCTCAACTTTTGCTCTGACATCTGTGATTGGAATGAAGAACTGATTCTTCAATTCTATGCAACGCTGCACATCACCGGAGATGCTGAAGATGTGAATTCATGGGTGCTAGACTGGATGTCTGAAAACACTCACTACACTGCACCAGCCTCTGAATTGCTTCATGCTCTACCACTCAGTCCTCCCCTTGAAGAAGCTCGCTGCATCTACAGTGAACCTGAGCTCACACATCATTACATGCAGGTGCTGATGAAACCTTTGAAGCCAGGTCAAGCACCAAGAACCAAATTCCTCGTGAAGGAATTGCTGTACGTGCCCAGAACTGTCTATCGTATTCTTACAAGGACAATCAGTCCCATCAAAGGCCACGACTCATCCGATGAGGAAATTGTTGGCATCATGAAGAATCTGGTATTCAACATCGTTCATGGCATTCCTATCAATTATCACGATTTCTTCATGAGGACTATGGCCAATGTTGCACTGTCTCCGTTTGAGCTGAAGCCTTATGCACCTTGGATTATGAGATTCCTCAGGACAAGGTCTTCACTCAACTACAAAGTTGATTTCCAGAATCACCTCAGCTACTTGCCCCCAATTGAAGTCCTCAAGTAGACATATTCCTCAGTTGATGGAAAGGGCAAGGCACCAGCTGTAATAGATGAAGGCATTCGTCCATTGGATGGTCAGTTTCGCAAAGCTGCATCTTATTCCACCAATGATGACTCTGCCACACATGACTCTGCCAATGCACCTAAGTCCACTCCTCAAGCCACTGCTCCGCGCGTGATGACTGACCGTGAACTTCTGCTTAGTCTTCACCAGAAGGTGGATCAAAATCACAAATGGGTTAAGCGTCAGTTTGGTTCACTTCTTCACAACATGACTGCCACACACAATGCAGTGAAGAAAAACCACCACTACCTCCATCAAGTCTTCGGTCGCACCTGGGCAATCCTGTCACATCTGTATGGTGAAGAAGATCTGAAGAACATGGGTCTCAAAGAAGATTTTGACTGGTCTGCACCTCCATCGAAGAAATTCAAGAAGGTCCAGGTTCCTTCTCTGGTGGCCAGCTCATTTTCTTCATCGCGCGACACTGATGAACATGAAGATTTGGACGACACTGCGGCAGGCCCTACATCAACAAACGACCCCAACAACGCTGGCGCTCCTTCATCAACGTGATTATCTTCAGGGGCGTTAGTCCTCATTTTCGATCCTTTTGGTCATTCGATGACAAAGGGGGAGAAATATGAGTTAGTCTTCAAGCGGGTCTACTATATGGGCGTTATTTATTTATTTTTTGCTAAGTTACAACTCTCGTTCTTCTGAAACTTTATTGGATTGAGTTGTAATCTTAAACTCGATGGTGCTCTGATACTTTTGATGCACTGTGCTCTGATACTTTTGATGCACTATGTAATCTTAAACCCGATGGTGCTCTGATACTTTTGATGCACTGTGCTCTGATACTTTTGATGCACTATGTAATCTTAAACCTGATGGTGCTCTGATACTTTTGATGCACTGTGCTCTGATACTTTTGATGCACTATTCTGCATGCTTATTCCTCGTTAATATTATTGCACGCATGCTGAATTTCATCAGGCACCATATTTCATCATGCATTTCAAATTCTTCATATTATATGTTAAATGCGTGTATGAATTACAAGATATAGGGGGAGATCTCCATGATTCAACTCTTCAAGTGTGCATTGCTTCAAAGGAAAATTCCTCACTATGCACATCTTCAGGGGGAGTTCTTCTATATCTTGCAATCAAATTCCTCAATATCAGTAGTTACACTTCATATGTTTATCCCCGTTGAAAACTTAACATATATTGTCATCAATCACCAAAAAGGGGGAGATTGTAAGTGCATCTAGTGCCCCTTAGTGATTTTGGTGTATTGAAGACTTATAGGTTAAGGGACTAATGCGTTTGTGAGTGTACACAGGTCTATAAGTCCATGAGGAGTTTGATATTTACAGGAAAAGTCGACCCCTAAAAATGAATATCTTCGATTGAAGATTTTGGTATTTCTGAAGACTTTCATGAAGACTTTGAAAGTGAAGAAATTGGTGTGTCCGTGAAGACTTGATATTCATGCGAGGAATATGAAGCTTGAAGACTTTCGTTTTCATAGTTTTGTTTTTCTCTTTCTTGAGTCATAGGAAACACCGTACTGTTAAAGGGGGTCGAGGAAATACTAAGGAAAAATTTCCATGTGATGCTCAACTCAAAATCCTACACCTACCAATCCCTTCGAGTGAAGCCATTGGAAATCTCATACAGTTCAGTCAATTTCTTTAGTGACAGAGACGAAGTTCTTCTGGTCTCTGAGGAATTTGTCCTGACTGAGGAGTTAGGAATTTACCAGTGCGGATTGCCTACACAGTGAGGAACATGATAGCCCTGAGGATTTTGCTACTCAAAATTCCGACCGTTGCTGTGCTATGCGCCAGCCGTCCCAAAATATCTATCCACCTAACGGTCATATCATTGAAGGGCATTTATGTCTTATCATGTCGGGCTGCTCCCTAGGCTATAAATAGCCGCCCCCTACAACCACTAGCTGGTTGGCTGCTCCGAGAGAAACTAACACTTGTCATTTGAGAGCAACCCATCCTCTGAGGACTTTGAGCGAAAATCATCAAGTGAGGAAAAACCAAAAACCCAAAACCCAAACACCTACAAACCCCAAGTGATTGAGCATCACTGAAGAGATTGATCCTGAGTGGATCTGACGCTTGTTACCTTTGAAGACCGTGCTTCTTCCAGACGGTTAGGCGTCATGGTCTAGAGCATCCAAGAGGAATTGTGGATCGCCAAGTGACCAAGTTTGTGAAGGTTTGGAAGTCGCCTGAAGACTTACCACGAGTGATTGGACGAGGTCTGTGTGACCTTAGTTCAAGGAGAATACGGTGAGGACTGGGTGTCCTGAGCTGCGTGTTCAGGACTAGGTGTCCGGGACTGTGTGTCCTCGAGTTTAAATACTCAGCCGCTCCAACCAGACGTACAACTGAGACAACAGTTGGAACTGGTCTACCAAATCATTGTCTTCACCAAGCTTACTGGTTCTATTTTCTCAACTCTTTCATTTCCTCATAATTGTGTTGTGTGTTTGTTCATATCTGTGTTTGAAGACTTTGACTGAAGACTTTCTCAATTTCCTCAGTTTAATTTCTTCAGTCTGTTTGTCTTCATCCTGTGTTATCCTGTGATTACGCTTCTTGTACTCTGTGCCTGTCTTCATTTCATCATGATGACTATGCTTGTATTCTGTTATGTTTACTTTTGAGTACTTATTCCGCTGCTAGTAGTTCTTCGCTAAGGAATTTCCTCACCGGCAAATTCCTCAGTGAAGAATTTCATAAAAATCGCCTATTCACCCCCCTCTAGTCGATATAACGCACTTTCAATTGGTATCAGAGCAAGGTACTCCCTTGTTCTGTGTGATTTTGGTTTAACCGCCTGGAGTTTTAGTTATGTCGACCGCAGGTATGATCAAGGTCTCTGCTGGGTGTCCTACCTTCGATGGGATGGACTACCCCTACTGGAAGAATAAGATGCGAATGCATCTTGAAGCAATTGATAACGATCTCTGGTATGTTGTGGAAAATGGTGTTCCCTTAGTCACACCTTCTCTGAATGCTGCTGATGTGAAGAGATTCAAGCAACTCGACTCTCAAGCGAAGAATATCATATATGGCCATTTGAGCAAAGGACAGTATGGCAGAGTGAGTGCTTTGGAGACAGCGAAGCTTATCTGGGACAGGTTGTCCAAAGTGGATGAAGGAGTCTCAACTCAGCGTGACTCTCGAGTTGATGTTCTTCGCAATCTCTTCAACCGCTTCAAAAGACTCGACAATGAAAATGTTCAACAAACCTTCGATCGCCTCACTGACATCTCAAATGAGCTTCAAGCACTTGGTGCCACGGACATCACCGATCATGAGGTGGTGAAGAAATTGCTGAGATCGCTTGATTCCTCATTTGACACTCGCATTGATGATACAAGAACGTGCTGATTACAAGTCACTTGATCCCGCTGATATTCTCGAGAGGCTAAATACTCATGAGTTCCAACTTGCTGAAAAGAGAGATCTCTATGGTTCAAGCTATGGCAGATCACGTGCACTAAAGGCCAAGGTAGTATCTGAGTCTGAAGATGAAGACTCTAATAGCAGCCTTGGTGATCCTGAAGAACTGAGCCATGATCTGGCTCTGCTCGTGAAGAAGTTCCAAAAGTTCTCAAGACGTGGTCGCCTTGGAAGACCCTCAAGGAGCAATGATTCCTCATCAAGTGACTACAAGAGGAGGCTCTGCCACAAATGCAAGAAGCCTGGACATTACATTCAAGATTGTGCTCAATGGGAAAAGGAATCAAAGAATAAGAAATACAAGGATTACAGTTCTGATGATGCGAAGAAAAAGAAGAAATCCTCAAAATCCTCATCACCAAAATCCTCAAAGCCTTCATATCACAAGAAGAGCAGCTCCAAGAAGGCCAGGGCATTCATTGGCAAGGAAATGGACTCTGAAGCTGAATCTGAAGAAAATGAGGAAGAGGAGTCATCTAAGGAGTCCGAATCTGGAGTGGCGAGCCTAGCTCTCGCTACTGCATTCGTCAGCAAGTCTATCTTCAACACTGAAGAAAATAACCTCACCAACAAAGCTGATGAAGGGGATGATGACTATGCTCCCACCTACTGCTTCATGGCAAAGGGTGCCAAGGTACTCAAATATACCTCATCTGAATCAAGTAAAAATGAATCTGATGAAAATCTTAAGCCCAGCTATTCTAAACTTGCTAAGATTGCTGTAAAACAACAAAGGGCTTTAGAAAAGGTTCAAAACATGCTAGACAAAAGTGATGATATGTTGGGTGAAGAAATGGATCGCACTAAAGCCCTGACTGAAAATCTTCAGAGATTTCAGACTAGGTCTAACAATCTTCAAAGTCATCATAACACTCTCTTATCCGATCATGAGAAGTTTTCTTATGAATTTCTTCAAAGAAAACAAGATCTTGAAAAGCTAAGAGTGTGTTATGAAGATCTTCAGAAGGAGCGCGATTCATTACTTGCTCCACAAATCAACGCTTCTCAGGAAGAATTTGTTCCTCCATGCTTGAAGTGCATTGAACGTGAATCTGCTAATTCTTCACCTGAATGTTCAAATGCTGCTAATATTTCAAATTATTCACATGCCTCTGCTGTCACTAATTCCTCATCTGAGGACATTACTGGTATCACTAACGATGCAAGGCTGAAGGAATTGTACACGACAGACATGTACAAAAGCCTCAAAGGGCATCAGGCTCTTTGTGATGGGCTTAAAAAGCAGATCCTCAATAGGAACCCTAGGAAAGAGGGTATCGCCTTTGAGAGGAAACTCAATGCTGATGGTACATATTGGAAGCCTGAGCAGTACCCCAAAACTACATGGGTTGCTACAAAGGGACCTCCAGTTGATCCATCTAACTTATCTGGATTTTCATGTGAATCTCCTCATTCTGATGATGAGTCAATTGACTCCAACTATAAGCTATTCAAAAATCAGAATGGTGAAGTATTTGCTAGATATGTTGGCACTTGACGGTGTCCTAGACTAGGGGGTACTCACCACGTCGTCTCCCGGTCTATTAGATTGGGCCGAGGACCCCCGTGGCCGTATACTCATGGGCCAGTTCGGACGGCTACCGCATACAAGGAAGATTCCACAAGACTTGGCGATCAAGACAAGGACTTCTCCCCACCGGCGTATTCGGCTAGGACTCTTGTTATCCTAGGCCTCCGGTGCATTATATAAACCGAGGCCAGGCTAGTCGACAGAGAGACAATATATACAACAATCATACCATAGGCTAGCTTCTAGGGTTTAGCCTCCTTGATCTCGTGGTAGATCTACTCTTGTACTACCCATATCATCAATATTAATCAAGCAGGAGTAGGGTATTACCTCCATCGAGAGGGCCCGAACCTGGGTAAAACAAAGTGTTCCCTGCCTCCTGTTACCATCGATCCTAGACGCACAGTTCGGGACCCCCTACCCGAGATCCACCGGTTTTGACACCGACATTGGTGCTTTCATTGAGAGTTCCGCTGTGTGATCGACAAAAGGATCGATGGCTCACCTGCAGATCAACTGCGACTTCGGCATCTTCGTCACCAGCTCGACTGGTCACCTTGGTTCGATCAAGAATTGCGCCCCGTGTTCGTATCACCATGTCCGGACGAGGGCCTTCATCAAACATCAACTCCGATCTCTATCAAGATCACAGAGGAATCATCTATGGAGCTCGGGGGCTCAACGTCAACATTGCCCTCAAGCGACCGTGCTGTTTTTCTGGACAGCGAACCCGTATCTGCCACCACCACCTCCTCGAGTATCGCTTTGACGATCTCTTTGGTGGAATTGTGCGGAATTGAGTCTACAACAACCCTGGAAAATTTCGTCGAGTTCCAATGGAGGAATCTCTGGCAATCCACGATATACCGGAGCCCTGTCAAATCTGGACGGGAATTTGGATGAGTTTAGGGCGTGGTGTCCAGCTTCTAGCTCGGACGTCCTTTGGAAGATCCAACCGTTGATCGGCTGCAGAATTCCCATATCTACCACCTCTCAAAATTTCGTCTCGATCCGACCGTCCAAACTCCGGGAACCTTCCGATTAGTGCATCACTTTTCGGATCTGTTTTCTGCGCGAAAACGAATCCGACCCGAGTTCATCTTTTTTATGAACGGGATTTCGGACATCCTTTTTGAAGGAAGTTTTGTATGGGGTATTGTGTTTTGTTCCCGAACACATCCCACTAAAATCTTTTGAACATGATTTTCAACATCATGCTGGTGTCAAACCAGTCCGGCAATATTGCTCCACGGCTGCCGACCTGCGCTAGATACGTCGTCACTTTATTGAGCCGAGCTCAACTTCTTCGGATCATCACCTCGGCAAGCTGAACAACAGTTCGGCATCGCAAAGAATCAATCATCACCAACATCGCTGCCCCACGGGTTACACGGAGCGGGCACACCGGCATCGCCGCACGGTCACTTCATCAAGTCGGCATTGACCACGTCACGACCTGCATCGGCAGGGCCGCACTATTGCTCCTCCGAGCCGGAGTCCATCACGCCGACCTACTTCGACATCTCGGCTGGACCGGGGGCTTCATCATCTCTTCATCAACCTACTCCGGTAACGGGTGTGCGGATCGAGTCCCAATTTGGGAATCACCTTCCTTCGGATTGCTACAACAAATAAACCAGGTGCTATTAATCCTAGTATTTTTTGCTTGTTTGGGTTCAATTTTTCCCAAGGAATTATTACTCTGGTTTGTCCATCATATGTACACAGGTCTATCAAATGGTGGCCGCATTAACGACGGTGACATGATGGTCCGGTCAGTCTCTGCACATAGTCCGGCGAATGCCGCATCCGGAGTTCGGACCGACCTGTGAATTCAGGCTTTGCCACGCCCTTACCGCATCATGCCGACGCCCTTCATCGACATTGACTTCGACGCCAGGCCATATTTCTTTTATTACTCACTTTGCATAAATTATTTATTATGCAACGATTTTTTAATTATTATTATTACTATTATATCCGGTTTGCACTACTTTTTGTGCACAGGAAAATGATCCGGGGACTTCGGCATCACTCTACCGGTCTGCATTGACCGTGCTACGTCACCACTTCGGCGTGTCGAGCTCTCCGCTCCGCCACCTCGGGACCGGCTTGGGGGATGGAACCTTGCCCCGCATCAAGCTCGGACCGCGTCATCAATACCGAACACATTAACCAGCTAAGTCGCTTTCATGCTCAAAGCTTTAATTTCTAACTTGTGTTCGGTTCGACCAAGCATTATACTTTTTTGGGAAAAAGTTGCTTGTAAATTTTTTCCTTGTCCAAACTTTGTTTGTGACGCATAAATTCAAATACCCCGTTTACTTGGGGGCTTCCTTTATGAAGCTTTTCCTTTTGCATATGATTATACTTGTACGGCTTCGTTCCTTGTTCGTGTATTACGCCACAACATGCACCACATTGACTTAAGCGATTTGCAAGCTGGGTTGCCTCGCTCCTGTGTTTACCCCTACGTTCCCGATTGTTCGGCTAGGGAGTAAAGGGAGCACCTCTGCTATTGTCACGATCGGGTCACCCGAGCCGGACCTCAGACTGGGTGAAGCCGAAAGCTAGTGCTCTTATAGTTATTCAATGATGGTCGGCACACAACGGAACTCATGAGTACAAAAAATCTATTGCACAAGTCTCATAATAACAATGAGCACCGAAGAAAGGTATCGGTGGGGGTACTATTTTCTTCGAAGATGCTTCTTACTCTTCGCAGTAATATAGCATAAGTTCCCTGAGCGCGCTTTGTCTGTTACAGCCTTATGGCCTGATTGCCTGGTTATTGGAAACACCGTTGATATTCTCGACCGATGGAGTACATAACACTTTTCGGTCCTTAACCGAAGAGGGAGAAGCCGACGGTCGGTTAAGACGCGTTTAAAGTTCGGTTGAACATAGATATGATATAAGTACTTCGGTACATGCAATCATTCTTCTACCCAAGTCACTTGGGGGCTCTTAAGTTTATTTGAGCCGTTTTATAATAAGTGTTCTTCTTCTCAGTCGTTGCAAAGTTCTATTATTATTATTATTTATCACTCCTTTTTTCGACACGAGTGTGCGGTCACTAGTCGGGGAGCCTAATTTCTCTCTCAAAGCTGCTAGAGTTTAGTTTGCTAAACTCGCCTGATGAGAAGGACTCCGCCCTTGGGATAGGAGGTTGAAGCCGTAGGCTGACCCGCTCGAAGTCTTGAGATAGGATGTATCATGTTAAAGCACGATAGAAGCACTTCTTTTTTCTAAGACCAACTTTCGGATTGGCACCGAACACTTGATATTGTTCGGACGTCATGTTTTTACTGACGTTTCTTGGTTTGGCACTTTTAAACTATTTGTGCTTCTCCAGCATTAGTCTCGCAGTGCAACGCTGGACACCTTTAGGGATTCGGCAAAAACATTCTCAGATATTGCTATATATGCATCGGTTTCGAATTGTGTCTTCGGTCAATAGTTGGGTTGCCCGGCTCCTGCACTTGCTTCCTACGTTTCGTTTTGTTCGGCTAGGCGTGCAAAGGGAGAACCACTGCGATTGTGCTTCCAGCTCACATGGTTAAGCACCTTAGTGGAGAAAGCCAAAAACTAACTGTCACAATAAGCGTAAACTGGTCAGCGATCCGATGACTATGACGGGCCATTCATAACATTGGCCGAAGTGTTTACGGCTTGACCTCGACTGTCGCCGAACACTACCGGGGGCTATTAACTGGCCTCCCAAACTAAATCCTCGATATTTTGCTCTTACATTAGAGCTGAGGTTTAATGATCATGCTTAGCATGACAACCCAAAGAAAGGAACCGATAGCGGGACTATTTTCTTTGGAAGACATTTCTTCTGTTAAACAGTAATATAGCATATCTCTCTGCGTACCTTTGTTTATAAAACCGTATGGCCAGATTGCCTTGTTTGTTGTAAATCTTTGCCCTCATAAAGGCTTTATAAAGTAGGACAAACACTCCTCGGCTACTGGCCGAGGAGGTGGAAGCCGATGGTCGGTCAACAAAGTTTTGTACAATGCGGATCCGAGCATTAATGACGTAAAGTACTTGGATACATAGAGTCATTACACATAATTTGTGATTTTACTATGGATATTGATCCTTAATTCGGCCACCCGTGCCCGCATTAAGCCTCGGGGGCTACTGGGCTTCGGGCTTATTATTTACAAATATTAAAGGGGCACATCGATCCCCTGATCTGGTGTTGCCACCCGACCAGTGTCTCGGGGGCTACTGCATTGCTTGTCCAATGCAGAGAATTTTATGTGCAATATAGTTTCCGAGGAGATTTTGATCCTCATGTTGGTCGGCCGCACCCAACCTGAGTTTCAAGGACTGAGCACGCCGCTTTTAGTGTCCCGAAGTATTCTGCCAAGCTAGGACTTGATCCTCAGGCCGATTTTGCAAACCAACCTAAGTCTTAGCGGCTACTGGGATCAGCGGTCTTACGTCATCCTTCATGTGCATCTCGGGTTTTACACCGATACACACCTTCAGGGCTACTGGCTATATATCTCGGCAAAGAATAAATTGCACCAACAAAAAATATTCACAAAAATTGGCCCACATTCGGGGTGGTGCACCACCTCGGAAGCAGTCCGGCATAAAGCTCGGGCGCTAGTGGCTGGCTCCATAGAGGGCATTTCTGGCATTAAGCTCGGCTAAACTCCTTCATCTTTTTTGAACCAAGGTGATATGACACCTCGGATATAGTCCGGCGTTGGAGCTGGGACACTGTCCGGCGTTGAAGCTTGGACATAGTCCGGCGTTGGAGCTCGGATACATTCCGACGTTGGAGCTCGGAAGCGGTCCGGCATTGGTGCTCGGCCGCAAAAGATACCTCGAATGCAGTACGGCGTTAGAGCTCGGACGCAAGAGGACACTGCCTCCCGGGAACAACTTCAACCCCGAGGTGTGGCATAAAAATAATAAGGCATTGATAAAGGCCGGAAAATTATAGGGGCTCCTCGGATACCCGACGTGTAAACTCGTTGAATGCATTTCGGTGATCCTCAAGATCGAAGATGAGAAGATTTGTTGAACCAGTTTTCAAGACCGTCGACCGAAGATGAAGAACAGTTCGGAAGAATCGAGGAGCGTCCCCAACTTGAAGACCGGTTCAGGGGGCTACTGACGATGTCCTGGACTAGGGGGTACTCACCACGTCGTCTCCTGATCTATTAGATTGGGCCGAGGACCCCTGTGGCCGTATACTCATGGGCCAGTTCGGACGGCTACCGCATACAAGGAAGATTCCACAAGACTTGGCGATCAAGACAAGGACTTCTCCCCACCGGCGTATTCGGCTAGGACTCTTGTTATCCTAGGCCTCCGGTGCATTATATAAACCGAGGCCAGGCTAGTCGACAGAGAGACAATATATACAACAATCATACCATAGGCTAGCTTCTAGGGTTTAGCCTCCTTGATCTCGTGGTAGATCTACTCTTGTACTACCCATATCATCAATATTAATCAAGCAGGAGTAGGGTATTACCTCCATCGAGAGGGCCCGAACCTGGGTAAAACAAAGTGTTCCCTGCCTCCTGTTACCATCGATCCTAGACGCACAGTTCAGGACCCCCTACCCGAGATCCGCCGGTTTTGACACCAACAGCACTAATTGTAGGAACGGCTCCCCTATGAAGAAAATATGGGTTCCCAAAAGATGCCTTGAAAATCTTCAGGTGAATGTCATCATGACACCACCTGTGAAGAATAGGAACCCCAGATGAAATTCTTCATATGGACCAAATTCTTCATATGGATTCAAGTCCTCATACGGACCAAATTCCTCATATGGATCAAAGTCCTCATATGAACATCATCATGCTAACCCGTCTGTTTCACAGGGAAGATCTAAGGATTATGGATATGTGCATTATTCTTCAAATCATTATGTCCATAAGTGCTTGAAGATTTTCTCTGCATACTCTTATGCTTACTCTAACCCCTCTTATGTGAAACGAAATGGACTGGCTTCTATGCCATCCTTCTATGGAGCTCGCAGAATGATGAACTCTTTGCCACCCCTTCAGATGTGGGTGGTGAAGAAAAAGAACTAATCTCTTCTGCATGGTCAGGTCTCCAGACGCACGTAATCGTCTGAAGAATTTGCTGGAGACCTAAGCATGCCTGATAGGACGCAGGCTAATCATGAAGAAATGAACTTTCATTTCTCACGTCCTCATACTGCTTTATCAATACTTTTACTTGATGAAATTGATCTGATGAATTGATGTCATATTCTTCATTGATGAAGTATATGAGTTTGTAAGCTGCACTAATTCATCTATAGGATGATCAACCTAAAGCCACTGAGTGGGTCCTCGATAGTGGATGTACAAACCACATGACTGGTGACAAGAATCTATTGATGGATGCTCCGTTATCTCCGTCGCATCTGAAGCATATCATCTTTGCTGACAAAGGCAAAAGTCAGGTATTGGGTCTAGGTAAGGTTGCGATTACAAAGGATCGACACATGGACAAAGTCATGCTTGTTGAGTCCTTAGGATACAACCTTATGTCTGTCTCAATGCTTTGTGATCTTGATATGGTTGTTGTCTTTGGCAAGTACCGTTGTGTTGTGGTTATGGAAGCTGACAATTCCAAAGTCTTTGAAGGCTTTAGGAGAGGAGACTTGTATATTGTTGATTTCTCTACAGGACCACAACCAGCCGTGTGCTTACTTGCAAAAGCTTCAGAGGGATGGCTCTGGCATCGACGACTTGGTCATGCAGGCATGAGGAATTTGCACACGCTTGCGAAGAAGAAGCATGTCATTGGCATCGAGAATGTCAAATTCCTCAAGGATCACCTATGCGGAGCCTATGAAGCTGGGAAGATGACGAAGGCCAAGCATCCAGCAAAGACTATCATGACCACCACTCGCCCGTTTGAATTGCTTCACATGGATCTCTTTGGTCGTAATCATTATTCTGCTATTTCAAATGAAGCATCTCAATATGGCTTTGTTATTGTTGATGATTATTCTCGCTATACATGGGTACACCTTGTTACTTACAAACATGAAGTGTAGGAAGTCTTCAAACGATTTTCCTCGAGGGCTTCAACCAACTTTGGTGTGAAGATCAAGCACATTAGAAGTGACAATGGCACTGAGTTCAAGAATTCTGGTCTCGATGACTATCTTGATGAACTTGGTATTACTCATGAGTTATCTGCTCCCTACACTCCTTAGTAGAATGGCGTTGTGGTGCGCAAGAACAGTACTCTTGCTGAGATGGCTCGCACTATGCTTGATGAATACAAAACGCCTCGTCGTTTCTGGACTGAGGCAATTGATACTGCGTGCCACATCATCAACATAGTATATCTTCACAAATTCTTCAAAAAGACTGCCTATGAACTCCTCACTGATAAGAAACCCAATGTAAGTTATTTCAAAGTCTTCGGTGCTAAATGTTGGATTAGAGATCCTCATCACAACTCAAAATTTGCACCGAAAGCACATGAAGGTTTTATGCTTGGTTACGGAAAGGACTCGCACACCTACAGAGTCTTCAACAACGTTCTTCACAAAGTTGTTGAAACTGTAGATGTGCGGTTCGATGAAACTAATGGCTCGCAAAGAGAGCACCTACCTACTATGATAGATGAACCAGCACCTCAGGAAACTATCAAGTTCAAGGCTACTGAGGATGTCATTCCTACTGAAGAATCTGCTGAAGAATTCATTCCAGAACATGAAGAACGTCGAGCTAATGCACCTGAAGAAAATGCTGAAGAAAATGGTGCTGAAGAAAACGCTGATCAAACTCTTCAACGACAACCAGCTCATCCTCGCATTGCAAAAGAAGTGCAAGTTGAAAAGATCATCAATGACATCAAAGCGCCAGGTCCTCTCACACGCTCAAAAGCTTCACATTTGTCTAACTTTTGTGGGCAGTATGCTTTTGTCTCTATTATAGAGCCCACTAAGGTAGATGAAGCATTTCTGGAGCCTGAGTGGATTCAGGCCATGCAAGAAGAATTACATTAGTTCAAGCTCAATAATGTCTGGGAACTGGTCAAACGTCTAGATCCTCGCAAGCACAATATCATCGGCACAAAGTGGATCTAGCGCAACAAGCAAGATGAAAATGGCCATGTGGTGAGGAATAAGGCATGGCTTATAGCTCAAGGCTACACACAGGTGGAAGGAATTGATTTTGATGAAACTTTTGCACCTGTTGCTAGACTTGAGGCTATTCGCATATTACTTGCTTATGCTAACCATCATGATATCAATTTATATCAAATGGATGTGAAAAGTGCATTCCTCAATGGTAAGCTTGAGGAAGAAGTATATGTTGCTCAACCCCCAGGTTTTGAAGATCCAAAGAATCCTGACAAAGTCTTCAGACTCAACAAGGCCCTCTATGGCCTCAAGCAGGCCCCACGGGCTTGGTATGATACCTTGAAGGAACTCCTCATGAAGAAAGGCTTCAAACCCGGTTCACTTGACCCTACTCTTTTCACTAAATCTTATGATGGTGAATTGTTTGTGTGCCAAATATATGTTGATGATATTATCGTTGGCTGTACTGACCAACGTTATAGTGATGAATTTGCCTATATGATGAGTGAAGAATATCAAATGCCTAGGATGGGAGAGTTGAAATTCTTCTTAGGTCTTCAAATTTGTCAACAACACAATGGCATATTCATATCTCAGGAGAAATACCTCAAGGATGTACTAAGGAAATTCGGCATGCAAGATTGCAAAGGCATCAAAATTTCTATGCCCACAAATGGCCATCTGTGCACTGATGAAAATGGTATTGACTTCGATCATAAGGTATACCGCTCCATGATAGGTTCCTTATTGTACTTATGTGCATCTAGGCCAGATATAATGCTTAGTGTTTGCATGTGTGCCCAATTTCAAGCTACACCGAAGGAATCACACCATAAGGCTGTGAAGCATATTCTTCGATATCTAGCTCACACACCAACACTTGGATTATGGTACCCCAAGGGCTCGGCTTTTGATCTTGTTGGATATTCTGACTCTGACTATGCTCGTGATCGTGTGGATCACAAGTCAACATCTGGTACATGTCATTTCCTCGGACGATCTTTGGTCTGTTGGTCCTCGAAGAAACAGAACTGCGTATCACTATCTACTGCTGAAGGTGAGTACATTGCCGCTGGTTCTTGCTGTGCCCAATTGCTATGGATGAAGCAAACTCTCAAGGACTACGGTGTCAACATGAAGAATGTGCCCCTCTTCTGTGACAATGAGAGTGCCATCAAGATTGCTCACAACCCAGTTCAGCACTCGAAGACAAAGCACATTCAGATTCGTCATCATTTTCTTTGTGATCATGTGTTGAAGGGCGACATTTCTATTGAGCATGTGAAGACTGAAGAACAGCTAGCCGATATCTTCACAAAGCCCTTGGATGAGAAGAGATTTAGCAAGTTGCGGTGTGAGCTAAATATCCTAGAATCTTCGAATGTTCTTTGAAAAGGACACTCATCCTAACACTTATGCAAATTTGATGACTTAGATGTGCAACACATGAAAGAAACGTTTCTTCAATCAATGAAGAATGACACTCTTAGTGTGAAGAAATTAATGAAGAATTTGATTCTCAGAACCCTACGATAATTGTACGTGGTGTCTGAAATCATCATTCTTATACGGTGGGTCACGCCACCACCAAAAGTTGAAATTTCTCAAATTATTCATATTCTTCAACTTTGCATAGTCTTCACTGGTTCCGTCGTTTTTCTTCATTGGCTACATATATATATATATACATGAGTTTATGTCCTCTACAACATTCACTTATTGCTATTTCTTCAAGTTGGTTTTCTGCCAAGCAAATGTGATCGGACCCTTCCCCTCTATGCTATACTCAACCCAATCTGTTCACAAATTCTTCATGTGCGTTCTATTTGAAACTCGTTCAAAATCTTCATTGTGTTCTTGTCAGCTGAAGAAATTGCGAACGGAACTTTAAAACCTATCTTATCTAAATTTTTGGCTTTGCCGCTCAAACCGTTCCGCATCCCACGATACACTTATCCACTCACCCACGATCTAACACGATCTCCACCTCTCACTACGTGGGTGACACATGTCATGCGAATGAGAAGGGTCAGGGGCACGTTCGTCCAATTTCTTCGGGCAAGCAGTTTTTCACCATGGCTATAAATACCCCTCCTTCCCTTCCTCACTTCTTTTACTCCGCTCGACCTCTCTCTCCAGCTCGAGCTTCTCAAACCCTAGCACCGCCGCTACTTCATCACCGCCGGTGAGGAAGAGCTTCACTGCCTCGACCTCATCGCCGACGTACTCGCGCCGACCGCGGACATCTTCACTCCGCCGCCGCCATAGCCGTCTTCCTCCGCCAAGTTAGGGC
Organism: Triticum urartu; assembly: GCF_056163025.1. Classification (NCBI taxonomy): domain Eukaryota; kingdom Viridiplantae; phylum Streptophyta; class Magnoliopsida; order Poales; family Poaceae; genus Triticum; species Triticum urartu. Next base: position 80,331,808 of record NC_141878.1, on the reverse strand, counting down.
GTGGAAGATCTGCACAGACGAACTTCACATCTCCTCACTCCAGTTCGTCGTGTTCTTCGTCCAGGGTAATTAAAAGTTACTTTTACTTCCCTCGTTGATTCGAATGATTATCTACAAAATCTTCAAATGTGTTTTTCTTCATATCTTCATACACTGAACACCTCACAAGTCATCTGTTCTTGATTCGTTTCTCTAAGCATCATTTTTCTTCAAGATTCCTCAATTGTGTGGATCTTCGATCTATACAACTCTGGAACCTAAGACAAAAACGCTTAGTGAAAATCTTCAAGACTCATCTGGTCAAATTCCTCAAACTTGTTCTTTTTGAAAAACCTTCTGAGAACGCATATGACCTCTCCAAATTCCTCGCAACTATACTCTGTTCACAGGTACACATGTCAGCTGCTGAATCACTAGGTTCTCATCAACTTAACTCATTTGCAGCGTTCCTCGAAGAAAAGTTGCATACTTCTTCAGAGAATTCGGTTGTTCAAATTCCTCAACTGAAGAAAATAGGTGATGGTAAAAGGCCACAGAAGGGAGGAAAGAGGCCTGAGGTAAATACATCGTTTGAAATCCCTGATGACATATACGCTAGGCACTGCACACCTACTGAGGAAACCAAGAATGAGCGCAAAGTGCGCAAACAGAGGATAGAGAGGAGATGTGCAAGAGAATGGAGGGAGTACAGATAAGTCACTCCTAAGTACATGAAGAAATTCGCACTCCATCCTCCATGCCCAAGAGCTCCATTGGCACCTGGTCAAATAGCAGATCCCACCAGCCTCAAGCGCGGTGAGGACTATCCTGATGAATGGGCCAAGCGCCAAACCAAGTTGGCTAAGCAAGCCCGAGAAGTAGTGAGGAAATTCAATGAAGACTCTGCCACTGCTGTTGCCTCTGCTGAGGCCTCTGCTATCAAGCCAAAGAAGGCTATGTCTAAGAAGCCTGCGCGCAAGCCAAGTGCTTCACCAACAATGCCCTCAAGGCCAAGCTCCTCAGTAATGCCCTCACGGCCAGAATCATCAAAGCCCTCACGGCAAATTCCTCATGCTGCTCCTGTTCCTCCATAGTCCTCATCTCCTCCGCCAAAGCCTTCAGTTGTTCCGACCAAATCCTCAGCACCTGTGCATCTCGCCTCGTGCCAAAGGACTGCCGGCATCTCCATTGCCTCAGGTGTCTCAGCTAGTTCCTCAGCTGCACCAAGTTCCTCAGCTGGCCCCTCACTGCTGAAGACAAAGGCCACTGCTGGACGAGGTCCTCGCCCAAGTCCTCAAAAGAAGCAAGTCGCTTTCCAAGTGCCGTCTGATGAAGACGAAGCTGATGATGAACTTGCAGAAATCATCAGAGACAGGCAAGTCAGGGCCGCTAGAGCCAAAGGATCAGAAGTGCCACTGCTTTTGGATCCCAAGCTGATCCTTGACTACATTGATGATTGGCACAAGGACCCCAACACTCCCTTGCCTGACTTCAAGCCGACTCTTGGCCAGAGTCACATGCTGACCCACTTCATTCAAGAAGAAAAGTGGAAATTTGAGAAGGCCAGGCAGATCAAGAAAGCGCAGTACAAGAAAGAGCGCTATCTGAAGAAAAACGTTGTCTCTATGACAACTGCAGAACTTGTCACTATTCAGACTGAGATTAAGAAACTCAGTGATAACTTTGACGCATATCGCTCTGATTGGCTTGAAGCCAAGGTTCGTTTTGTGAAACTTGCGAATAACTTCACTTCCAATGTTGCAGCCCCAATGCAACAGGAAATTCCTCAGGCTGAAGCATCTGCTCAGCCTACTGAAGAAAATGCCAGCATCGCTAATGACAATCAGGCTGCTGAAGATAATGTGAGTTCCAAGGTTGATGACTGCATTCCAGCCACTGAAGAAATTGCCAGGGCACCCACTAGTGGTGTGCTTGAAGAAACTGAAGAACTCAGGGCAACTGCATCAGTTGTGCTTGAAGAAAATCAACCAGATTCCTCAGCTGCTCCTGCACCAACTTCAACTCCAATCCTTCCATCTGCATCAGATGTGAAGAAGACCAAAGTTGCAGAGCATGCTGCAGTGAAGAAAAGGAAAGCATCAGCTGCTTCAGATTCTTCAGCTCCGAAGAAAATGAAGCCTATGACAAGTTCGTTTGCAAATCCAATTGATGCTGTTCCCATCTCAACCAGGCCATCAAAGGACCTTGTTCCTTTTGATGAAGAATATGTGATACCTAGCGGATCTGATGAAGAAACTCCTTCTGCTGCTTCGTCTGTACCGTTGGATGAAGAAATTGAAGTGGATGCGATCCCTTCAACACCTATCATCTCCTCGCCTATGCCTCAGTTCACAGCTGAAGAGGCTGGCGTTGAAGAAATGGAAGATGAAGATGTGGACATTGGCTGCTCCACACCCGTAATCAGTGATGAATTCTGGGAAAGTCAGCATCCAAACTCTCCAATGTTCACCCCTCTACAGCAAATTCCTCAGTCCCCCACACAAACTATTCACATGGGCTCTGAAGAAACTCATCCCACTGCATCTGTCCATGAGGAAATTCCAGCCACTAGCGCTAAGGAAACTGCTGCTGCTGAACAACCAACGACGTAGACTGTCACTGAGGAGGAACCAGAAATTCTTCAGCCTGAAGAACCTGCGATTGAGATTCCTGAGGTCGTGATGCAACTCACTGACACTCCTCTGCCGAAGCCAAAGGATCCTTTCTCACGCAAGCAAAAGTTCAAGGCTGATGATTTCTTCAGCGAGCACGCATTCTTCGAAGATTACAACCCTTATGACTCTTCTCGCATTAGGAAGAGGCGTTTCTGGACTGCCAGTCAAGCAAATTTCTATTCCTCAATGCTGTTCAACAAGGAGAAAATCTTCTACCATGAGCATATTCCTCACGTGGATATGGAATCTCTGCCATGCTTCGCACCAGTCCTCAGTGTTCTTCACGACGCTGGACTGCTCAACTTTTGCTCTGACATCTGTGATTGGAATGAAGAACTGATTCTTCAATTCTATGCAACGCTGCACATCACCGGAGATGCTGAAGATGTGAATTCATGGGTGCTAGACTGGATGTCTGAAAACACTCACTACACTGCACCAGCCTCTGAATTGCTTCATGCTCTACCACTCAGTCCTCCCCTTGAAGAAGCTCGCTGCATCTACAGTGAACCTGAGCTCACACATCATTACATGCAGGTGCTGATGAAACCTTTGAAGCCAGGTCAAGCACCAAGAACCAAATTCCTCGTGAAGGAATTGCTGTACGTGCCCAGAACTGTCTATCGTATTCTTACAAGGACAATCAGTCCCATCAAAGGCCACGACTCATCCGATGAGGAAATTGTTGGCATCATGAAGAATCTGGTATTCAACATCGTTCATGGCATTCCTATCAATTATCACGATTTCTTCATGAGGACTATGGCCAATGTTGCACTGTCTCCGTTTGAGCTGAAGCCTTATGCACCTTGGATTATGAGATTCCTCAGGACAAGGTCTTCACTCAACTACAAAGTTGATTTCCAGAATCACCTCAGCTACTTGCCCCCAATTGAAGTCCTCAAGTAGACATATTCCTCAGTTGATGGAAAGGGCAAGGCACCAGCTGTAATAGATGAAGGCATTCGTCCATTGGATGGTCAGTTTCGCAAAGCTGCATCTTATTCCACCAATGATGACTCTGCCACACATGACTCTGCCAATGCACCTAAGTCCACTCCTCAAGCCACTGCTCCGCGCGTGATGACTGACCGTGAACTTCTGCTTAGTCTTCACCAGAAGGTGGATCAAAATCACAAATGGGTTAAGCGTCAGTTTGGTTCACTTCTTCACAACATGACTGCCACACACAATGCAGTGAAGAAAAACCACCACTACCTCCATCAAGTCTTCGGTCGCACCTGGGCAATCCTGTCACATCTGTATGGTGAAGAAGATCTGAAGAACATGGGTCTCAAAGAAGATTTTGACTGGTCTGCACCTCCACCGAAGAAATTCAAGAAGGTCCAGGTTCCTTCTCTGGTGGCCAGCTCATTTTCTTCATCGCGCGACACTGATGAACATGAAGATTTGGACGACACTGCGGCAGGCCCTACATCAACAAACGACCCCAACAACGCTGGCGCTCCTTCATCAACGTGATTATCTTCAGGGGCGTTAGTCCTCATTTTCGATCCTTTTGGTCATTCGATGACAAAGGGGGAGAAATATGAGTTAGTCTTCAAGCGGGTCTACTATATGGGCGTTATTTATTTATTTTTTGCTAAGTTACAACTCTCGTTCTTCTGAAACTTTATTGGATTGAGTTGTAATCTTAAACTCGATGGTGCTCTGATACTTTTGATGCACTGTGCTCTGATACTTTTGATGCACTATGTAATCTTAAACCCGATGGTGCTCTGATACTTTTGATGCACTGTGCTCTGATACTTTTGATGCACTATGTAATCTTAAACCTGATGGTGCTCTGATACTTTTGATGCACTGTGCTCTGATACTTTTGATGCACTATTCTGCATGCTTATTCCTCGTTAATATTATTGCACGCATGCTGAATTTCATCAGGCACCATATTTCATCATGCATTTCAAATTCTTCATATTATATGTTAAATGCGTGTATGAATTACAAGATATAGGGGGAGATCTCCATGATTCAACTCTTCAAGTGTGCATTGCTTCAAAGGAAAATTCCTCACTATGCACATCTTCAGGGGGAGTTCTTCTATATCTTGCAATCAAATTCCTCAATATCAGTAGTTACACTTCATATGTTTATCCCCGTTGAAAACTTAACATATATTGTCATCAATCACCAAAAAGGGGGAGATTGTAAGTGCATCTAGTGCCCCTTAGTGATTTTGGTGTATTGAAGACTTATAGGTTAAGGGACTAATGCGTTTGTGAGTGTACACAGGTCTATAAGTCCATGAGGAGTTTGATATTTACAGGAAAAGTCGACCCCTAAAAATGAATATCTTCGATTGAAGATTTTGGTATTTCTGAAGACTTTCATGAAGACTTTGAAAGTGAAGAAATTGGTGTGTCCGTGAAGACTTGATATTCATGCGAGGAATATGAAGCTTGAAGACTTTCGTTTTCATAGTTTTGTTTTTCTCTTTCTTGAGTCATAGGAAACACCGTACTGTTAAAGGGGGTCGAGGAAATACTAAGGAAAAATTTCCATGTGATGCTCAACTCAAAATCCTACACCTACCAATCCCTTCGAGTGAAGCCATTGGAAATCTCATACAGTTCAGTCAATTTCTTTAGTGACAGAGACGAAGTTCTTCTGGTCTCTGAGGAATTTGTCCTGACTGAGGAGTTAGGAATTTACCAGTGCGGATTGCCTACACAGTGAGGAACATGATAGCCCTGAGGATTTTGCTACTCAAAATTCCGACCGTTGCTGTGCTATGCGCCAGCCGTCCCAAAATATCTATCCACCTAACGGTCATATCATTGAAGGGCATTTATGTCTTATCATGTCGGGCTGCTCCCTAGGCTATAAATAGCCGCCCCCTACAACCACTAGCTGGTTGGCTGCTCCGAGAGAAACTAACACTTGTCATTTGAGAGCAACCCATCCTCTGAGGACTTTGAGCGAAAATCATCAAGTGAGGAAAAACCAAAAACCCAAAACCCAAACACCTACAAACCCCAAGTGATTGAGCATCACTGAAGAGATTGATCCTGAGTGGATCTGACGCTTGTTACCTTTGAAGACCGTGCTTCTTCCAGACGGTTAGGCGTCATGGTCTAGAGCATCCAAGAGGAATTGTGGATCGCCAAGTGACCAAGTTTGTGAAGGTTTGGAAGTCGCCTGAAGACTTACCACGAGTGATTGGACGAGGTCTGTGTGACCTTAGTTCAAGGAGAATACGGTGAGGACTGGGTGTCCTGAGCTGCGTGTTCAGGACTAGGTGTCCGGGACTGTGTGTCCTCGAGTTTAAATACTCAGCCGCTCCAACCAGACGTACAACTGAGACAACAGTTGGAACTGGTCTACCAAATCATTGTCTTCACCAAGCTTACTGGTTCTATTTTCTCAACTCTTTCATTTCCTCATAATTGTGTTGTGTGTTTGTTCATATCTGTGTTTGAAGACTTTGACTGAAGACTTTCTCAATTTCCTCAGTTTAATTTCTTCAGTCTGTTTGTCTTCATCCTGTGTTATCCTGTGATTACGCTTCTTGTACTCTGTGCCTGTCTTCATTTCATCATGATGACTATGCTTGTATTCTGTTATGTTTACTTTTGAGTACTTATTCCGCTGCTAGTAGTTCTTCGCTAAGGAATTTCCTCACCGGCAAATTCCTCAGTGAAGAATTTCATAAAAATCGCCTATTCACCCCCCCTCTAGTCGATATAACGCACTTTCAGCTCCATTGTTCCGGTGAACAGAGTCTTAGTCATCTTGCCCATGAGGCATGGTTTGCAAGCATCAAGTGATTCATAATCAAGTGTTTCCAAAAGTCCATTAGCATGGAGTTTCTTCATGCGCTTTACACCAATATGACCTAAATGGCAGTGCCACAAATAGGTTGCACTATCATTATTAACTTTGCATCTTTTGGCTTTAATATTATGAATATGTGTATCACTACGATCGAGATTCAATAAACCATTCACCTTGGGTGTATGACCACAGAAGGTTTTATTTATGTAAACAGAATAACAATTATTCTTTGACTTAAATGAATAATCGTATTGCAATAAACATGATCCAATCATATTATGCTCAACGCAAACACCAAATAACATTTATTTTAGGTTCAACGCTAATCCCGAAGGTAAAGGGAGTGTGCGATGGTGATTTTATCAACCTTGGAATCATTTCCAACACACATCGTCACCTCATCCTCAACTAGTCTTTGTTTATTTTGCAACTCTCGTTTCGAGTTACTACTGTTAGCAACTGAACTAGCATCAAATACCGGGGGGTTGCTATAAAAACTAGTAAAGTACACATCAATAACATGTATATCAAATATACCTTTGTTCACTTTGCCATCCTTCTTATCCGCCAAGTATCTAGGGCAGTTCCACTCCCAGTGACCATTTCCTTTGCAGTAGAAGCACTCAGTTTCAGGCTTGGGTCTAGCTTTGGGCTTCTTCATGGGAGTGGCAACTTGCTTGCCATTTCTTCTTGAAGTTCCCTTTCTTTCCCTTGCCTTTTTACTTGAAACTAGTGGTCTTGTCAACCATCAACACTTGATGCTTTTTCTTGATTTCTACTTTCACCGATTTCAGCATTGCGAAGAGCTTTGAGAATCATTTCCGTTATCCTTTGCATATTACAGTTCATCACGAAGTTCTAGTAACTTGGTGGTAGTGACTAGAGAAATCTGTCAATCAGTATATTATTGGGGAGATTAACTCCCACTTGATTCAAGTGATTATAGTACTCGGACATTTTGAGCACATGCTCACTCGTTGAGCTATTCTCCTCCATATTGTAGGCAAAGTACTGTCAGAGGTCTCATACCTCTTGACACGGCCATGAGTATGAGATACCAATTTCAACTCTTGGAACATCTTATATGCTTCATGGCGTTCAAAACATTTTTGAAGTCCCGGTTCTAAGCCGTAAAGCAAGGTGCACTAAACTATCAAGTAGTCATCATACCGAGCTTGTCAAACATTCATAACATCTGCATCTGCTCCTGCAATAGGTCTGTCACCTAGCGGTGCATCAAGGACATAATTCTTCTGTGCAACAATGAGGATAATCCTCAGATCACGAACCTAGTCCTCAGAAATGAAATCCCACTTAGATAGACATCCCTCCAGTCATCTAAATGATCACGTGATCCAAATCAACTAAACAATGTCCGATCATCACGTGAGATGGAGTTGTTTTCAATGGTGAACATAACTATGTTGATCATATCTACTATATGATTGACGCTTGACCTTTCAGTCTCCAGTGTTCCGAGGCCATATCTGCATATGCTAGGCTCGTCAAGTTTAACCCGAGTATTCTGTGTGTGCAAAACTGGCTTGCACCCGTTGTATGTGAACGTAGAGCTTATCACACCCGATCATCACGTGGTGTCTCCGCACGACGAACTGTCGCAACGGTGCATACTCAGGGAGAACACTTATACCTTGAAATTTAGTGAGAGATCATCTTATAATGCTACCGCCGAACTAAGCAAAATAAGATGCATAAAGGATAAACATCACATGCAATCAATATAAGTGATATGATATGGCCATCATCTTCTTGTGCCTTTGATCTCCATCTCCGAAGCACCGTCATGATCATCATCATCACTGGCTTGACACCTTGATCTCCATCGAAGCATCGTTGTCGTCTCGCCAACTATTGCTTCTACAACTATTGCTAGCGCTTAGTGATAAAGTAAAGCAATTACATGGCGATTGCATTTCATACAATAAAGCGACAACCATATGGCTCCTGCGTTGCCGATAACTGTGTTACAAAAAACATGATCATCTCATACAATAAAAATTTAGCATCATGTCTTGACCATATCACATCACAACATGCCCTGCAAAAACAAGTTAGACGTCCTCTACTTTGTTGTTGTAAGTTTTACGTGGCTGCTACGGGCCGAGCAAGAACCGTTCTTACCTACGCATCAAAAACCACAACGCGGTATAGTGATTGCTTTTTGATCTTCAGAAAGAACCCTGTTCATTGAATCCGATTCAACTAAAGTTGGAGAAATAGATACCCACTAGCCACCTGTGTGCGAAGCACGTCGGTAGAACCAGTATCGCGTAAGCGTATGCGTTATGTCGGTCTGGGCCGCTTCATCCAACAATATCGTTGAATCAAGAATCAACTAGTGACGGCAAGCAATATGTATATACCCACACCCACAACTCCTTCGTGTTCTACTCGTGCATATAACATCTATGCATATACCACGCTCGGATGCCACTGTTGAGGAACGCAGTAATTTCAAAAAAATTCCTACGCACACGCAAGATCGTGGTGATGCATAGCAACGAGAGGGAAGAGTATTGTCTACGCACCCTCGTTGACCGTAAGCGGAAGCATTATGACAACGCGGTTGATGTAGTCGTACGTCTTCACGATCAACCGATCCTAGTACCGAAGTTACGGCACCTCCGCGATATGCACACGTTCAGCTCGGTGGCGTCCCACAAACTCACGATCTAGTAGAGTGTCGAGGAAGAGCTTCATCAGCACGATGACATGATGACGGTGATGATGATGCTACCGGAACAGGGCTTCGCCTAAGCACCGCTACGATATGACCGAGGTGGATTATGGTGGAGGGGGTGTTGGGGAACATAGTAATTTCAAAAAAATTCCTACGCACACGCAAGATCATGGTGATGCATAGCAACGAGAGGGGAGAGTGTTGTCCACGTACCCTCATAGACCGAAAGTGGGAGCGTTAGCACAACGCGGTTGATGTAGTCGTACGTCTTCATGATCCGACCGATCAAGTATCGAACGCACGACACCTCCGAGTTCAGCACACGTTCAGCATGATGACATCCCTCGAACTCCGATCCAGCCGAGTGTTGAGGGAGAGTTTCGTCAGCACGACGGCGTGGTGACGATGATGATGTTCTAACGATGCAGGGATTCGCCTAAGCACCGCTATAGTATTATCGAGGTGGACTATGGTGGAGGGGGCACCGCACACGGCTAAAAGATCAAACGATCAATTGTTGTCTCTAGGGTGCCCCCTACCCCCGTATATAAAGGAGCAAGGGGGAGGTGCGGCCGGCCAGGAGGAGGCGCTAGGAGGAGTCCTACTCCCACCGGGAGTAGGACTCCCTCCCTTTTCCTTGTTGGATTAGGAGTGGAGGGGAAAGAGGAGGGAGAGAGGAAGGAAAGGGGGGCGCCGCCCCCCTCTCCCTATCCTATTCGGACTAGGGGGAAGGGGCGCGCGGCCCTGCCCTAGCCGCCTCTCCTCTTCTCCACAAAGGCCCACTATGGCCCATTAAGCCCCCGGGGGGTTCCGGTAACCCCTCGGTACTCCGGTAAAATCCCGATTTCACCCGGAACACTTCCGATATCCAAATATAGGCTTCCAATATATCAATCTTCATGTCTCGACCATTTCGAGACTCCTCTTCATGTCCGTGATCACATCCGGGACTCCGAACAACCTTCGGTACATCAAAACTCATAAACTCATAATATAACCGTCATCGAAACTTTAAGCGTGCGGACCCTACGGGTTCGAGAACTATGTAGACATGACCGAGACATGTCTCCGGTCAATAACCAATAGCGGAACCTGGATGCTCATATTGGCTCCCACATATTCTACGAAGACCTTTATCGGTCAGAACGCATAACAACATACGTTGTTCCCTTTGTCATCGGTATGTTACTTGCCCGAGATTCGATCATCGGTATCTCAATACCTAGTTCAATCTCGTTACCGGCAAGTCTCTTTACTCATTCCGTAATACATCATTCCGCAACTAACTCATTAGTTACAATGCTTGCAAGGATTAAGTGATGTGCATTATCAAGTGGGCCCAGAGGCACCTCTCCGACAATCGGAGTGACAAATCCTAATCTCGAAATATGCCAACCCAACAAGTACATTCGGAGACACCTGTAGAGCACCTTTATAATCACCCAGTTACGTTGTGACGTTTGGTAGCACACAAAGTGTTTATCCGGTAAACGAGAGTTGCATAATCTCATAGTCATAGGAACATGTATAAGTCATGAAGAAAGCAATAGCAACAAACTAAACGATCAAGTGCTAAGCTAATGGAATGGGTCAAGTCAATCACATCATTCTCCTAATGATGTGATCCCGTTAATCAAATGACAACTCATGTCTATGGTTAGGAAACATAACCATCTTTGATCAATGAGCTAGTCAAGTAGAGGCATACTAGTGACACTCTGTTTGTCTATGTATTCACACATGTATTATGTTTCCGGTTAATACAATTCTAGCATGAATAATAAGCATTTATCATGATATAAGGAAATAAATAATAACTTTATTATTGCCTCTAGGGCATATTTCCTTCAGTCTCCCATTTGCACTACAGTCAATAATCTAGTTCACATTGCCATGTGATTTAATACCAATAGTTCACATCACCATGTGATTAACACACGTAGTTCACATCGACATGTGACCAACACCCAAAGGGTTTACTAGAGTTAGTAATCTAGTTCACATCGCTATGTGATTAATACCCAAAGAGTACTAAGGTGTGATCATGTTTTGCTTGTGAGAGAAGTTTAGTCAACGGGTCTGCCACATTCAGATCCGTAAGTATTTTGCAAATTTCTATGTCAACAATGCTCTGCACGGAGCTACTCTAGCTAATTGCTCCCACTTTCAATATGTATCCAGATTGAGATTTAGAGTCATCTGGATCAGTGTCAAATTTTGCATCGACGTAACCCTTTATGACGAACCTTTTTGTCACCTCCATAATCGAGAAACATATCCTTATTCCACTAAGGATAATTTTGACCGCTGTCCAGTGATCTACTCCTAGATCACTATTGTACTCCCTTGCCAAAAACAGTGTAGGGTATCCAATAGATCTGGTACACAGCATGGCATATTTTATAGAACCTATGGCCAAGGCATAGGGAATTACTTTCATTCTCTTTCTATCTTCTGCCATGGTCGGGCTTTGAGTCTTACTCAGTTTCACACCTTGTTACACAGGCAAGAACTCTTTCTTTGACTGTTCCATTTTGAACTACTTCAAAATCTTGTCAAGGTATGTACTCATTAAAAAACTTATCAAACGTCTTGATCTATCTCTATAGATCTTGATGCTCAATATGTAAGCAGCTTCATCGAGGTCTTTCTTTGAAAAACTCCTTTCAAACACTCCTTTATGCTTTGCAGAATAATTCTACATTATCTCCAATCAATAATATGTCATTCACATATACTTACCAGAAATGTTGTAGTGCTCCCATTCACTTTCTTGTAAATACAGGCTTCACCGCAAGTTTGTATAAAACTATATGCTTTGATCAACTTATCAAAGCGTATATTCCAACTCCGAGATGCTTGCACCAGTCCATAGATGGATCGCTGGAGCTTGCATATTTTTTTAGCACCTTTAGGATTGACAAAACCTTCTGGTTGCATCATATACAACTCTTCTTTAATAAATTCATTAAGGAATGCATTTTGTTTATCCATTTGCCAGATTTCATAAATACGGCAGTTGCTAACATGATTCGGACGGCCTTAAGCATAGATACGAGTGAGAAACTCTCATCGTAGTCAATACCTTGAACTTGTCGAAAACCTTTTGCGACAATTCTAGCTTTGTAGATAGTAACACTACTATCAGCGTCCGTCTTTCTCTTGAAGATCCATTTAATCTCAATGGCTCGCCGATCATTGGGCAAGTCAAGCAAAGTCCATACTTTGTTCTCATACATGGATCTCATCTCAGATTTCATGGCCTCAAGCAATTTCGCGGAATCTGGGCTCATCATCGCTTCCTCTTAGTTCGTAGGTTTGTCATGGTCAAGTAACATGACCTCCAGAACAGGATTACTGTACCACTCTGGTGCGGATCTCACTCTGGTTTACCTACGAGGTTCGGTAGTAACTTGATCTAAAGTTACATGATCATCATCATCATTAGCTTCCTCACTAATTGGTGTAGTAGTCATAGGAACAGATTTCTGCGATGAACTACTTTCCAATAAGGGAGCAGGTACAGTTACCTCATCAAGTTCTACTTTCCTCCCACTCACTTCTTTCGAGAGAAACTCCTTCTCTAGAAAGGATCCATTCTCAGCAATGAATAACTTGCCTTCGGATCTGTGATAGAAGGTGTACCCAACATTTTCTTTTGGGTATCCTATGAAGACACACTTCTCCGATTTGGGTTTGAGCTTATCAGGTTGAAACTTTTTCACATAAGCATTGCAACCTCAAACTTTAAGAAACGACAGCTTAGGTTTCTTGCTTAACCACAGTTCATACGGTGTCGTCTCAACGGATTTAGATGGTGCCCTTTTTAATGTGAATGCAGCTATCTCTAATGCATAACCCCAAAACGATAGTGGTAAATCAGTAAGAGACATCATAGATTGCACTATATCAAATAAAGTACGGTTATGACGTTCGGACACACCATTACGTTGTGGTGTTCCAGGTGGCATGAGTTTGTGAAACTTATTCCACATTGTTTTAATTGAAGACCTAACTCGTAACTCAAATATTCGCCTCTGCGATCAGATCGTAGAAACTTTTATTTTCTTGTTACGATGATTTTCCACTTCACTCTCAAATTCTTTGAACTTTTCAAATGTTTCAGACTTATGTTTCATCAAGTAGATATACACATATCTACTCAAATCATCTGTGAAGGTCAGAAAATAATGATACCTGCCGTGATTCTCAATACTCATTGGACAGCATACATCAGTATGTATTATTTCCAACAAGTTTGTTGCTCGCTCCATTGTTTCGGAGAACGGAGTCTTAGTCATCTTGCCCATGAGGCATGGTTCGCAATCATCATCTGATTCATAATCAAGTGATTCCAAAATCCCATCAGCATGGAGTTTCTTCATGCGCTTTACACCAATATGACCCAAACGGTAGTGCCACAAATAAGTTGCACTATCAGTATTAACTTTGCATCTTTTGGCTTCAATATTATGAATATGTGTATCACTACGATCGAGATCCAACGAACCATTTTCATTGGGTGTATGACCATAGAAGGTTTTATTCATGTAAATAGAACAACAATTATTCTCTAATTTAAATGAATAACCGTATTGCAATAAACATGATCAAATCATATTCATGCTCAACGCAAACACCAAATAACATTTATTTAGGTTTAATACTAATCCCGAAAGTATAGGGAGTGTGCGATGATGATCATATCAATCTTGGAACCACTTCCAACACACATTGTCACTTCACCCTTAACTAATCTCTGTTCATTCCGCAACTCCCATTTCGAGTTACTACTCTTAGCAACTAAACCAGCATCAAATACAGAGGGGTTGCTATAAACACTAGTAAAGTACACATCAATAACATGTATATCAAATATAGCATTGTTCACTTTGCCATCCTTCTTATCCGCCAAATACTTGGGGCACTTCCGCTTCCAGTGACCAGTCCCTTTGCAGTAGAAGCACTTAGTCTCAGGCTTAGGTCCAGACTTTGGGCTTCTTCACTTGAGTAGCAACTTGCTTGCCGTTCTCATTGAAGTTCCCTTTCTTTCCCTTTGCCCTTTTCTTGAAACTAGTGGTTTTGTTAATCATCAACACTTGATGCTCTTTCTTGATTTCTACCTTCATCGATTTCATCATCATGAAAAGCCCGGGAATCGTTTTAGTCATCCCTTGCATACTATAGTTCATCACGAAGTTCTACTAACTTGGTGATGGTGACTAGAAAATTCTATCAATCACTATTTTATCTGGAAGATTAACTCCCACTTGATTCAAGTGATTGTAGTACCCAGACAATCTGAGCACATACTCACTGCTTGAGCTATTCTCCTCCATCTTTTAGCTATATAACTTGTTGGAGACTTCATATCTCTCAACTCGGGTATTTTCTTGAAATATTAACTTCAACTCCTGGAATATCTCATATGATCCATGATGTTCAAAACGTCTTTGAAGTCGTGATTCTAAGCTGTTAAGCATGGTGCACTAAACTATCAAGTAGTTATCATATTGAGCTTGCCAAACGTTCATAACGTCTGCATTTGCTCCTGTAAGCAATCTGTCACCAAGCGGTGCTTCAAGGACATAATTCTTCAGTGCAGCAATGAGGATAGTCCTTAGATCATGGATCCAATCCGCATCATTGCTACTAACATCTTTCAACTTAGTTTTCTCTAGGAACATATCAAAAATAAAACAGGGGAGCTAAACGTGAGCTTATTGATCTACAACATAGATATGCTAATACTATCATGACTAAGTTCATGATAAATTAAAGTTCAATTAATCATATTACTTAAGAACTCCCACTTAGATAGACATCCCTCTAATCCTCTAAGTGATCACGTGATCCAAATCAACTAAACCATAACCGATCATCACGTGAAATGGAGTAGCTTTCAATGGTGAACATCACTATGTTGATCATATCAACTATATGATTCACGCTCGACCTTTCGGTCTCAGTGTTCCGAGGCCATATCTGCATATGCTAGGCTCGTCAAGTTTAACCTGAGTACTCTGCGTGTGCAAAACTGGCTTGCACCCGTTGTAGATGGACGTAGAGCTTATCACACCCGATCATCACATGGTGTCTGTGCACGACGAACTTTGGCAACAGTGCATACTCAGGGAGAACACTTTTATCTTGAAATTTAGTGAGAGATCATCTTATAATGCTACCATCAATCAAAGAAAGATAAGATGTGTAAAATATAAACATCACATGCAATCAATATAAGTGATATGATATGGCCATCATCATCTTGTGCTTGTGTTCTCCATCTCCGAAGCACCGTCATGATCACCATCATCACCTGCGCGACACCTTGATCTCCATCGTAGCATCGTTGTCATCTCGACAATCTTATGATTCTATGACTATCGCTACCGCTTAGTGATAAAGTAAAGCATTACAGGGCTATTGCATTGCATACAATAAAGCGACAACCATATGGCTCTTGCCAGTTGCCGATAACTCGGTTACAAAACATGATCATCTCATACAATAAAATTTAGCATCATGCTTTGACCATATCACATCACAACATGCCCTGCAAAAACAAGTTAGACGTCCTCTACTTTGTTGTTGCAAGTTTTACGTGGCTGCTACGGGCTGAGCAAGAACCGTTCTTACCTACGCATCAAAACCACAACGATAGTTTGTCAAGTTGGTGCTGTTTTAACCTTCGCAAGGATCGGGCGTAGCCACACTCGGTTCAACTAAAGTTGGAGAAACTGACACCCGCCAGCCACCTGTGTGCAAAGCACGTCGGTAGAACCAGTCTTGCGTAAGCGTACGCGTAATGTTGGTCCAGGCCGCTTCATCCAACAATACCGCCGAACCAAAGTATGACATGCTGGTAAGCAGTATGACTTATATCGCCCACAACTCACTTGTCTTCTACTCGTGCATATGACATCTACACATAAAACCAGGCTCGGATGCCACTGTTGGGGAACGTAGTAATTTCAAAAAAATTCCTACGCACACGCAAGATCATGGTGATGCATAGCAACGAGAGGGGAGAGTGTTGTCCACGTACCCTCGTAGACCGAAAGCGGAAGCGTTAGCACAACGCGGTTGATGTAGTCGTACGTCTTCACGATCCGACCGATCAAGTACCGAACGCACGACACCTCCAAGTTCAGCACACGTTCAGCACGATGACGTCCCTCGAACTCCGATCCAGGTGAGTGTTGAGGGAGAGTTTTGTCAGAACGACGGCATGGTGACGATGATGATGTTCTACCAATGCAGGGCTTCGCCTAAGCACCGCTATAGTATTATCGACGTGGACTATGGTGGAGGGGGCACCGCACACGGCTAAAAGATCAAACGATCAATTGTTGTCTCTAGGGTGCCCCCTCCCCCGTATATAAAGGAGCAAGGGAGGAGGTGCGGCCGGCCAGGAGGAGGCGCGCTAGGAGGAGTCCTACTCCCACCGGGAGTAGGACTCCCTCCCTTTTCCTTGTTGGATTAGGAGTGGAGGGGGAAAGAGGAGGGAGAGAGGAAGGAAAGGGGGGTGCCCCCCTCTCCTTGTCCTATTCGGACTAGGGGGAAGGGGCGTGCGACCCTGCCCTGGCCGCCTCTCCTCTTCTCCACAAAGGCCCACTATGGCCCATTAAGCCCCCGGGGGGTTCCGGTAACCCCTCGGTACTCCGGTAAAATACCGATTTCACCCGGAACACTTCCGATATCCAAATATAGGCTTCCAATATATCAATCTTCATGTCTCGAAAATTTCGAGACTCCTCGTCATGTCCGTGATCACACCCGGGACTCCAAACAACCTTCGGTACATCAAAACTCATACACTCATAATATAACCGTCATCGAAACTTTAAGCGTGCGGACCCTACGGGTTCGAGAACTATGTAGACATGAACGAGACACGTCTCTGGTCAATAACCAATAGCGGAACCTGGATGCTCATATTGGCTCCTACATATTCTACGAAGATCTTTATCGGTCAGACCGCATAACAACATACGTTGTTCCCTTTGTCATTGGTATGTTACTTGCCCGAGATTCGATCATCGGTATCTCAATACCTAGTTCAATCTCGTTACCGGCAAGTCTCTTTACTCGTTCCATAATACATCATTCCGCAACTAACTCATTAGTTGCAATGCTTGTAAGGCTTATGTGATGTGCATTACCGAGTGGGCCCAGAGATACCTCTCCGACAATCGGAGTGACAAATCCTAATCTCGAAATATGCCAACCCAACAAGTACCTTTGGAGACACTTGTAGAGCACCTTTATAATACAATTCTAGAATGAATAATAAACATTTATCATGATATAAGGAAATATAAATAACAACTTTATTATTGCCTCTAGGGCACATTTCCTTCACCAAGATCCCACAAAGTCACCAAGAGTAAGAGAAGGAAGGCGCACCTTAGGTAACAGTCCCTTCCATGGCCTGATCGCCGTCGCCGCCATCCTCCGGTGAACGACTCGCTGGACCATCTCGTTCTTCTCCCCCACATGTAAATCGATCCTTGCCAGATCATCTAGGGGTAGCACCTTGTCTATAGTCGATGCCACCTCATCCTCATCGTAGCCTGAATGGAAAAACTCACAAATAAGATCAGAAGGCGTCAGCGATGGAAGAGACTCTGGCGAATCCGCGTCCTTCTGCCCATTTGAATCGTCCGTGTCTTCGTCCGCTAACGCCCAGAAGTGGCCCCCGACTCGCCGCCGCAAGCCGAGGTCAGGAGATCAAGCACGAGCGGCGGAGGCCCCCGCCGTTGCCCCCTGAGTCGCCTCTCCCATCGGCCTCCCAAAAGCTCTGTCATTGGTTTCGGGAATATATGGATTGGTCGTCTCAAATCAATAAGCCGTTCATGACTTGGTTTATTTTGCCCGTTTCTTCGACCATGAACATTATCAGATAAAGAGAGTCCATTGGTTGCCATTTTGTAATCATAAGAGTCCATTAAAGTGGCGCCCAACTCTTTTTTATCTTCTTTTTAAACACTCTATTTGGATCTTACACAAGGAATGACCATAAAGGCCAGAATGATATTAGTTGTTAATTAATTTTAATACGATGAACCAATGCCCTAAAACCTTATACTCCTTCCGTTCCTAAATATAAGTCTTTCTAGAGATTACACTATGGACTACATACGAAGCAAAATGAGTGAATCTAGACTCTAAAATATGTCTATATACCGTATGTAGTTTGTAGTGGAATCTCTAAAACGACTTATATTTAGTAATTTTTCTGACTCCTCATATAATTCTATCAAAGGTTCAAACAAACATTTATTTATTTATACACCCCTTTAATGGTCTCACTACTTTTTACTCGATAAAACCCCTCCTTATAGCAGCACAAGTTCCCGCAGCAACGCGCGGGTATCATCTAGTTAATTAGTGATTTCGATGCGAAGGGGTCGAACTTGAGATCGAGAACCACAACAAGCACTACGCTGTCCTCCACATTTGTGCTTATTACTAATTTTTTTTTCAAATTCTATTGTTTCTTCAACTCGCTGTTCCCTTTTCCTTTATTTTTTCTTAAAATCTTAAACTTTTCTTCAAAATTGATGATATTTTTAAAAAAGAATCTTCAAAATCAATGAACTTCTTTTTCCAGATTCTTGAACTTTTTTTCAAAATCAATGAACTTTTTGCAAATTTATGATTTTTTTTTAAAATCGATGAACTTTTTTCAAATCCATGCACCTTTTCTAAAAATCAATGAACTTTTTTCAAACTCATGATCTTTTCCTTCAAAATCGATGAACTTTTTTAAAACTCACTAACTTTTTCATCAAAATCGATGAACTTTTCCGTGCATTGTTTTTCAATATAGATGAATTTTATTCAAATTTGTGAACTTTTTTCAAAATTGATTAAACTTTCACACATTTGTGATTTTTTCTAATATTTGAGCATTTTTGAATTAATGATTATTTTCATTTATTGTGATTTTTTAAATTCATAATTTTCAGAAGTCAATAGTTGACTAGTCAACCGGTCAATCGTATATGGTCGAACGAAATCAGCGGTCTTCAGCTTTCTTGACCGGACGAGCGACCCTCACTTTTCTTTACCTAATATTAAATGGAGGATTATTTCTTTAGCTTTTTTGTTACGGTGGGACCCAGATAAATTCCGTACGTCGTATGTCTTTTCCTCGTGCGGGACTTTTCTCGTTCTCCTGATACTGTTTCTGTCAAAAACAAAGCACACGACGCAATGGGCTGGCCCATTAGCGTACCAACAGCCCGGCAGTAAAAATATTCCAAGAAAGAATTGTGCAGCGCAAGGAATCGAACTCAGCCACTAACACTGAAGCGGTCAAATTGCTAGCCACTAGACTAGACAAGAATTGTTGTTAAATTAGCAGCGCAAAATTTTAAAATAAGCTCACAATCACGGCAAATACTGAGTGGAAAAGATTGTTTTTGAAAAAATGAATATATTTTAGAACACAAATTTTTTGTAAAGTTGTTAATAAAATAAAAAATTTAAAGTCAAACATTTTTTTAAAAAAGAACAATATTTCTCTTTTTATTTTTTCAACGCTCTTGATCTTCGCTGCACATAAAGGCGGCTCAACAATCCAGCTATTGGACTTGGCCAACCTTGATTAGTGACAACTGGTATTATGACCACCAGCGCCGAGGATGATAAAGACGACAACTAATACTACAACCACCGGCGACGAGAACGACAAAGACGGCAAGCAGAAACATGTGTCTGGTGTTATATTAAAATGGAGAATGTGGACCTGAGCATGAGGTATTAGACATGCTTATTATGTTATGGGCATGAGGGTGAGGTCTTTAGTTATGCTTACTGAATAATGACGTGTAAGGGCTGTTTTCTTCCGTTGCAACGTACAGGCATGTTTACTAGTATTTTTTAAAGACGTCAAGATACTGGGCCAGCCCAGAACACATGCGCGTGGGCAGCAGTTCTCCTAGCCGGCGCTTAAGGCGCCAACTAGGAGGTCTCGACATGGAGACACAGGTAAATCATGAATTAAAAAAACTGAAACATAAAAAAGGTGAGAAGAGAGCGTAGCGATTGAGAAGGCCAAGCGGCAATACTTGAAAAGGCAAAAATGTCAGTACGTTTGTACAATAAGCTCACAAACAATTCCACAAAAAAAATACATATACCAACAAGGCCCAGTTAGACAGAAGAGGTAAGAGCATCTCCAGCCGTTGGCCCCCAGGCGGCGATTTTACGCGCCCCTGGGGGCGAGCCGCCGCTAAAATCGACGCGGGGGTGAGCGGGTTTCCAGCCACTCGCTCCAGGGTTGCCCAAGACGTGGTTTTTTTTATTTTAAAAAATCTGAATTCAGGAAAGTTTCGCTAAATTTGGCAAACCCGACATTAATATTGAACATGTTCAGCGTTACATAAATTATTTAAAAAAAAGATCTCTACTAGGCGAAGAAGTTGCTGAGCGCGGCGGAAGAAGAGGAGGAGCCGAACCTCCTGGGTGCCCACGACCCGGCGCTCCGGCGGGGAGGGGGGGGCGCCGTGGCAGGGTATGCCATCGGCGGGTTATTGCCGCCCTCGATGTACTCCAGCACCTCGTGGAGCGTGCGGCCCGGAACGCCCCACCAAACGCAGTGGCCGTCGCTGTTCTTGACGTCGCCCACCACCGGCGCCCCGTTCGTGGACGCCAGCCGCGCCGCCTGCCGCCGCTGGAAGTAGTCTGCCCACGCCCCGTGGTTGTCGGCGGCGTGCTGGGGGAGGGAGCGCTGCTCCTCCGTGAGGGATGCCTGCACGCGATCGACCTCGGCGGCGAAGACGCCGGGGCGCGCGTCGATTTCGGGCACCGAGGGGATGGGGACGCCGCCGTTGCTGAGTCTCCACCCGCCGGCCCGGCGCGCATGTCCAGCGGTGCCGGGATGTTGGCCTCGAACAGCAGCCACGCCTCCCACTCCTGAAGCGATCGGCGACCGAAGCCATTGGCCGCCGCGGCGTCGCCGGGGTAGCGTTTGTGTGACGCCCTCGATTCAATCGTACACTAATCATACACGCAAATGTGTACGATCAAGATCAAGGACTCACAGGAAGATATCACAACACAACTCTAGACACAAATGAAAATAATACAAACTTTATATTACAAGTCAGGGGCCTCGAGGGCTCGAATACATAAGCTCGAAAACACAAGAGTCAGCGGAAGGAACAATATCTGAGTATAGACATGAGTTAGACAAGTTTGCCTTAAGAAGGCTAGCACAAAAACAACAACGATCGAAAAGGCAAGGCCTCCTGCCTGGGAGCCTTCTAACTACTCTTAGTCGTCTGCGGTCTTCATGTAGTAGTAGGCATCCTCCGGGTAGTAGTAGTCATCAATGGCGTCGTGGCTCCTGGGATCCGTCATCTGGTCGCAACAATCGCGTATGGGGGAAAAAGAAGTAGCAAAGCAACCGTGAGTACTCATCCAAAGTACTCGCAATACTTACATTAGATCTAAACTAAGTTTGCATCTGTATCAAAGAAAATGGGCTGTATCTGTGGACTAAACTGTAGAATGCCAGGAGGGAAGGGGAAAGCCTAGCCTATCGAAGACTAGCATCTTCTGGAAACCACCATCTTGCAGCAACATGAGCGAGTAGAGTAGCATAAAGTAAAGTAGCAGTAATGTTATCAACCTCGGCCAGAGATCCTTTCTCGACTCCCTGTGAGAAAGCAATCCCAGAGCCATACTATCCAGTTATCATCTCATATCCAAGTCTCATCTCAAGTATCCAGTTCTAGTTGTATCGATCGGGATACAACTCCAAGTGTCCGTTACCGTAGGACAAGCTATCGATAGATGTTTTCTTCCCTGCAGGGGTGCACCAACTTACCCACCACGCTCGATTAACTCCGGCCGGACACACTTTCCTGGGTCATGCTCGACCTCGGCCAAACAATACGCCGCAACCCGACCTAGGCTTAATAGAGAGGCCAGCACGCCAGACTAAAACCTATGCCCCCAGGGGTCATGGGCCATCTCCCCGAGAACTCCTGCACGTTGCGTACGCGGCCGGTGAGCAGACTTAGCTACCTCCTTCAAAAAGGTAGGTGCTTACCAGTCCAACCCGGCGCGCGCCGCTCAGTCGCTGACGTCTATTAAGCTTCAGCTGATGTATACGACGCAGAACGCCCATACTATGCCCACGTGATGGTTAGTGCTATCAGGCCAGAGGCCCCTCAGATCAAATATCCAAATCGTAGTGGATTAGGAGCACGCGGTAACGAGCAGAGACTCACGATCGATGTGACCCCGTCGCCCCGTCTCGAGTACTTGCGGCAAGGGCTAAGAATGCCCGTCCACGCCTTGTAAGTATCTCGCGGGCACCTTCCAGGTCAACCCGACTCCACATCACTCGCTATTAAGCTCACGCGGGTACCCCTCAGGGCCGACCCGTCTGTAGTAACATGGCTCAGTGTAAAGTCACAGTAACCATAGTAACTGTGTGTCTAACACCAAAGGGAAAACCCGAGGAATCACCCCCGGTGAATTCCACTCGATGTTGTCATCAAGGTGAACGTAAGAGGATCCACCCTCGAGGTTCACGTTTGATGGGTTGCACGACAGAGCCGTAACGGAAGTGGTTAAGGAGGAAATCACCCTCGATGACCTCGACAGTATAGCTACACTATGGAGATCTCATCAGGAGTGATGTAAGAGGTTCCACCCTCGGCACTCGATGGTAACTCTGCAGAGTCGAGCAACAAAAGGGGGCAAAGTGATGTGCGGTGCCGGGGCCTGGACGTCGATCACGTTGATCGAGTCATCGAACATAAAGTAGGGGCAACTGGGACAAGGTGGGGTCACTGATGGATCACTAACCAACCTATACTAAGCAGTTTAGGATAAGCAGGTAAGGTATGAAAGTAGGTAACAACAACAGGCTATGCATCAGAGTAGGATCATACAGGAAGCAGTAGCAGTTCTAATGCAAGCATGTGAGGGAAATAAATGGGTGATATCAGAATGCTCAAGGAGGGTTTGCTTGCCTGGAAGCTCTGTTGAAAAGGAAGAAGTGTTGTCGTCGACGTAGTCGATCACAGGGGCAACATCAGTCTCGGGGTCTACCGGAGAGAAGAGGGGGAAGAAATAGTAAATATAAAGCAACATAGCACCACAAGCATAACAAGCCAATAAGATGTGATGGGTGTGACCTAACGTATGGCTACACGAAAAAGGTGGAGGGGGAAAACAGTCGGGAATGTTTTCCCGGTTCCAGACCTGTGTCAGATAGATGACCGGAGGGGGAAAGTTCCATGTTCAGATAGTTAGAGGCATCTAACAGGTATGTGGGTAGTGTATTCGGGTTAGTCTCATCGTTCTGAGCGACTTTCATATATAAAGTTTTTCGATCCGAGCTACGGTTAATTTTCTATGAATTTTCAAAGATTAAACAATTTTTTGGAATTACTTAATTTAATAGAAAAGTAATATGACGTCAGCATGACGTATGAGTGAAGTTGATGACCCACAAGTATAGGGGATCTATCGTAGTCCTTTCGATAAGTAAGAGTGTCGAACCCAACGAGGAGCAGAAGGAAATGATAAACGGTTTTCAGCAAGGTACTCTCTGCAAGTACTGAAATAAGTGATAAGATAATTTGTAATGAGCAACAAGTAACAAAAGTAAATAAAGTGCAGCAAGGTGGCCCAATCCTTTTTGTAGCAAAGGACAAGCCTGGACAAACTCTTATATAAGGAAAAGCGCTCCCGAGGACACATGGGAATATCGTCAAGCTAGTTTTCATCACTCTCATATGATTCGCGTTCGGTACTTTGATAATTTGATATTTGGGTGGACCGGTGCTTGGGTGCTGTTCTTACTTGAACAAGCATCCCACTTATGATTAACCTCTATTGCAAGCATCCGCAACTACAACAAAAGTATTAAGGTAAACCTAACCATAGTGAAACATATGGATCCAAATCAGCCCCTTACGAAGCAACACATAAACTAGAGTTTAAGCTTCTGTCACTCTAGCAACCCATCATCTACTTATTACTTCCCAATGCCTTCCTCTAGGCCCAAATAATGGTGAAGTGTTATGTAGTCGACGTTCACATAACACCACTAGAGGCTAGACAACATACATCTTATCAAAATATCAAACGAATACCAAATTCACATGACTACTAATAGCAAAACTTCTCCCTTGTCCTCAGGAACAAACGTAACTACTCACAAAGCATAAACATGTTCATAATCAGAGGGGTATTAATATGCATATAGGATCTAAACATATGATCTTCCACCAATTAAACCAACTAGCATCAACTACAAGGAGTAATTAACACTACTAGCAACCTACTAGTACCAATCCCGGGCTTGGAGACAAGAATTGGATACAAGAGATGAACTAGGGCTTTGAGATGAGATGGTGCTGATGAAGATGTTCATGGAGATTGCCCTCTCCCGATGAGAGGAGCGTTGGTGATGACGATGGCGATGATTTCCCCCTCCGGGAGGGAAGTTTCCCTGGCAGAACAGCTATGCCAGAGCTCTAGATTGGATCCGCCAAGGTTCCGCCTCGTGGCGGCGGAGTTTCGTCCCGAAAGGTTGCTTCTTATTTTTTTTCTCGACGAAAGACTTCATATAGGAGAAGATGGTCATCGGGGAGCCACCAGGGGCCAATGAGGTAGGGGGCACGCCCTAGGGGGGGGGGGCGCCCCCACCCTCGTGAGAAGGGTGTGGGCCCCCTGGTCTTCATCTTTGGCGAGGATTTTTCATTATTTATTATAAGGTGTTCCGTGGAGTTTCAGGACTTTTGGAGTTGTGCAGAATAGGTCTCTAATATTTGCTCCTTTTCCAGCCCAGAATTCCAGCTGCCGGCATTCTCCCTCCTTATGTAAACCTTGTAAAATAAGAGAGAATAGCCATAAGTATTGTGACATAATGTGAAATAACATCCCATAATGCAATAAATATCGATATAAAAGCATGATGAAAAATGGACGTATCAACTCCCCCAAGCTTAGACCTCGCTTGTCCTCAAGCGAAAAGCCGAAATCGAAAAATATGTCCACATGTTTAGAGATGAAGGTGTCGATAAAAATAAAATACGGACATGAGGGCATCATGATCATTCTTAGAACAACAACTTATATAATTCTTGTCATATGATCTCTAATGCTAGAGTAATAATTCAATCAGAATATCAGGTATGAATCATAAACTTCATTGAAAACTAACAAACTACAATCTCGGTCATTGAAGCAATTGCAATTTATCATAACATAGGAAAGAGTGAATGTATAAGAGCTTTTCAGCAAGTCCACATACTCAACTATCATATAATCTTTCACAATTGCTGACACTCACGCAATACTTATGGGTGTGGAGTTTTAATCGGACACAGAGAAAGATAGGGGCTTATAGTCTTGCCTCCCAACGTTTTACCTCAAGGGTAATGTCAACAGTAATAGTTCATGAAAACTCACATCCAATTAGCCATATATACCAGGATCTTTCCAACATACTGTGCTTGCCAAAGGATAAAGTGTAAAAAGGAAGGGTGAAAATCACCATGACTCTTGCATAAGGTAGAAGATAATGATAAAAGATAGGCCCTTCGCAGAGGGAAGCAGAGGTTGCCATGCGCTTTTTATGGTTGGATGCACAAAATCTTAATGTGAAAGAACGTCACTTTATATTGCCCCTTGTGATATGAACCTTTATTATGCAGTCCGTCGCTTTTTTTACTTCCACATCACAAGATCGTATAAAGCTTATTTCTCCCACACCAATCAATCATACATATTTAGAGAGCAATTTTTATTGCTTTGCACCGATGAGAACTTACTTGAAGGATCTTATTCAATCCATAGGTAGATATGGTGGACTCTCATGGCAAAACTGGTTTAAGGGTATTTGGAAGCACAAGTAGTATCTCTACTTGGTGCAATGAATTTGGCTAGCATGAGGGGGAAAGGCAAGCTCAACATGTTGGAGGATCCAAGACAATATAATTTATCTCAGATGTAAGAAAACATAACCCATTACGTTGTCTTCCTTGTCCAATGTCAACTCTTTAGCATGTCATATTTTAATGAGTGCTCACAATCATAAAAGATGTCCAAGATAGTATATCTATATGTGAAGACCTCACTTTATTTATTACTTCCTATTAATTGCAACGATGACCAAAACTATGCTTGTCAACTCTCAACAACTTTTATTCATCATACTTTTTCTATGTGAGCTCATTACTCTCCATGAGATCCATATGATCTCTTTGTTTCTTTTTATTTTTTTCTCCTTTCTTTTATTCACTTAGGATCATGGAAAAATAATCAAGCTCTTGACTCAACACTAATCTTTATTATATAGCTCACGGACTCGATTCCATAGAAGGATAATAAAGCAAAACTCACAACTAGATCATGCCACAAACTTTATTCTACTAGATCAAAATACTACTAATAAGATCGAACTAAGATAAACAGTAAAGGTAAAAGTGATGGTGATACGATACCGAGGCACTCCCCCAAGCTTGGCAGTTGCCAAGTGGAGTTCCCATACCCATGTTATTATATCTCCTTGGTTGGTGAAGAAGGTGGAGGTGTTGTTGATGATGGATAGTCGCACATCGAGCGTAGAAGGTCTTCTAACTTGCGGATAATGCCCTTGAGTGCGATGATATGCTCCTTCAACAAAATATTTTCATGTGTGAGATACTTATTTTGTATACGAGCCAACTCAATCATATTGAAAGCTTCGATTTCTATAGGGGTAAGGAGATTATGATCCAGTTGAAGGGTGTCTTCTATTGCTGGAACTTGGTCCTCCACGGCCTTCTTGATCCCTTCATCCTTGTTGATCTCCATAGGTTCTTCTCTCTTCAGCTCTATCTTCATTAGCCAAGCATCGTTGCCCTCATGGTTGGAGGAGGAGGGAGACGACATAGTGCCTGGCCTTGACAACCCTGACAGAAAACAGCTCAAAACAAAGACAAGAGATTTTTGCGTGATACAGGAGTCAAAACCTTCGGGAGAATATATAGTGAATTTTTACCGACCAAAATACGTATCGTGCAAGAAAACGGAGTCCGGAAGGCACACGTGGAGCTCACGAGGTAGGGGGCGCGCCCAGGGGGGTAGGGCGCACCCTCCACCCTCGTGAGGCCCTCGCGTCCTTCCCGGACTGCTACTTAATTATCTGTTTTTCTAAATATTCCAAAACGGAGAAATATTGCCTTAAAATTTTTTTTGGAGTCGGTTTACTTACCGTACCACATACCTATTCCTTTTTGGAGTCTGAAACATTCTAGAAAGTGTCCCTTATGTATTCCTCCGGGGTTACGGTTTCGATGATATTGGTTTCAACATTTATGGGATTACCTGAGATATAGTGTTTGATTCTTTGACCATTTACCTCCTTCGGATTTGTGCCTTCGAAGTTGTTGATTTTTATGGCACCGGAACGATAGACCTCCTCGATAACATAAGGGCCTTCCCATTTAGAGAGAAGTTTCCCTGCAAAAAATCTTAAACGAGAGTTGTATAGCAATACATAATCACCTACATTAAACTCACGCTTTTGTATCCTTTTGTCATGCCATCTTTTAACCTTTTCTTTAAACAACTTGGCATTTTCATAAGCTTGGGTTCTCCATTCATCAAGTGAGCTAATATCAAATAACCTCTTTTCACCGGCAAGTTTGAAATCATAGTTGAGCTCTTTAATAGCCCAATATGCCTTATGTTCTAGTTCGAGAGGTAAGTGGCATGCTTTTCCATATACCATTTTATACGGAGACATACCCATAGGATTTTTATATGCAGTTCTATAGGCCCATAATGCATCATCAAGTTTCTTTGACCAATTCTTTCTAGACCTATTGACGGTCTTTTGCAAAATTAATTTGAGTTCTCTATTACTCAATTCTACTTGACCACTAGATTGTGGGTGATACGGAGATGCAATTATATGATTGACGTCATATTTAGCAAGCATTTTACGGAAATCACCATGGATAAAATGTGAACCACCATCAGTCATTAAATATCTAGGGACTCCAAACCTCGGAAAAATAACTTCTTTAATCATTTTAATAGAAGTGTTATGATCATCACTACTAGTTGGAATAGCTTCTACCCACTTAGTAACATAATCAACAACAACTAAAATATGTGTATATCCATTAGAGGCAGGAAAAGGTCCCATATAATCAAAGCCCCAAACATCAAACGGTTCGATAACAAGTGAATAATTCATAGGCATTTCTTGACGTCTACTAATATTACCAATTCTTTGACATTCATCACAAGATAGGACAAACTTACGGGCATCCTTGAAGAGAGTAGGCCAATAAAAACCAGATTGCAAT
This sequence comes from Triticum urartu, assembly GCF_056163025.1. NCBI lineage: Eukaryota > Viridiplantae > Streptophyta > Magnoliopsida > Poales > Poaceae > Triticum > Triticum urartu. The sequence continues at coordinate 80,303,321 of NC_141878.1, read as the reverse complement.
ACCTTATGTGCAGTTCTATCTCCCGCGTGGTGTCCTCCATAAGTTTCGGAGTGGCACTTGCGTAGGATCTGTTCCTGTTCATGCTCAGGTACACAACGTCTAATAACACCATCTACTCCTTCTTTATAAATATGTGGGTCATCCCGAAAGTAATGTCTCAAATCATGGAAGAACTTTTTCTTTTGTTGGTATGTGAAGCTAGGTGGTATAAATTTAGCAACTATGTAATTAGCATAATCAGCATACCAAGGGGTACTACGAGAAGTACTTATGACATTTAATTGTTCATCAGGAAAACTATCATCAATAGGTAGTGGGTCATCAAGAACATTCTCTAACCTAGATAAGTTGTCTGCAACGGGGTTCTCAGCTCCTTTTCTATCAACAATATGCAAATAAAATTCTTGTAGCAAGAGAACCCATCTAATAAGTCTAGGTTTAGCATCTTTCTTCTCCATAAGATATTTAATAGCAGCATGATCAGTGTGGATAGTTACTTTAGAATCAACAATATAAGGTCTGAACTTATCACAAGCAAATACAACTGCTAAAAGTTCTTTTTCAGTAGTAGCATAATTTCTTTGAGCATTGTCTAGAGTCTTACTAGCATAATGGATAACATTTAATTTCTTATCAAGTCTTTGCCCTAGAATAGCACCTACAGCATAATCACTAGCATCACACATAATTTCAATGGGTAAATTCCAATCAGGTGGCTGAACAATAGGTGCAGAGACTAATGCTTTCTTAAGTATTTCAAATGCTTCTACACAATCATCATCAAAGACAAATGGTATATCTTTTTGTAATAAATTAGTCAGAGGCCGATAAATTTTTGAGAAGTCCTTAATGCACCTCCTATAAAATCCGGCGTGACCAAGGAAACTTCTTATACCTTTGATGTCCTTGGGACATGACATCTTTTCAATAGCATCAACCTTGGCTTTATCAACTTCAATACCTCTTCCAGAAACTTTATGCCCCAAGACAATAATTTCATTAACCATAAAGTGGCACTTTTCCCAATCAAGACAAGATTAGTTTCTTCACATCTCCGCAAAACTCGATCAAGATTGCTCAAGCAATCTTCAAAAGAAGATCCATAGACGGAAAAGCCGTCCATGAAAACCTCACAAATATTTTCACAAAAGTCAGAGAATATAGCCATCATGCATCTTTGAAAGGTAGCAGGTGCATTACAAAAACCAAAAGGCATACGTCTATAAGCAAAAGTACCAAAAGGGCATGTAAAAGTAGTCTTTGATTGATCTTTAGCCGACACAAGTATTTGAGAGAAACCAGAAGAACCATCTAGAAAGCAATAATGTGTATGTCTGCATAATCTTTCTAGCATTTTATCGATAAAAGGTAAGGGGTAATGATCTTTTTTAGTAGCCTTATTTAATTTGCGGAAATCAATTACCATCCTATAACTGGTAATAATTCTTTGTGGAATCAATTCATCTTTATCATTAGGAACAACAGTAATACCTCCGTTCTTAGGGACACAATGAACAGGACTTACCCACTGACTATCAGCAACGGGATAAATTATACCTGCTTCTAGAAGCTTCAGTATTTCTTTTCTTACCACTTCTTTCATTTTAGGATTCAGACGTCGTTGAGGATCATGAACTGGTTTGGCATCTGCTTCCAAATTTATTTTATGTTGACATAGAGTGGGACTAATGCCCTTAAGATCATCAAGAGTATATCCAATAGCAGCACGGTGCTTCTTCAGAGTTTTCAATAATCTTTCTTCTTCATGCTCTGAAAGGTTAGCACTAATAATAACAGGATATATCTTCTTTTCATCAAGATAAGCATATTTAAGATTATCATGCAATGGTTTAAGCTCAAACATGGGATCACCCTTAGGTGGAGGAGGATCCCCTAGGATTTAAACAGGCAAATTGTGTTTTAGCATAGGTTCTTGTTTAAAGAATACTTCATCTATTTCCCTTCTTTCATTCATAAACATATCATTCTCATGGTCTAGCAAATATTGTTCTAAAGGATCATTAGGAGGCACAACAATAGAAGCAAGACCAATAATTTCATCCTTACTAGGAAATTCTTCTTCACGGTGTTGTTTACTAAATTTAGAGAAATTAAACTCATGAGTCATATCATCCAAGCCAATAGTAACAACATTCTTTTCGCAGTCTATCCTAGCATTAACTGTATTCAAGAAGGGTCTACCAAATATAATGGGACAAAAGCTATCTTGTGGAGAACTAAGAACAAGAAAATCAGCAGGATATTTAGTTTTCCCGCACAAGACTTCAACATCTCTAACAATTCCCATTGCTGAAATAGTATCTCTATTGGCAAGTTTAATTATGACATCAATATCTTCTAACTCAGCAGGTGCAATTTCATGCTTGATTTCTTTATACAAGTCATAAGGTATAACACTAGCACTAGCACCCATATCACATAAGCCATGATAACAGTGATCTCCTATTTTAACAGAAATAACAGGCACGCCTACCACAGGTCTATGTTTATCTTTAGCACAAGGTTTAGCAATTCTAGCAGTTTCATCGCAAAACTGAATAACATGCCCATCAATATTATCAGACAAGAGCTCTTTAACAATAGCAATATTAGGTTCAACTTTAACTTGCTCAGGAGGTGTATATGTTTTAATATTGCTTTTACGAACCACAGTTGAAGCTTTAGCATGATCCTTTATCCTAATAGGGAAAGGTGGTTTCTCAACATAAGAAGTAGGAACAATAGGATCATTATAAGTGACAGTCTTTTCTTCAACTTTAATAGGTGCATCTACTTTTACTTCTATGGGAGGATGATATTTAAACCACTTCTCCTTAGGGAGATCAACATAAGTAGCAAAAGATTCACAAAAAGAAGCTACTATCTCAGAATCAAGTCCATATTTAGTGCTAAACTTACGGAAAATATCGGTATCCATAAAAGATTTAACACAATCAAACTTAGGTGTCATACCTGACTCCTTACCATTGTCGAGGTCCCAATCTTCAGAGTTGCGTTTAATTCTATCCAATAAATTCCATCTAAATCCAATAGTCTTCATCATAAAAGATCCAGCACAAGAAGTATCAAGGATGGTGCGATTGTTATTAGAAAGCTGAGCATAATTTTTTTGAAGAATTGTTTCTCTTGGAAGCTCATGATTGGGGCATGAATATAACATTGATTTAAGCCTCCCCCAAGCTTGAGCGATGCTTTCTCCTTCACGAGGCCAAAAATTATATATATAATTGCGATCACGATGACCAAGATGCATAGGGTAATAATTTTGATGAAATTCCAATTTCAATCTTCTATAGTTCCATGATCCCATATCATCACATAGCCTATACCATGTCAATGTGTCTCCCTTCAAAGATAAAGGGAAGACCTTCTTCTTAGCAACATCATCGGGAATACCTGCAAGCTTAAATAATCCACAAACTTCATCCACATATATTAGGTGTTCATCAGGATGCTTTGTTCCATCTCCTGTAAAAGGATTAGCTAGCAGTTTTTCTATTATACTCGAAGGATACTCATAAGGAATTTCATTTTCAATAGGTTCAGTAGGTTGAGGAGCAACTCTTTGCTCTACTGGTCAGGGTGAAGATACCCCGAACAAGCCCCTCAGAGGATTACTTTCTATAGTAACAAGTGACAGTAAATTTCAGCACACTATATAAATTTTTCCTTACCAAATTCCACCTACCAAAGGCGCTTCACTCCCCGGCAATGGCGCCAAAAAAGAATCTTGATGACCCACAAGTATAGGGGATCTATCGTAGTCCTTTCGATAAGTAAGAGTGTCGAACCCAACGAGGAGCAGAAGGAAATGATAAACGGTTTTCAGCAAGGTACTCTCTGCAAGTACTGAAATAAGTGGTAATAGATAGTTTTGTGATAAGATAATTTGTAACGAGAAACAAGTAACAAAAGTAAATAAAGTGCAGCAATGTGGCCCAATCCTTTTTGTAGCAAAGGACAAGCCTGGACAAACTCTTATATAAGGAAAAGCGCTCCCGAGGACACATGGGAATATCGTCAAGCTGGTTTTCATCACGCTCATATGATTCGCGTACGGTACTTTGATAATTTGATATGTGGGTGGACTGGTGCTTGGGTGGTGTTATTACTTGAACAAGCATCCCACTTATGATTAACCTCTATTGCAAGCATGCACAACTACAACAAAAGTATTAAGGTAAACCTAACCATAGTGAAACATATGAATCCAAATCAGCCCCTTGCGAAGCAACGCATAAACTAGGGTTTAAGCTTCTGTCACTCTAGCAACCCATCATCTACTTATTACTTCCCAATGCCTTCCTCTAGGCCTAAATAATGGTGAAGTGTTATGTAGTCGACGTTCACATAACACCACTAGAGGCTAGACAACATACATCTTATCAAAATATCGAACGAATACCAAATTCACATGACTACTAATAGCAAGACTTCTCCCTTGTCCTCAGGAACAAACGTAAGTACTCACAAAGCATAAACATGTTCATAATCATAGGGGTATTAATATGCATATAGGATCTAAACATATGATCTTCCACCAATTAAACCAACTAGCATCAACTACAAGGAGTAATTAACACTACTAGCAACCTACTAGTACCAATCCCGGGCTTGGAGACAAGAATTGGATACAAGAGATGAACTAGGGTTTTGAGATGAGATGGTGCTGATGAAGATGTTCATGGAGATTGCCCTCTCCCGATGAGAGGAGCGTTGGTGATGACGATGGCGATGATTTCCCCCTCCGGGAGGGAAGTTTCCCTGGCAGAACAGCTATGCCAGAGCTCTAGATTGGATCCGCCAAGGTTCCGCCTCGTGGCGGCGGAGTTTCGTCCCGAAAGGTTGCTTCTTATTTTTTTTCTCGACGAAAGACTTCATATAGGAGAAGATGGTCATCGGGGAGCCACCAGGGGCCAATGAGGTAGGGGGCACGCCCTAGGGGGGGGGCGCCCCCACCCTCGTGAGAAGGGTGTGGGCCCCCTGGTCTTCATATTTGGCGAGGATTTTTCATTATTTATTATAAGGTGTTCCGTGGAGTTTCAGGACTTTTGGAGTTGTGCAGAATAGGTCTATAATATTTGCTCCTTTTCCAGCCCACAATTCCAGCTGCCGGCATTCTCCCTCCTTATGTAAACCTTGTAAAATAAGAGAGAATAGCCATAAGTATTGTGACATAATGTGAAATAACAGCCCATAATGCAATAAATATCGATATAAAAGCATGATGCAAAATGGACGTATTGGACATCAGCAGTCAACAGTCTGGTTGACTGGTCAAACTGACATGGGGGACCCACCTGTCATAGACAGTGGGTTAAACAGAGTTCAAACTAATCTAAATTTAGTTAGTAAAACTACTGGGCCCAGCTGTCCGTGTCTAATTAACTAAAATAATTAGTTTTAATTATTAAAATGTTTTAATTAGAGGATTAAGAGGTGGGACCCAAACGTTAGTCTCAGTGGGCAGCCCAGTCAGCAGTTGACCCGGTCAACAGGTCAACTAGACCCACTGGTCAGTGGCACGGCGGGCCCCAGTAGTCAGTCCAGGTCAGCGGGGGCCGGCGACCCGCCGGAATCACGCCGGCGAGCGCGTTCGCGGCGGCGCGAGTACGGGCACCGGTCAGAAACCGCGCGCAGGCCACCGTTTTGGTCGTGGTTGGGTGCGTTGGAACGGTGAGTCGATGGCGCGTCGACTGGCTGTGGTCGGAGTGGCTGAAACGATCGGAAACGTCGACGGCGACCACCGCGGGTGTAACACCCTCGATGTGACTATAGCTCCCACGTGTCGAGGCATGACTTAGAGATATAATCGCATTGAAGGCATATGTCGCAAGTTAGGCAATCTTCACAACATCCCATGTACCATAAGTAATAAAGGGGAGATAACATAGTTGGCTTACTCTCGCCACGTCAACCAAGTACATAAATAACATTACATCATCCAAACACTCATGGCCCGACTACGGCGCCAAAGTAAAAGAGAACCCAACATGCGACAACGGTCCCGTTCACCCCCAACTGGGCACCACTACTGATCGTCGGGAAAGGAAACATAGTATCGTTGAGAGTCTTCGTCGAACTCCCACTTGAGCTCATATGCGTCTCCTGGAGCGGAATCATCAGGCCCTGCATCTGGTGTAATAGTAATCTGTGAGCCACGGGGACTCAGCAATCTCGCACCCTCGCGATCAAGACTATTTAAGCTTATAGGTATGGCAAGGTAAAATATGAGTGGAGCTGCAGCAAGCGACTAGCAAGTATGGTGGCTAACTTATTCGCAAAAGAGAGCGAGAAGAGGAGGCAAAGCACGAGCGGGAGGCTAGAGAACAACCCGCGCAAACATTACTCCAACACCGTGTCCACTTCCCGGACTCCGCCGAGAAGAGGCCATCACGGTAACACACTCAGTTGATTCATCTTAATTTAATTAAGGTTCAAGTTATCTACAACCGGACATTAACAAATTCCCATCTGCCCATAACCATGGGCACGGCTTTCGAAAGTTCAATCCCTGCAGGGAGTCCCAACTTAGCCCATGACAAGCTCTCACGGTCAACGAAGGAATAGACCTCCTCCCAAGACGTTCCGATCAGACTCGGTATCTCGGTAACTCAAGACACTTCGACAGGTTAAAACAAGACCAGCAACACCGCCTGAATGTGCCGACAATTCCCGATAGGAGCTGCACATATCTCTTTCTCAGGGCACACTCAGATTCTCTTAGGTACGGGTAGGCTAGCCCAGAGTTGCCCCTGGTGGCCACCGGCAGCTGACAGGTGGACCAACACTCAGAGGAGCACTGGCCCGGGGGGTTAAAATAAGATGACCCTTGAGTCTGCAGAACCCAAGGGAAAGAAAAGGCTAGGTGGCAAATGGTAAAACCAAGGTTGGGCATTGCTGGAAAAGCTTTAATCAAGGTGAAATATCAAGGGGTTTCCGTTATAACCCAACCGCGTAAGGAATGCAAAATCCGGGAACATAACACCGATATGACGGAAACTAGGGCGGCAAGAGTGGAACAAAAACACTAGGCGAGAGGCCGAGCCTTCCACCCTTTACCAAGTATATAGATGCATTAAGATAACATAGCAATATAGTGATATCCTAACAAGTAAATAAATGATGTTCCAACAAGGAACGGCCTCCAATCTTCACCTGCAACTAGCAACGCTATAAGAGGGGCTGAGCAAAGCGGTAACATAGCCAATCAACGGTTTGCTAGGACAATGGTGGGTTAGAGGTCTGACATGGCAATTTAGGAGGCTTTCAAGCAAGTGGTAGGCATCGTAGCAATGGCATAGCAAAAGAGCGAGCAAACTAGCATAGCAAAGATAGTAGTGATTTCGAGGGTATGATCATCTTGCCTGCACAGTTGTCAGAGTTGACTGGATCCTCAAAAGCAAACTCAACGGGATCCTCGTTAGCGAACTCATCTCCCGGCTCTACCCAAACAAGACAACAAGCAACAAGGACACAATCAACCACGTGCAAGAACAAGCAATATGATGAAATGATGATATGCTATGCGGGATGCGATGCGGGATGCAAAATGCAAGATATGACAGGAAATGCATGAACCTGGCCTCAACATGGAAATCCAAGTGTGCCACTGGAAATATGAGATGAAATCGCTTGAAAACGATATAAAGAACGCCGGAATCGGAGTTACGGTTTGGAAATGGCAAGCGATTCAAAAATGACACCGGTCTGCGATTTACAGCAAGTAGGCATCTAAATGCAATGAGATGAACATGCTACAGCCATCAAACATGACAACAAAATACATGGCAGGGATGTACACAAGATGCTTAACAAAAGTCTAGCACTGAGCCACGGCCAATTCATCAATTAACAGGTTCAAACAAGCATGGAAAAAATGCAAATGGTAAAACAGATCTCAGACTTTGTGAAATTAACACTTGTCTGGAATTTCAGACCATATAGCCCTCTTCGGAGCAATAAAACAATATGTTGCAGGACCTGAACATGACAAAGAAGGACATGGAATGGAGCTACTCAACAAGCTTAACAAAAGTCCCTTAGTGACCTTGAGCCAAAAGGGATCACAAAATATACTAACAAGCACACGAACATAGCAAAAGCATAATCAGTTTTCAGACTTAGTGAAAACTGGGACATGCTGAAACATAACTCACGAAGGCATGTTTACGAGCTCGATGCACTCACCATGGTGCAAGTAATGGCAAGACAAACATACATCCATAAATAAGGCAAAAAATACAAGCTAGACATGGCAAGAACAATAGCATAGCATGCACGGATCAACTACAATAACATCGGCAAAATCACAAACAAGTTGACGATCTGCCCAGATTCACAACGAAGCAAAAGTAGAGCTCGATTGACTCAAGCTAGGTTGCTCCATAATTGCAAACAAAGACATGGATGGATAGAGCACTACAATATTAACAAAAATCCCTTACTGATCATCCTCAAAAGAGGCATGGATCACTAGGAAACAACATGAACATATGGCATCGTGAGATAAACAATCCCAGGACTTAGTGAAATCACTAAGTCCCTGAAAACAGAATTAGCAAGTGCACCTCTTTGCAAGCTTGCACAAGTCACCACACACATCCTAAAAAAACGTGGGTTGCACCTCTGTATAGATGACAAAACCCTTAGCAAAACATATGTAGGACTCACGGGCATAGCATGCACACATTAATCATGGCAAAAATGACAAAAGTGCTAAACGGAGTAACAGATCTGACAATTAACTCAAGTAGCCCTCTTCTAATAGCATTTCGGGCATCAAGATGAGCTCAAATGAAAATGATGCAATGGAATGAAATGATGTACTCTCTGAGATGAACATTTTGATATGCTATACGCCCAAATCAGAGCTACGGATGCAAAGTTACGGAGCCCCAAATAGAGGCACTTGGATCTGCAGATTTTGAGGACTTAGAGAAAAAACACCTCACGGGATCTAGGGTTACTGTAGCTGCGAACCGGATCCAGATCTCGCGCACGCCGACCGAGGATGGCCGGATCCCTCGCCGGAGGAGGCCGGCCCGGGGCTGCGCCGGCGTCGAGCTCGGCGGCCGGGCGCGCTGAGATGGACGGAGAGGCTCGGCGAGGCCGGGCGGCGATGTGGCGGCGGCGGCGGGCGGCGGGGCCGCGTCGAGGTGGCGGCGGAGCAGCGGGCGCCGGCGTCGGGGCGAGGAGGCGGCCTCCGGCGATGGCGGGCGGCGGCGCAGGGTCGCCGGACGGTGGGAAGAGGGCGGCGGGGCGCGGTAGGCGGCGCGCGGGCGGAAGCGGGCCGCGGGGGCCCAGCTCGGGCCTGAGCGGGCCGGCGCGGGTGGCGACGCGGCGATGTGGGGCGGCGGCGGCCAGTAGGCTGGCGACACGTGGCGGCGGGGCTCGGGTCGGACACGTCCGGCCCGGCAGACTTTGTCCGGCGGCGGCGGATCTAGGGTTAGGGGGGAGAGGATCCGGGAATTGGAATGGGGGTGTATATATAGGCATGGAGGGAGCTAGGAGAGTCCAAATGAGGTGCGATTTTCAGCCACGCGATCGTGATCGAACACTCTAGGACATGGAGCAGAGTTTGGTGGGTTTTTGGGCCAAATTGGAGGGGTGTTGGGCTGCAACACACACGAGGCCTTTTCGGTCCCTCGGTTAACCGTTGGAGTATCAAACGAAGTCCAAATGATACGAAACTTGACAGGCGGTCTACCGGTAGTAAACCAAGGCCGCTTGGCAAGTCTCGGTCCAATCCGGAAATGTTTAATTCCCACACACGAAAGAAAGCTAGAAATGGCCACCGGAGGAGAACGAAGCGCCGGAACGCAAAACGGACAACAGGGAAAATGCTCGAATGCATGAGACGAACACATATACAAATGCAATGCACATGATGACATGATATGAGATGCATGACAATGACAAAAACACACGGAGACAAAACCCAAACCCGAGGAAATAAATATAACTTAACGCCGGAAACCGCAAGAGTTGGAGTACAAATAGGGAAAATTACATCTGGGGTGTTACAACACTCCACCACTACGAAAGGATCTCGTCCCGAGATCTAGGACTGAAAGAACGCCGGGTACTCAGAACGGAGGTGATCCTCGCGTTCCCAGGTAGCTTCATGGTCGGAATGGTGTGACCACTTGACTTTGAGAAATTTGATTGACTTGTTGCGAGTCTTGCGTTCAGTCTCTTCAAGAATAGCAACTGGGTGCTCACGATAAGAAAGATCTTCTTGGAGCTCAATGTCCTCGAAGTTGACGATGCGGTTAGGAGTCTTGAAGCACTTTCGAAGCTGAGAGACATGGAACACGTCATGAACATTTGCAAAGTTTGAAGGAAGCTTGAGTTGATAGGCGAGGTCGCCTCTCTTGCTGACAATCTTGAATGGTCCCACGTATCTGGGGGCAAGCTTTCCTTTGATACCGAAGCGACGAGTACCTTTCATAGGAGAGACACGGAGGTAAACATGATCCCCGATCTCGAAAGCCAAATCACGGTGCTTACTATCATAGTAGCTCTTCTGACGGGATTGGGCTGCTTTGAGGTTATCACGAATGACTTTACACATTTCTTCTGCTTCTGTGATTAAGTCATTACCCAAAAGCTGACGTTCACCGGTTTCAGACCAGTTGAGAGGGGTACGGCACTTCCTGCCATACAGAATTTCAAATGGGGCCTTGCCCGAACTTGCTTGAAAACTGTTGTTGTAGGAGAATTTAGCATAAGAAAGACAATCCTCCCACTTCATGCCGAAGGAGATCACACAAGCCCTGAGCATATCTTCAAGAATCTGGTTGACACGCTCGACTTGACCGCTTGTTTGAGGATGGAAAGCTGTGCTGAAGCGGATGTTAGTGCCCATGGCCTTCTGGAAAGAATCCCAAAACTTCGAGGTAAAGATGCTGCCACGGTCTGAAGAGATCACTTGAGGAATACCGTGGAGAGAGACAATACGAGAGGTATAGAGTTCCGCCAATTGAGCTGCAGTGATCGACTCTTTGATAGGCAGAAAATGAGCCACTTTGGTGAGTTTGTCGATGACAACGAATATAGCACCATTGCCACGCTTGGACTTTGGAAACCCAGTCATGAAGTCCATTTCAATGTGGTCAAACTTCCATTCTGGAATGGCAAGAGGTTGGAGGAGACAAGCTGGCCTTTGGTGTTCTGCCTTCACTCTTCTACAGACATCACATTCATTCATGAATTGAGCGATCTTGCGCTTCATTCGAGTCCACCAATAAGCTTGCTTAAGGTCCTTATACATCTTCGTGCTCCCAGGGTGGATGGAGAGGAGGGAATTGTGAGCCTCATTCAAGATCACTTTACGGAGGTCACCTTTGGGTACAACAATACGATCCTCGAAGAAGAGAGTGTCCTTGTCATCAAGGCGGTAGCACTTGTACTTGGACTGGCTCTTGGCAATCCCAATCTTCACCTTTTTCACCATAGCATCAAGAAGCTGGGCTTGGCGAATCTGGTCTTCTAAGGTAGGAGAGACTTGAAGGTTGGTGAGGAAACCTTGAGGAACAACTTGCAGATTAAGTTTGCGGAAAGCTTCACAAAGCTCGGGTTGATAAGGCTTGAGAATCAGACTGTTGCAGTAAGCCTTCCTGCTTAACGCGTCAGCAATCACATTTGCCTTGCCTGGAGTATACTCGATACTCGGATTATACTCTTGAATCATTTCGACCCATCGAGTTTGCTTGAGGTTGAGATTAGGCTGAGTGAAGATATACTTGAGACTCTTGTGATCAGTGAAAATGTCCACTTTTCTTCCCAATAGAAGATGTCTCCAAGTCAAAAGAGCATGCACAACTGCCGCCAACTCGAGATCATGAGTGGGGCAGTTCTTCTCATTAGGCTTCAACTGGTGAGATGTATAAGCAACAACTTTCTTCTCTTGCATCGATACTGCGCCAAGACCTTGGATAGAGGCATCACAAAAGACCTCGTACGGCTTGGATTCATCAAGCGGAGTCAGAACTGGAGCAGTGACCAATTTCTCATTCAAAGTGTTGAAAGCAATGTCACACTCCGGAGACCAAACGTACTTGACGTGCTTCTGAAGAAGATTAGAGAGAGGCTTCGCGATCTTAGAAAAGTTTTCAACGAATCTTCGGCAATAGCTTGCGAGACCGAGAAAACTGCGGAGTTGCTTCACGTTCTAAGGAGGTTCCCAATTCACAATTGCAGACACCTTCTCAGGATTCACGGCAATTCCCTTGGCAGAGATGATATGACCAAGATAAAGAACCTCATCAAGCCAAAATTCACACTTGGAGAACTTGGCGTAGAACTGATGTTCTCTGAGCTTATCAAGAACCAAACGCAAGTGCTTGGCATGATCTTCCTTGTTCTTAGAGAAAACCAGAATGTCGTCGAGATAGACCAAAACGAAGTCATTGGTGTAGGCATTGAAGATGAAGTTCATCATGCGAGAGAACGTCGGAGGAGCGTTGGCGAGGCCAAAAGACATGACAGTGTATTCATATGAACCAAAGCTTGTTCTGAATGCTGTCTTGGGAATATCTTCTTCACGAATGCGAATCTGGTGATAGCCCATACAGAGATCAAGCTTGGAGAATACTTGGGCACCTTTGAGTTGTTCGAACAGCTCATTGATGTTGGGAAGTGGGTATTTTTTCTTGATGGTCTTCTTGTTCACTGGACGGTAATCAACACAAAGTTGGTCCATTCCATCCTTCTTCTTCACAAAAAGGACACCACAACCCCACGGAGAAGAACTAGGCCGGATGAGACCCATTCTTTCTTGCTCATCGAGTTGCTTCTTCAGCTCCTTCAACTCTTCAGGTCCGAGCTTGTAAGGACGTTTGCACACAGGTTCTGTACCAGGCTCAAGATCACTAACGAATTCAACTGGCCGGTGCGGAGGCATTCCTGGAAGCTCTTCTGGAAAGACGTCTTGATATTCGCAAACGACTGGAATTTCAGAGATGGCATCCAATTCAGCCTTCTCATTGAGAGAAAACAGACGGATGGTATTATCCCGAGTGGCAAAGACAATTACATCCTTAGACGAATGAGTCAATTGAATCTGCCTGGCTGCACAATCAAGATGAGCCTTGTGCTTAGAAAGCCAATCCATCCCGAGAATAAGATCAATATCCGAGTCACCGAGAACCGTAGGAGAAGCCAAGAACTTGTAGTCACCCAAAGTGATAGAAACATCCAGAGCAATGGAGTTAGCATGCATGCGCTTACCGGGAGAGACAACTGCTAAAGGACTAGGCAAAATTTGCAAAGGCAAACCATGCTTAGATGAAAACGGTCTCGAGATGAAACAATGCGATGCACCCGTGTCAAAAAGAACTTTTGCAGGAATATCATTAACAGGAAGGTTACCCATGATCACATCTGACGAGTCCTCTGCCTGAGCTGCATTCATCAAATTGACCTTGGCATGCTTGGGATTATGCTTGACCACAGCTGTACTTGCCGATCTGACAGGAGGAGGAGGAGGAAGACGCCTCTGGTTGAAACACTTGTTGGCATAGTGACCCTTCTGTTGGCACTTGTTGCACGTGACCTCTGAAAGCGGACGGTGATACGGAGCACTCGATCTTGGAGCTTGAGATGAAGTCTTGTTCTGAAAGCCAGGGTTGGGTGGGTGGGAAGAACCACTGCCACCTTTGCTCTTCTGCTGATACGGCTGACGGAACGGAGGAGGAAGCCAAAACTTCTGCTGCTTGGCCACTTGAGTAGAGGAAGAAGGAGTAACATCTCTGACTCGCTTCTTGGAAGCATCACACCTCAACTGAGCAGCCTCTTGCTTCAGTGCCATGTTGTAGAACTCATCGTACCTCAAGGGCTCAAAGAGGACAAGAGCGAGCTGAATATCTTCTCTGAGACCACCCCTGAACTGATATATCATGCTCTTCTCATCAGGGACGTCCTGCTTGGCAAAGCGGGCGAGCTTCTGGAACAACTTGTTGTAGTCATAGACAGACAAAGAGCCTTGCTTCAGATTGCGGAATTCCTCACGCTTGCTTTCAACCACGCTATGCGGAATATGATGAGCTCGGAAATCTCGACGGAAATCATCCCAAGTGATAACACGTCCACCTCTGGAGTCCTTGTACTGCTGGAACCATTCTGCAGCTTGATCTTTGAGTTGGAAGGAAGCGAACTTGACAAATTCCTCAAGCCTGACGTTACTGCACTCGAAATGCTTACACAGATCCACAAGCCAATCGTCAGCATCGGTTGCCTCAACACAATTGCTGAAAGTCTTTGGCCCGTTAGCAAGGAACTGGTTGAGTGTAGCAAAGTGACTCTGATTGCTGCCTTGATTCCCTTGACTGCCTTGATTGCGCTCTTGAAGAATTTGCATGATCAACTGTGTATTTGCATTGGTTGCGGCCATCACAGCTTGCCATGCCTCTGGAGGAGGTGGGGGTGGTGGCGGATCAGGATTCAGAGTCGTGCGCGTTGGAGGAGCCATCCTGAAGAGGTTGACCGCCATTAGCACATTGACAGATAAGTATTGAAGCTGAATCCAACGGAATGAAAATTGCAACATATAGTCTTCACATCCGAACAAAATGAACGAATGCATTCCTCTTAAAATGGTCACATATCCATAAATTGAGAAGCCACGTAGAATTAAGGTAGAGAAATAAATCAACAAGGTACGGATCAAGAACGAATAATCGGTAAGAAATCCCAATCTCAAACCAATATCCATGGAAGAAGAACTAGAGCTACTAGAATTCCCACCTATGAAACTCCCGAACCTTTCCGGTTATGCAATCGGGTGTTGGGGATACAGGGGAAGCATAATATCTCACCCAAACTAGCAAATCCTACATCCAGCTGTATCCATCCTTCAACACATAACCAAGAAACCTTCGGGAACCATCTACCTCAACCTTCGAAAAGCATCTGTTATACAAGTTATGGCGATACTCCCGAACTCCCGCCCTAGTACTGGGTGGCGTCGAGGTTATCTCACCAACGAACTGCATAAAAGAGATTTTCGATGTCGGCGTACTAGACTCAGGTATTCCAGAACTGCAACGATAAAATTATGATGACAACAGCTCAGAGCTCAACTCCCCGGGAAACTTCCACTAAACCCCTGACAGGAGGCACCAAGACAATGTTCTCATCATAAAACCATCGGAACGATTCCAAGATACCCGCGTGATCCTAATTTTTTTTTGTGAAATTTGAGAAGAGAAGAGTCAAAACTCTACGTCAAGATGCCTTACCAGAGCGATGAGGAGACTGGGAAGTAAAAAGAATTCCTAATCTCTCCGATATATAATTCCTAAATGAATCAAAACATTTTTCTAGACACAACTCGGCCGCTAAAAACGATCAAGCAATGGGGCTCCTAAGGTCGGGGAAGGCTCTGATTACCAACTTGTAACACCTTCAATGCGATTATATCTCTAAGTCGTGCCTCGACACGTGGGAGCTATAGTCGCATCGAGGGTGTTACAGCGGGCGGCGCCGGACTTCGGGAGAAGGTGGTTTCGGCGCTACGAGGCACCATTAGGCGCGCAGTTGGGTTCATTCGAACGGCCTCTCGACGCTGCGTCGTTCTGTGGCAATAGTTTGGCCGGAAACGGCTAGAGACGATGGTGGCGGGTGGCGGAGCGGACGCCGGAGATCGGGCAGCGATGGAAACGGAGCTAGAGGGCGCAGGGAGACGAGCTAGAGGCTCGGGCGGCACCAGGGAGACGCCCTGAGCATGTTGTCGTGCTTGCCCGGCCTTAGCAATGACTACAACGACAGCGACTAGCTGCACGGTGGAGCCGAGCTCGGCCATGGCGGACGCGGTGGCTATGGGAGCGCAAGAGGCCAGGGGAGCGAGGGGAGAGAAAGAGGGGCTCACCGCGCGGCGCAAGAAAGGCCCTCGACAGGTTAGGAGCGCAAGGGAAGGCCGAATCAACGACAGCGGCGTCCGGTGACCCGGGGAGGAAGAAGACGGGGATCCGGTGTTGCGGAGCTTGCCAGCTCGTGTTCGTGGCCGTAGTCGACGTAGAGGAGCGTGGCGGAGCGGCTGGTTACGTCGGAGGAGCATGAGGGAGGTGGTCGCCACGGTGATGCGAGGTGGGACGGCGGCGATGGCGCTCGGGTGAGGCGTGCGAGCGAGATAGAGAGGGGAAGGAGCGCGTGGATCTGGGAGGCGAGAGAGGGGAGTGGAGGTAGGTGGGGAGGAGGCCGGGGCATCGAGGGAGGGTCGACCTTATCCTCCTCGTCGACGGCGAGGTGGTTCAGCGGCGACGCGCGGGCGCACGCCCTCGGTCGGTTGAACAGGGGGAGGGGACAGACCGGTGCGAGGGGGGCAACTGGGCTGGCTCAGGTGGTTTAGGTGGGCCGGCCCAGGTGAAGGAAATATGCCCTAGAGGCAATAATAATGTTATTATTTTATTTCCTTATATCATGATAAATGTTTATTATTCATGCTAGAATTGTATTATCCGGAAACATAATACTTGTGTGAATACATAGACAAACCAAACGTCACTAGTATGCCTCTACTTGACTAGCTCGTTAATCAAAGATGGTTATGTTTCCTAACCATAGACATGTGTTGTCATTTGATTAATGGGATCACATCATTAGGAGAATGATGTGATTGACATGACCCATTCCATTAGCTTAGCACCCGATCGTTTAGTATGTTGCTATTGCTTTCTTCATGAATTATACATGTTCCTATGACTATGAGATTATGCAACTCCCGTTTACCGGAGGAACACTTTCTGTGCTACCAAACGTCACAACATAACTGGGTGATTATAAAGGAGCTCTACAGGTGTCTCCAAAGGTGAATGTTGGGTTGGCGTATTTCGAGATTAGGATTTGTCACTCCGATTGTCGGAGAGGTATCTCTGGGCCCTCTCGGTAATGCACATCACATAAGCCTTGCAAGCATTACAACTAATGAGTTAGTTGCAAGATAATGTATTACGAAACGAGTAAAGAGACTTGCCGGTAACGAGATTGAACTAGGTATTGAGATACCGATGATCGAATCTTGGGCAAGTAACATACCGATGACAAAGGGAACAACGTATGTTGTTATGCGGTCTGACCGATAAAGATCTTCGTAGAATATGCAGGAGCCAATATGAGCATCCAGGTTCCGCTATTGGTTATTGACCGGAGACGTGTCTCGGTCATGTCTACATTGTTCTCGAACCCGTAGGGTCCGCACGCTTAAGGTTTCGATGACAGTTATATTATGAGTTTATGAGTTTTTATGTACCGAAGTTAGTTCGGAGTCCCGGATGTGATCACGGACATGACGAGGAGTCTCGAAATGGTCGAGACATAAAGATTGATATATTGGACGGCTATATTCGGACACCGGAAGTGTTCCGGGTGATTTCGGAGAAATCCGGAGAGCCGAAGGGTTACCGGAACCCCCCCGGGAGAAGTAATGGGCCATATGGGCCTTAGTGGAGAGAGAGAGGGGCAGCCAAAGGTGGGCCGCACGCCTCCTCCCCCCTGGTTCGAATTGGACTAGGAGAGGGGGGGCGGAGCCCCCCTTTCCTTCTCCCTCCCCACTTCTTTCCCCCTCCTAGTAGGAGTCCTACTCCTACTAGGAGGAGGACACCTCCTTGGCGCGCCATAGGGGCCGGCCAGCCTCCTCCCCTTGATCCTTTATATACGGGGGCAGGGGGCACCCCTAGACACACAAGTTGATCCACGTGATCATATTCTTAGCCGTGTGCGGTGCCCCCTTCCACCATAATCCTCGATAATATTGTAGCGGTGCTTAGGCGAAGCCCTGCGACGGTAGTACATCAAGATCGTCACCACGCCGTCATGCTGACGGAACTCTTCCCCGACACTTTGCTGGATCGGAGTCTGAGGATCGTCATCGAGCTGAACGTGTGCTAGAACTCGGAGGTGCCGTAGTTTCGGTGCTTGATTGGTTGGGCCGTGAAGACGTACGACTACATCAACCGCGTTGTGCTAACGCTTCCGCTGTCGGTCTACAAGGGTACGTAGATCACACTCTTCCCTCGTTGCTATGCATCACCATGATGTTGCGTGTGCGTAGGAATTTTTTGAAATTACTACGTTCCCCAACACCAGGTGGGTTAGGACCACGGGGGGGGGGGGGGGGGGGGTTGCTCTCTCTCTCTCTGACTTTTCCCTTTTCCTTTTCTTTTTTTTATTTACTCTGTTTTGCATTTCTTTTAGTACCAAATGAGTCTTGTTTTGAACAAAACTTGGCACATAAAACTACACAATACCTTGAGATGGAGCAAAAAGTTTGGGGGCAAAAGGAGTTGCCTAATTAATTTTAGAAATTGAAAAGGCCAATTTAAAGGCTGCTGGAGCACTAAATTAATTCCCATGGGCATTTTGGGAATTCAGAAGAGGTTGGTTCCAACATGACAATTACTACGTGATTATTTGCCACACTTTGAACATTTTAGTTCTCATGTTTGGCAAATTTGAATTTTTGACTTTGAATTTGAGTTTGAACATGAACAGTGATTTGGATCAAGTGAGTATTAGCAACAGTAGTGTGATGACATGGCACCATCAACATGGGATTACTGTAGCAGGACACTGGGGGTGTTACAAATCTCCTCCACTACAAGAAATCTCGTCCCGAGATTTAAGTGGGGAATTAAGTAGTAACTTCGGGAGAACTGACTCTTATAGGGTTAATTATGTGATGAACAAATCAGGGAATGAGGCAGAAGTATCTCTCGAGTTGAAACTTAATAAAACATCGAGAGCAAAGTATGAAGGTAGAATAGGAAGTTTCAAGAGGATGGACAAACGATTGATACCTGAACCGAGTGTGAGAAAGGGGTTCAGAGCATCAGGAATAGATCATCTCTCGGAAGGTGGCTCGTGACATGATACGAAGCCAAGCGGGAGGAATAACCTTAGAAACTGGGGGTACAAGAGAGTTAGGTTTCGATCCTGTGGAACTGTGGGTTATGGGCCCACCATGTGGGTTAAAAGTAGAAAGGGCGCTAGCATTTTGCATGGTCATGATAGCAAGGCATGTCAGAGGGTAGTATGTCAGTTATGTCGGCAACAACGTTGGTACCAAGGGCGAGGGACGAAGAGAACCATTTTCCTGCTCATTGAATGAGGCGGGCCGTTAGGCAAAGTTCTCGTCCATCGGTGGCTACTGGAATGTTATCAACAATAGTAAAAGGGTCTTACTGACGAAGTGATACAACGAGGTGTTTACATAAGCAGGGAAATATTACTGCTTATATAATATAGATCACAACAAGGTTTAAACAAACCAATGGAAAGGAAAATGTAATTGTAAGATTAAACAGAACAATGGAAAGGAAAATGTGTTTAAACACATATTTCAGGAGTATGTCCTTCCCAAGGACAAGCAGAGCATGATATCCATGACAAGATAGAAGTATAAAACCATTTAGGTAAGGGCAAAGAAATTTCATGACGTTACCCATACAACGGTGTTTGGATGATTGATAAAGAAAAATTGAGTATCGTGCTTCAAATGTTCTTATTGAAGATCGGAGTACCACAGACATGCTTCAAGATAGCATTGACATGGTGTTCCAAGTAGGGGTTGGAATTGAAGATCACAAGAAATACCCAAGGAACAATTGCAGGAATAGCAAGGAGTCCAAGGTATCACCAAGACATGTTCAAACATGTGTTGGAAAAAAAACAAGGGGTTGTCGATGATAACTCAAATCAGCGAAGGTCAAGGATGGTATTTCTCACCAAGAATTCAATTATCATCTCAACAGAAGTCAAAATGTTGATGCCGATCACGACACATTTGTCGAGAGGCTCTACCAAGATGCCATCGAGCAGCAACGACATCCAGCAAAAGGAATGATGAAGCAAAGGCTATTGGAACCATGGATACGACACAAGCTCAGATTCAAGCTTGTTGTTCAAGGTGGAATGATAAGATGAGGAAGATCGACGTAAGCTTCGCTCATCGTCGGAAATTGTGCTCCGGGAAGAAGGAGCAGGTAGCATAGTTAAAATTTTGCACGAAGATGATATAGCCAATCAGGCTAGGAATGACTTGAAGGATTATTAAGTTCATAAGCAATGAAAATTAATTAGAGTTATTGAATCAGAGTGTGGAATCGATTCACTTATCGGTGTTCTCGGTTGATAAACAACCTAGAACCCGTGAAGTGACAATGACAGGGAAAGGTAGTGCTTCATCAAAAGTTCATAAGATGTAGTGCAATGGCATGATATCCTCGAGATACCAGGGGTAATACTCGAAGGAATATCAAAATAGAGGTTGAGGAGATGCATTGATCTGTAGAAGATAAGTGCTTTAACTTGTCCGAGAAATGGAATCAAAGGGGAACAATCATGGTCAGAGCCACGGTTGCAAAGGACCAATTCATAGATACAAGATGAGCTTGTACCAAAGAAATAAATATTTTTACGAGCAGCTTCCATGATAAGTCCGTCATCGGGTCCATGGGCATGAACACAAAGGTTCAAGGTCGACTCCCACTTCTTTAATGCATAACCTTTCATTCACTCCTCGTTCTCGAAGAAATTGTAGTGTAGAAGATTTATCTGGCGAAGTACCAGAAGAGTAAGACTCGTGAGAACTCTTGGGTTCACATGGATTATGGAAGGCATAAGTTCAACCCATCGGGGCATTTTTACGAATATATACAACCATCAACCAAGCAGAAGATACGAGTTCGAAAGCAGAGTATCGAAGTTAAAGCAGATGATACAATTTACCGAAGGTATTATGTATCCATGAAAAAACTCACAAGATTTTGGATGTGAAGAACATTGACGGATATCAACCCAGCACTGGATCTAGCGATTCACGACAGAGTTGATGGGAGTATCGGTAATCAATCAGATTAAGAAGGGGATGCAAAGGCATCGGCTCATAGAAACGTCTGAACGACTCAATGCTTGGGTACAAAGGAATTATGATTTCAAGACGAAGGATCAGAAGCAGAGGCTCTGATCAAAAGATGAGTAAGTTGGATAGACTTAGAGTTGCACCCGATCAAATCTAGATTGGGCAAGAACCAGCTCATATCTGGAACAATGTCTGAGCCGGAAAGAAAATTTCCAAGGATTAATTGATGATTGGGAGTATTTGCTCACATGTTGAATCCATAGCAACAGAGTGACAAACACAAAGAATTTTAAGGAATATTGCTAGACATATGGAATTAATCCTGATGCAAGCAGGCCAGGAGAATCAAGAGCAACAGGCTGCAGAGGATTTTCGGAAGATCAGATAGTATTTCGAAGACACATAATCAACAGGGGAGAAACAAATCCTCGGTGTGGGTGAGGATTAATTTGTAGGTGTATTCAGGTGACAAGGAACTGCAAGGCAGTAGGCACAAAGTATTCTCGAAACAATAGGGAGAATTTCTGGGTATCTTGTAGGAACAAGAGCAACTGGGGACGAATGTAAGAATGGAAAGTGTATACAGTTATCCATAGGGGTATTTCAATGGTAGGGAATTGAAAAAGCAACGGGCACAAAGTCTCGAGAGAACATCGGAGAGTATCTTCGAAACCCTTCTGTGCATCAAGTAATCATCTGGAGTAAGGGGCTCTCCTGGTGGAAGTAGTTACGGGAACCTAGAGTCGGCGTTAGTAAAAAAATCATTTAACCCGAATAGAAGAGAGATCAGAGTCCGAGAGTATAGACGAGGAGTAAAAGATCCTAATACCACCTAATGGCGATGTGGGCCCGTAAGCCACACAACCATGTTAGTAAAATAGTTTTTGTAGTGACTAGACTCGACTTCGGACAAGGAGTTGGAAGGGGGGCTACCTACAGGCAGTTGGCTCTGATACCAACTTGTGACGCCCTCGATTCAACCATACACTAATCATACACGCAAATGTGTATGATCAAGATCAAGGACTCATGGGAAGATATCACAACACAACTCTAGACACAAATTAAAATAATACAAGCTTTATATTACAAGCCAGGGGCCTTGAGGGCTCGAATACATAAGCTCAAAAACACAAGAGTCAGTGGAAGCAACAATATCTGAGTACAGACATGAGTTAGACAAGTTTGGCTTAAGAAGGCTAGCACAAAAGCAACATAAATCGAAAAGGCAAGGCCTCCTGCCTGGGAGCCTCCTAACTACTCCTAGTCGTCTGCGGTCTTCACGTAGTAGTAGGCATCCTCCGGGTAGTAGTAGTCATCAGTGGCGTCGTGGCTCCTGGGATCCGTCATCCGGTCGCAACAATCGGGTATGGGGGAAAAAGAAGTAGCAAAGAAACCGTGAGTACTCATCCAAAGTACTCGCAAGACTTACATCAGATCTAAACTAAGTATGCATCTGTATCAAAGGAAATGGGCTGTATCTATGGACTAAACTGCAGAATTCCAGGAGGGAAGGGGAAAGCCTAGCCTATCGAAGACTAGCATCTTCTGGAAACCACCATCTTGCAGCAACAGGAGGGAGTAGAGTAGCATAAAGTAAAGTAGCAGTAATGTTATCAACCTCGGCCAGAGATGCAGACTAAGGCATAGCCTAGTGGTGAGAAGGGGCTGATGCCTTCCCACCCACCCAGGTTCAAGGCATGGTACTGCAATTTGGGTTTGTTGCACCAATTATACTGTAGGGGGTTCCCTTACAGTCTTTCTATAAAAAAACCTCGGCCAAAGATCCTTTCTCGACTCCCTACGAGAAAGCAATCCCAGAGCCATACTACCCAATTATCATCTCATATCCAAGTCTCATCTCCATGTCTCATCTCAAGTATCCAGTTCTAGTTGTATCGATCGGGATACAACTCCAAGTGTCCGTTACCGTAGGACAGGCTATCGAGAGATGTTTTCTTCCCTGCAGGGGTGCACCAACTTACCCACCACGCTCGATTAACTCCGGCCGGACACACTTTCCTGGGTCATGCCCAGCCTCGGCCGAACAATACGCTGCAACCCGACCTAGGCTTAATAGAGAGGCCAGCACGCCGGACTAAACCTATGCCCGAGAACTCTTGCACGTTGCGTACATGGCCGGTGAGCAGACCTAGCTACCTCCTTCAAAAAGGTAGGTGCTTACCAGTCCAACCCGGCGGGCGCCGCTCGGTCGCTGACGTCTATTAAGCTTCGGCTGATGTATACGACGCAGAACGCCCATACTATGCACACGTGATGGTTAGTGCTATCAGGTCAGAGGCCCCTCGGATCAAATATCCAAATCATAGTGGATTAGGAGCACACGGTAACGAGCAGAGACTCACGATCGATGTGACCCCGTCGCCCCATCTCGAGTACTTGCGGCAAGGGCTAAGAATGCCCGGCCATGCCTCGTAAGTATCTCACGGGCACCTTCCAGGTCAACCCGACTCCACATCACTTGCTATTAAGCTCGCGCGGGTACCCCTCAGGGCCGACCCGTCTGTAGTAACATGGCTCAGTGTATAGTCATAGTAACCATAGTAACTGTGTGTCTAACACCAAAGGGAAAACCCGAGGAATCACTCCAGGTGAATTCCACTCGATGCTGTCATCAAGGTGAATGTAAGAGGATCCACCCTCGAGGTTCACGTTTGATGGGTTGCACGACAGAGCCGTAATGGAAGTGGTTAAGGAGGAAATCACCCTCGATGACCTCGACCGTATAGCTACACTACGGAGATCTCATCAGGAGTGATGTAAGAGGTTCCACCCTCGGACTCGATGGTAACTCTGCAGAGTCGAGCAACAAAAGGGGGGAAAGTGATGTGCGGTGCCGGGGCCTAGACATCGATCACATTGATCGAGACATCGAACATAAAGCGGGGGCAACTGGGACAAGGTGGGGTCACTGATGGATCACTAACCAACCTATACCAAGCAGTTTAGGATAAGCAGGTAAGGTATGAAAGCAGGTAACAACAATAGGCTATGCATCAGAGTAGGATCATACAGGAAGCAGTAGCAGTTCTAATGCAAGCATGAGAGGGAAAGAAATGGGCGCTATCGGAATGCTCAAGGAGGGTTTGCTTGCCTGGAAGCTGTGTTGAAAAGGAAGAAGTGTCGTCGTCGACGTAGTCGATCACAGGGGCAACATCAGTCTCGGGGTCTACCAGAGAGAAGAGGGGGAAGAAACAGTAAATATAAAGCAACATAGCACCACAAGCATAACAAGGCAATAAGATGTGCCGGGTGTGATCTAACGTATGGCTACACGAAAAAGGTGGAGGGGGAAAACAGCCGGGAATGTTTTCCCGGTTCCGGACCTGTGTCAGACAGATGACCAGAGGGGGAAAGTTCCATGTTCAGATAGTTAGAGGCATCTGACAGGTATGTGGGTAGTGTATTCGGGTTCATCTCGTGGTTCTGAGCAACTTTCATATATAAAGTTTTTTGATCCGAGCTACGGTTAATTTTCTTTGAATTTTCAAAGATTAAACAATTTTATGGAATTACTTAATTTAATAGAAAAGGAATATGACGTCAGCATGACATATGAGTGACGTTAGCAGTCAACAGTCTGGTTGACTGGTCAAACTGACATGGGGGACCCACCTGTCATAGATAGTTGGTTAAACAGAGTTCAAACTAATCTAAATTTAGTCAGTAAAACTACTGGGCCCACCTGTTAGTGTCTAATTAACTAAACTAATTAGTTTTAATTAGTAAATGTTTAAATTAGAGGATTAAGAGGTGGGACCCGCATGTCAGTCTCATTGGGCAGCCCAGTCAGCAGTTGACCTGGTCAACAGGTCAACTGGACCCACTGGTCAGTGGCACGGCGGGCCCCAGTAGTCAGTCCAGGTCAGTGGGGGCCAGCGACCCGCCGGAATCACGTTGGCGAGCTTGTTCGCGGCGGCGCGAGTATGGGCACCGGTCAGAAACCGCGCGCAGGCCACCGTTTTGGTCACAGTTGGGTGCGTTGGAACGGTGAGTTGAAGGTGTGTCGATTGGCGGTGGTCGGAGTGGCTGAAATGACCGGAAACATCGACGGCGACCACCGCGGGCGGCGCTGGACTTCGGGCGAAGGTGGTTTCGGCGCTACGGGGCACCATTAGGCGCATGGTTGGGTTCATTCGAACGGCCTCTCGACGCCGCGTCGTTCTGTGGCGATAGTTTGGCCGGAAACGGCCGGAGACGATGGTGGCGAGCGGCGGAGCGGACGCCGGAGATCGGGCAGCGATGGAAACGGAGCTAGAGGGCGCAAGGAGACGAGCTAGAGGCTCGGGCGACACCAGGGAGACGCCCTGAGCATGTTGCCGTGCTTGCCCAGCCTTGGCAACGATAGCGACTAGCTGCACGACGGAGCCGAGCTCGGCGATGGTGGACGCGGTGGCTACGGGAGCGCAAGAGGCCAGGGGAGCGAGGGGAGAGAAAGAGGGGCTCACCGCGCGGCGCAAGAAAGGCCCTCGACAGGTTTGGAGCGCAGGGGAAGGCCGAATCGACAACGGCGGCGTCCGGTGACCCGGGGAGGAAGAAGACGGGGATCCGGTGTTGTGGGGCTTGCCAGCTCGCGTTCGTGGCCGTAGTCAACGTAGAGGAGCGGGGCGGAGCGGCTGGTTACGTCGGAGGAGCACGAGGGAGGCGGTCGTCGCGGTGATGCGAGGTGGGACGACGGTGATGGCGCTCGGGTGAGGCGGGCGAGTGAGACAGAGAGGGGGAGGAGCGCGTGGATCTGGGAGGAGAGAGAGGGAAGTGGAGGTAGGTGGGGAGGAGGCCGGGGCGTCGAGGGGGGTCGACCTTATCCTCCTCGTCGATGGCGAGGTGGTTCAGCGACGACGCACGGGCGCGCGCCCTCGGTCGGTTGAACAGGGGGAGGGGACAGACCAGTGCGATGGGGGGGCAACTGGGCTGGCTCGGGTGGGTTAGGTGGGCCGGCCCAGATGGGTTAGGTCCATGGGGGGGTTGCTCTCTCTCTCTCTGACTTTTCCCTTTCCCTTTTCTTTTTTTATTTGCTCTATTTTGCATTTCTTTTAGTACCAAATGAGTCTTGTTTTGAACAAAACTTGGCACATAAAACTAACACAATACCTTGAGATGGAGCAAAAAGTTTGGGGGCAAAAGGAGTTGCCTAATTAATTTTAGAAATTGAAAAGGCCAATTTAAAGGCTGCTAGAGCACTGAATTAATTCCCATGGGCATTTTGGGAATCCAAAAGAGGTTGGTTCCAACATGACAATTACTCACTGATTATTTGCCACACTTTGAACATTTTAGTTTTCATGTTTGGCAAATTTGAATTTTTGACTTTGAATTTGAGTTTGAACATGAACAGTGATTTGGATCAAGTGAGTATTAGCAACAATAGTGTGATGACATGGCACCATCAATAGGGGATTACTGTAGCAGGACACTGGGGGTGTTACAGTTCGGCCATCTTCGCTGGAGAGGGAAGGGAAGGGGAGGACGTGGGAGTTTGGCGGCACGGACGGGAGGGAGCAGAGACGGGGGAGCTCGGCGGCGCGGCGGCTGATTTGGGTTTGGGCTGGTGTGGCCAGCGGCGGGTTTTATAGCCCGCGCCGTGTGTACGCGTGGCGGGAGGGGAGGTGTCGGTGTCAAAACTGGTGGATCTCGGGTAGGGGGTCCCGAACTGTGCGTCTAGACTGGATGGTAACAGGAGGCAAGGGACACGAAGTTTTACCCAGGTTCGGGCCCTCTCGATGGAGGTAAAACCCTATGTCCTGCTTGATTAATATTGATGATATGGGTGTTACAAGAGTAGATCTACCATGAGATCAGAGAGGCTAAACCCTAGAAGCTAGCCTATGGTATGATTGTATGTTGTGATTGTTGTCCTACGGACTAAAACCCTTCGGTTTATATAGACACCGGAGGGGGTTAGGGTTACACAAGGTCGGTTACAAAGAAGGAGATATCCATATACGTATTGCCTTGCTTGCCTTCCACGCCAAGTAGAGTCCCATCCAGACACGAGACGAAGTCTTCAATCTTGTATCTTCATAGTCTAACAATCCGGCCAATGGAGATAGTCCGGCTGTCCGGAGACCCCCTAATCCAGGACTCCCACAGTAGCCCCTGAACCAGGCTTCAATGACGACGAGTCCGACGCGCAGTATTGTCTTCGGCATTGCAAGGCGGGTTCCTTCTCCGAATACATGACAGAAGAAGTTGAATACGAGGATAGTGTCCGACCCTGCAAAATAAACTCCACATTCCACCGCAGACAGAATAACGTTTTTGCGGATCTAATTTGCTGGCTTGTTTTGGCAGCACGACGTTACGTCACGACCCGGTGATTATTTGAACCGTTTCTTTTAACCAGCTCCACACATAACGCGAGGCGGTTTCGTGACACGTCTTGCCGAAGCGGAGATCGTGTTCTCCCAATTATGGGATTCTCATTAATGCGGTCGTGGGTAACCCAACAGTGTCTAGGACTCCTAGATTATAGGCAAGTCCTAAACGGCTACGGAGAGGACGCTTGATATTCACCCTCTTTATAAAGGGACGAGGTTTTTGCTTTTTCTCTCTCGTGCTCAATCGAACCATTCCTCCGCCTTGAGTTCTAACACCCAAAGCCCAGGTTAGGTGCTCCGGATCTTCAATCATGTCCGGATCCAGCCTTCAAGGCCGATGGATGCCCTCCTCCATGGAGGAAGAGGACATTAAGAAGTTGAGGGAGGCCAGATACCTGACCGCCGAGGTTTTGCATCGGCTGCCTGCTCGAGGGCTGGTCGTCCCTACTCCCGAACCCAACGAGAACGTTGTATTCGTCTCCCACTTCCTCCGAGGTCTAGGCCTCACTCTGGATCCTTTCGTCAGGGGTTTGATGTTCTATTACGTGCTAGATTTTCATGATCTAGCTCCGGACTCCTTTCTCCACATCTCGACGTTTATTGTCGTGTGTGAGGCCTTCCTCCGTGTTACCCCTCACTTCGGCCTGTGGCTCAAGACCTTTGAAGTAAAGCCGAAGATGATCGAGGGGCAACAGGCAGCGTGCGGAAGTGCATCAATAGGCAAGATGGCAGGAGCTCCATGGCCGGAAGGTTCCTTTCCAGAGGTGTCCGAATTATGGCAACGGGAGTGGTTTTACGTCACGGCTCCCCGAAGTGCCAAGTGGGCGACTGCCCCCGCTTTCTGCTCGGGCCCCCCACCACAACTGATGTCATGGGTTAGCAGAGGCCTGAGCTGGCGTCCAGCCAAGGACGTGCCTATACTGCAAAGCCGCATTCGAGATCTCTTCGAGGGAGATTTTAATTTGGCTGTGGTAATACAAGTTATGCTGGTTCGTCAAGTCCAGCCTTGCAGACGCCGGCCCCTTCGCTTGTGGGAGTTCAACCCAGAGGGACCGCGTGCCATTCAAAGTTTCCTCGGCCTGATGCACGAGGAGATGTACAAGTCATTCTTCGGATCTCAAGTGGAGTGTCCGGATATTACCGAGGACGTGGGCCTGAGCAGTAACCGCGCCGCCGAACAAGTAAGAAATCCTCTGGCCGAACACACTATTTTTTATTCGAAGTTGTTTCTGAGAGTTTGCTTTTTGACCAGGACTGGCTAACGAAGGAGAAGATGATTCGGTGTTTGGCCCCCCTCCCTGAGGGTTTGGAAAATCCGGTGTTGGAAAAGATGCTCGAGGTCGCACCTTGCCCGGAGCCCTCGAAGGAAGATACCAAGGGGGATAATACGGGCGGACGCGGGCCCCCGTCGTTGCTCGTTCCAACCGAGGGAATGAGCGTCTCCATGAAGGAGGACAACCGGGGGAGGAAAAGGACTGCTTTCGAGGATCCGGAAGCCGAAGCCTCCAAACGGGAGAAGAAATCTCCCACAAAGGGTCCCGTCTCGGGGGGTGCTCCTGCCGCACACAGTCCGCGGGGGGATCTGCCCTCCAACGAGTCGTAAGTGATCCCAAAATACTTTAAGGTATGCTATCTTTCTTCTGAGAAAATAACCACCGCATATATCTTGCAGTTCGTGCCTTAGCCACTCTCAAATGAGCTCGTCTTCGGGTGATCTTCTTCCAGAGATGATGGAGAGCGAAACGCCTCCCCCGGACTCCTTCGCTCCAGAAGCGGGCGACCCCGAAGTGTCGTCACGGAGGGCCTCTCCGAATCCGGTGAGGCCAGAAGATAATCCCATAGACCCCCGAAGTCCCCAGCGTCCGGCTCCCGAGGAGAGTAGACAAAAGAGTCCGGCACCGTCTAGTGTGCGGTCGGACGTTCTGAGGGAGTTGGTGGGGTGAGCGGCCATCTCAGAAGAACACCGTGTGTTGATGGGTACGGTGATGGAGAGAATCTCGTCCGCCGAAAGCGGATTACATGAAGCCTTTATGAGTCTACTGACAGGCTTTGAGGTACGTAAGATAATATGTGATAGTACTGCACATGTTAGGTGTGCCCTGTGTAGATAGTAGCCCCTGAGACTCTGGTTGTCGTCGAGAACGGCGGCGAACAGAGGATCATATTCCCAGGCAATAACCAAACTGCCTCTATGTGCAGGTGGTGGAAGCTTCGGTGGTTAGCCGGACTAGTGAGTTTGCCCAATTAAAATGGCAACTGGATGCGGCAGACGCCGACATCGAGCTTGTTAACAAGAGGCTTGACGAGGCACATGGTAAGTGTTATTATCCGATGAACGTCACATAGTAAGAGCAGCATAATGCCAGTATCTTTAATATGTTGTGACTGCAGATGGAGCTGCCACCGTGGAAGCCTTGCGGGCGGAACTTGCCCAAGCCAAGGAACAAGCGAGGATTAGTAATGCGGCTGCTTTGAAGGCAGCCGAAGAGTTGAAAGACGAGAAGGCCGCACATTGCGAGAGCCAGGAGAAGATGGCCAAGATGGCCGTGGAATTAAAAGACACTGCCGACCATTGCCGGGTCCTTGAAAAGGAAAACCGAGCAAAGGCAGCGGACCTTGAGAAGGCCATGGCGGCGGAGAAGGACACCCGTTTTGCTATGAGAGCGAAGAAGGAGGAGCTGCGGGAAGCCAGGGATATTGCGGCTGGGAAACCCTTCATGTTATGGAGGAAGTTCGGAGATCCACGGTATGCCCCTCTGGATCGGCTCTGGAGTTCGGCAGATGCGTATATGGATTTGGCGGCGAGTGCTGCCGATGCTGCCAAGTACTTCCAAGGTCAGACAGATCGTGAAGTGGACAAGCTGTTCTGGTCGCAGTTCAACGTTCCAGAGCGTCCGCTTTCATTGACTGACCAGCTAGCCGAATGGGCTGAACTGAATAGGTTGTCCGGACTCGCCATGAGGGCTGTTGTGGATCAGCTGTGGCCGGAGAAGCAAAAGCCGGATAGCTATTTCAGCTTAGTGCAACAGTTCCTTGGTGCGGTGCCGCGCATTAATGCGATGAAGAGGTCGGCGTGCATAGAAGGCTCGCGGATGGCCCTTGCCCGTGTTAAAGCATACTGGGTGGAGATGGACGCTTCCGTAGTCGCGGCGCAGGGTTCGGCCATAGGCCGAGTGGCAGCCGAGCATTATTTCGAGGAGGTTCTCGAGGGTGCTCGTTTGATAGAGGCCCAGTGCTCGAAGAATATTATGTTTGAGTGATATGTATTCTCATTGTAAACACAATGCTTTTATGAAGTTTTTATAAGGCTATGTTTATACTTTTGCCTGAAAGTAGTATGATGCCTCCTGTGCGGCCGTTTATGTATACATGTGTATAACCTGAAAGATTGCAGCCGTCGGCTTCAACCCCCACGCATATAATCCAGAGGTGCTCGCAAAAAACGTGTGTTCACACTTAACCCAACGTCTTGGTCCTAATAAGGAGGTGATAGCGCAGCGAGCGAGGCAACCGGACTATAATGCTTTAACACTTTCACTTAGCCATAGGAGTTTGACAGTGGGGCTACTAGATAGCCCCTGGTGGCTCCGCACTCTCTCGATCGCGGGGTGCATACATGCTTGGCCGGAAAACAGCCCTTCGTTAAGGCGGAGAAATTCTAACATTCCAATAGGTCATCGAGTGGTTGACCAGTCTCACGCTATATCATGACAG
The DNA here is from genome assembly GCF_056163025.1 of Triticum urartu. Taxonomy (NCBI): domain Eukaryota; kingdom Viridiplantae; phylum Streptophyta; class Magnoliopsida; order Poales; family Poaceae; genus Triticum; species Triticum urartu. The sequence continues at coordinate 80,272,388 of NC_141878.1, read as the reverse complement.
TCAGTTTTCGGCTTTCTCTACTGAGGTGCTCGTCCGGATGAACCAGGGCACAATCGCAGTAGTTCTCCTGGTGCTACCTTAGCCGGTAAAGCGGAACGTAAGGCACCAAAACACAGGAGCCGGGTAAACCCAACATTTGACCAAAGACAATGATTTGGAGCTGATGCATATAAGGCCAAACTCGCGACGCCGAACACTCCCAAAGGTATTCGGTCTTTATGGTATAAACCGGGCCGAAATAGTGCCATTTGTAAGAGGCCCCTTGTGTCCAGGTACGTGCATTATTCTGACGTGGCCACATGCCAAGACATCAGCATCCTTCTCAACTGTGTTGAGAGTTCGGTGGATATGTATCAACAAGAGACAGTAAAAAAAGGTTTATGCAGGGTCTTAATCTAAAAAGAATCCTTGGAGCGGGTCCCTGCTGCACGTCTGCGCCTGTGTCTCCGTTGTGCCGTATCCTGGGCGGGTGTAGCACGATGATTATCTGTAAAGGAGAGGAGCTTAGGTGAAAAAGCTGTCGTGCAAAAAGATAGTTTTTAAAGAAACCATGTATAATTCAAGGTGAGTAAGAATTGCCACTTGTCTGCGCACGTTGAGCCCCTTGTATTTGTAATAGGGGTGTGATCATTGATCCGGTATAAATTGCATATAGCTACGCCAGACTTGTCTAACCGTGTCCGTGGTCGTGACGACCTGCTAAATGCTTTAGTTGGTGAGGCCGTTTTTAGTGTGCGGCTGCCAGGGCAGCCGCACGCTCTTCGGCACGCAAAGATCGCTTAATACTTCCGTTCACTGTAATGATGCCACGTGGACCGGGCATCTTGAGTGTGAGGGAAGCATAGTGTGGTATTGCATTAAAGCGAGCGAAAGCTTCGCGTCCGAGTAGTGCTTGATAGCCACTTTGGAACGGAGCGATGTGGAAGGTTAAATGTTCGCTACGGAAGTTATCGGGGAAGACGAATATAAATTTTAGTAGCAGGGAGCCCGTGCAATGAGCCCCTGGGCCTGGCGTTACTCCTTTAAAGGTAATATTGCAATGGCAAATTTTTGTTGGGTCTATCACCATTTCGCGGATTGTATCCTGGTATATCAGGTTTAGACTACTGCCACCGTCCATCAGGACTCGTGTGAAGTGGTATCCGTCAATTAATGGGTCTAATACCAGGGCAGCCCATCCTGCACGCCGGATACTTGCTGAGTAATCACGATGGTCGAAAGTGATCGGTTGAGACGACCAGTGGCAGGACTCCGCGGTGATAGGCCTTCGGGCGTATTTTTCTGGGAGTGCCGTTTTGTTTCTTCCATTGATCACGTGTAACACGTTTACTGTTTTGACTTCTGGTGGAAATTTCTTTTGTTCCCCAGTGTCTTCCTTGAGAGGCTCATCCTCATCTTCGCTTGGTGTATCCTCCCCCTTGTGTATGGCATTGAGCTTGCCGGACTGCTTGAAGACCCAACATTCTCTGTGGGTATGATTGGCTGGTTTGCCAGGGGTGCTATGGACCTGACATATTTGGTCCAGAATTTTGTTCAGGCTGGACAGTTCGTCTCTGGCGCCTTTAGGGGGCAGCTTTTGCTGACCTGGCCAAGAGCTTTTGAATCCGGTGTTTACTGTCGTGCTCTTCGTGCTGTCTCCTTTATTCCGGTGTTTGTTATTGCTGTTGCGCCGTGATTTCCCGTTTCCATCTCTAACTTCAGATGTACTGGGGTCGCTGGTGCTGCATTGGGCTAGCCAGCTGTCCTCACCCGCGCAAAAGCGGGTCATGAGGCTTGTTAATGCTGCCATTGTTCTCGGTTTTTCTTGGACGAGATGTCGGTAAAGCCATTCGTCACGGACGCTGTGCTTAAAAGCTGCCAAGGCTTCGGCGTCCGGACAGTCGACAATTTGGTTCTTTTTAGTAAGAAACCTGTTCCAAAGCTTTCGGGCTGACTCTCCGGGTTGTTGAGTTATATGACTCAAATCATCCGCGTCCGGAGGTCGGACATAAGTCCCTTGAAAGTTTGCCCGAAAAGCATCTTCGAGCTCTGCCCAACTTCCAATGGAGTTTTCAGGGAGGCATTTAAGCCAATGATGAGCTGGCCCTTTGAGTTTGAGTGGTAAGTACTTGATGGCGTGGAGATCATCTCCTCGAGCCATATGGATGTGGAGGATATAGTCCTCGATCCAGACCCCAGGGTCTGTTGTTCCGTCGTATGCCTCTATGTTTACAGGTTTGAATCCATCTGGAAATTCATGATCCGGCACCTCATCGGTGAAACATAGGGGGTGTGAGGCACCCCTGTATCTGGGTGTACCGCGTTGTTCGGATGTTTGTTGTGTTATATCGTATGCTTGGGCGCGCTTGTGTGGTCCATAGATGGATCTGGTTGCGCTGTCCTTTTGGTGCAAGCCCTCGCGTGAATCGCGTATTGTCTTGTGAGTGGCATTGTTTGCCGCTATATGTTGGCCGTGAGGTCATCTATCTGGCCAGGTGGCTGTTTTGATTTTTGGTTGTGAGGGGTCTGAGGCCACCTCATCGAATTCAGGTAGCAACTTCCGCTTTGGGTAGCTCTTGGTGGGGCGATTGTCGCCGTACTTCGGTGCTGTGTTGAGTACTTTACTCCATCTGATTTGGAGTGTGTCCTGCGCAGCCTTGAGCCTTTGCTTCTGCTTTTTCAGACTCCTCGCGGTGGAAACAAGCCTTTGACGGGCATTCTGCTGCTCCGGGTGCCTGTCCGGCGTTGTGTCGTCCGGACTATTATCTTTGATAGAATTGGTTTGTTCGGTTTGATTCTCCGTATTGCCGTGGTCCGGCAATGGTTCGCCCTGCTCCAACGCTGGGTCTGTGTGATCGTTATTTCTGGCGAGGCGGGATTTGGGGCGGCGCTTGCACCGCCGCTTTGACTGCTTCTCGAGGGAACAAGCCTTCGGTGCGTCCTTCCGTTCCTCGTCATCGTCTTCTTTTGGTGTGTCCACCATGTATACGTCATATGATGAAGTGGACGTCCAGCGCCCTGTGGGCAGTGGTTCCTCTTCGGCTCCCGCATCGTTGTCCATACCGTCGATGTCTTCGGAGTCGAAGTTGAGCATGTCGGTTGAGTCATCGACAATGGCTATTAAGTGGGTGGTGGGTGGGCGTCGAATTTCTTCGTCGTCCGCATCCCAATCCTGTTGGCCATAATACGGCCAGGGCTCTCCTGACAAAGAGAGAGACCTTAGTGAATTCAGAATGTCGCCGAAGGGCGAGTGCTGAAAGATACTTGCGGCGGTGAATTCCATGATCAGCGCCCAATCGGATTCGATCGGCAGGGGCGCGGATGGTTCGGAGTCCGGAAAAGAGTCCGGCACCTTGGAGTCACGGGCTGCGCAGAGGATTATGCTGGTGTTTGGCTCGATCGCCGTTGAGACTGCAGCCCCTGAGGCGGTGTCTAGCCACCCGTCCTTGATTGGCGCAGTTGGCTCCGAGCTAAGGGTCGGAGCTGATGCGGGCGCGGCCTCTGGGGTACCGTCCAGTGGCCGAGCTAGGTCATACCCATTGCGACAGTGCGGTGCGCCCGGCTGTGGCTCGAATCCGTCGAAGATCAAGTCCCCACGGATGTTGGCCGTGTGATTCAAACTTCCAAATCTGACCTGATGTCCAGGGGCGTAGCTTTCAATCTGCTCCAGATGGCCAAGCGAATTAGCCCTCAGTGCAAAGCCGCCGAATACGAAGATCTGTCCGGGGAGAAAAGTCTCTCCCTGGACTGCATTGCTATCGATGTTAGTAGGAGCCATCAAGCCTAACGGCGACGACACAGAGGAACTCTCAATGAAAGCACCAATGTCGGTGTCAAAACCGGCGGATCTCGGGTAGGGGGTCCTGAACTGTGCGTCTAGGCCGGATGGTAATAGGAGGCAAGGGACACGAAGTTTTACCCAGGTTCGGGCCCTCTCGATGGAGGTAAAACCCTACGTCCTGCTTGATTAATATTGATGATATGGGTGTTACAAGAGTAGATCTACCACGAGATCAGAGAGGCTAAACCGTAGAAGCTAGCCTATGGTATGATTGTATGTTGTGATTGTTGTCCTATGGACTAAAACCCTTCGGTTTATATAGACACCGGAGGGGGTTAGGGTTACACAAGGTCGGTTACAAAGGAAGAGATATCCATATACGTATTGCCTTGCTTGCCTTCCACGCCAAGTAGAGTCCTATCCGGACACGAGACGGAGTCTTCAATCTTGTATCTTCATAGCCTAACAATCCGGCCAATGGAGATAGTCCGGCTGTCCGGAGACCCCCTAATCCAGGACTCCCACAAGAGGCGTCACCGCGCCGCCCGTGACGCGTCTCCTGTGAGGAATCAATGGCAAGGCTGACCGGCGGCAGCCTTGCCATTGATTCCCCGCGGGAAACCGAGGCGCTCTGGGGGAAGACGAGGTGCCGTCTCGCCGACGCGGCTGGCCCGCCGTTCTTTCGCGCAAAACGCTCGCCCAAGCGCCCCCGGATGTCCCCCAGCGCGCCGGGTTCGGCCTGGGTATGCCGGCGTCAATTTCGGCCTAAGCCGGCAAAAAAGGGCTCCTGAGGACGCGACTGGGCCGTTTTTTGGACGCCGGTGCGGAAAAAACGCCTGGGAAGGACCTATTGAGGGCGCGGCTGGAGATGCTCTAACAAGCCCTCCCCCGACCGTGGAAACAAGGAGTGTGGGGGAAGAAATCACACGAGGAAATCTTGGATGAAAATGTGAAAAACCGAGGTGCCAACAAAGATCAAATTTTCTTGTGGAGATTTGCTCAACAATCTCTCCCAACCGCTGACTTGTTGCAACACCGGAAGGTGTCTACATTGAAAAGCTGGGGTCTTTGTGGCTGACACCATTCTTTGCTTGAGTGCTACGTGGCCAGGTTCGTTTGGGCTCTTGAATATCAAGACCTGGCGGATGTGGTATATGATAACAAAGAGCCAGATGTAAAACGTTTTTTTCGTCGATGGATGCTCTCTCACATGTAGATTTTACCAAAGTTCTTGTTACCCTTTAAGCAATCTGGAACTCCCGCAGAAAGGCGATACATGAGCAGATTTTTCAAACTCTACATGCCACACACCACTTTGTAAAAGAGCTACATTAGGGAGCTAGAAGCATGCCGGCCTAAGAATCCTACTGGTAACCTTGCAGCGGTTACTAGAACACACACCCACCGATGGATCCCTCCCTCGGGCTCAAGGGCTTTCAAAAATCAGAGTTGATGGGGCACTTTCGCAAAATTCAAATGAGGGCTCATACAATGCGGTTTGCAGGGATGACTCAGGAAAGTTCTTGGGCTCCTCGGCGATAAAATGCTCGGGGGTGACGGATCCGACCACACAAGAGGGCTTCGCTTGTTGGAAAGCTCTTGCTTTCTAGCCCATGATCTCTAGTTATCTCAGGTGGTGAGAGCTTTTCGGATTGCCAAGGAGTGGTGAATGACATACACAAGGGTATGGAGGGCCTATATTCTCGGAAATTCTAGCATTGTCAAGGTGATAGTTTACAAGATGTTCCTTCATCTTCTAAGGATGTGATACAAATATTGAGGCACATAGCCTCGCTAAGGTCTGTTTGGGCTCTTGAATATCAAGACCTGGCGGATGAGATATATGATAACAAAGAGCCAGATGTAAAACGTTTTTTTCGTCGATGGATGCTCTCTCACATGTAGATTTTACCAAAGTTCTTGTTGCCTCTTAAGCAAACTGGAACTCCCTCAGAAAGGCGATACATGAGCAGATTTTTCAAACTCTGCATGCCACACACCACTTTGTCAAAAAGCTACATTAGGGAGCTAGAACCATGCCGGCCTAAGAATCCTACTGGTAACCTTGCAGCGGTTACTAGAACACATACCCACCGATGCATCCCTCCCTCCGGCTCAAGGGCTTGCGAAAATCGGAGTTGATGGGGCAGTTTCACGAAATTCAAATGAGGGCTCATACAATACAGTTTGGGGATGACTCGGGGAAGTTATTGGGCTCCTCGGCGATCAAATGCTCGACGGTGATGGATCCGGTCTCAGTAGAGGTCTTGGCTCGTAGGGAAGCTCTTGCTCCCTGGCCCATGATCTCTAGTTATCTCAGGTGGTGATAGCTTTTGGATTGCAAGGAGTGGTGAATGACATACACAAGGGTATGGAGGGTCTATACGCGAGCATTGCCAAGGAGATTAAATCAACGTCGAGCTAGTTTACAAGATGTTCCTTCATCTTCGAAGGACGTGATACAAATATTAAGGCACATAGCCTCGCTAAGCATGCTCTAGGACTTTCGTTAGGATGCTATCTTTGACTCCTTAATTCTCCAGACTTAAGTTGTATTCCCATGAATTTTGATATGATCGATAAAGCCGGAGTGTGTTTAGACAAAAGATTGTATGGCCTAGATGAGATTTAGCAACTCCTATTTTTTTATGTCACCACATGATCTATTATGACCCATCAAGACTCAAAATCCAATCTTCAATTATATGTATGCACTGATATAAGATTATAAAAAACATAACCGATTATTATTTTCTAAAACCAAGTAAGGGAGCTGTGTTGTATCAGTAGAAGACGCAAGAACAGAACCAAAAGCAAACAAAAAATCATTCTAAGCTGCCAAAAAGAAAAAAGAAAAAAAAAAGAGAAAGAAGGCCACCAACAATTTGTGCCACCTTTCAATGGCACACTCTCATGCCACCAACAATTTGCTTCATCGGGGATACAATCATGAATATATTATCTTTTGTAAATTAGCACAGCAATATATAACTGGCCAGTTCCAACAATACCAGCAATAATTGCTGTTCTTTCAATGTCAGCAGTAGTAGTTGCTGATCATCTCAGCGTTTGCGTGCATGGGACTGTAGTACAAAGACGAGTTGCATGCACATGCAGGTCGATCTGGCAAGTACAGGAGAAGGATCGATTAGGTTTGTGCGGCATTAACTCACAGTCTGCAAATCCGGCGCCAGACTTTGGCCTATCCTTCACTTAACTCCCGCCGAACGCATGCAGCTCGGACTATATAAGCATGGCACTGCACCAGCTTAATCTCCACCCACTGTTTCCTCTCCATCACCAACCATCTTCTCGAAGCAACCCATTCCGCAATGGGGGCTCTGCCTCGGGGTCTGCTGGTCCTCGGCGTTTGCGCCGTCCTGGTGGCGGCCGTGCTCGCCGATGCATCGCCGGCGTCGTCGATGGTCGTCGGCTTGGCCAAGTGCGCCGACTGCACCAGGAAGAACATGAAGGCTGAGGCTGCTTTCACGGGTAAGAAAGATGATATGCATGCTTGATGCTTCAACCATGTCATTTTGCTGGGCAATTTTATTGGTAGAATATCTAACTCTGCACTTGATTGATTTCTTCAGGCCTTCAGGTGGCTGTCAAGTGCAAGAACGCCCACGGCGAATACGAGACCAAGGCCGTCGGCGCGGTGGACAAGTCCGGCGCGTTCGGCGTGCCCCTCGGCGCCGACCTCCTCCGGGAGGACGGCGAGCTGAAGCAGGACTGCTTCGCGCAGCTCCACAGCGCGCCCGACCACCCGTGCCCCGGGCAGGAGCCGTCCATGATCGTCCGGCAATCCGCCAACGGCGCCGAGAAGAAGGGCTTCGTCGCCGTCCCCGGCGAGGTGCACTACTCCTCCCAGGAGTGCGCGTCGGCGTTCCTCTGCCACTTCTTCCACAAGAAGCACCTCTTCCACAAGAAGCCCGCCTTGGTCGTCCCTCACCTCAACAAGAAGGCCATCGTGATCCCGCACATCCACAAGAAGCCGATCGTGATCCCGCACATCCACAAGAAGCCGATCGTGATCCCGCACTTCCACAAGAAACCGGCGCCGGTGTCGGTGCCCGAGTACAAGCCGCCGACGCCCACCCCGGTGTACACGCACCCGAAGCCCGTACCAGAATACAAGCCGCCGACGCCGGTGTACCCGCACCCGGCGCCGATCTACCACCCTCCTGCCGCCGATGAGAAGGCCGCTCTGAACCCGGAGACTGACCCTCAGCTCTTCAAGAAGCTCCTCCACAAGAAGCCCATCGTGATCCCGCACTTGCACAAGAAACCAATCGTGATCCCTCACTTCCACAAGAAACCGGCGCCGGTGCCGGTGCCGGAGTACAAGCCGCCGACGCCCACCCCGGTGTACAAGCACCCGACGCCCGTGCCAGAATACAAGCCGCCAACGCCAGTGTACCCGCACCCGTCGCCGATCTACCACCCTCCTGCCGCCGATCAGAAGACGGCTCTGAACCCGGAGACGGACCCCCAGCTCTTCAAGAAGCTCCTCCACAAGAAGCCAATCGTGATCCCGCACTTCCACAAGAAGCCAGTGCCGGTGCCGGAATACAAGCCGCCGACACCCACCCCGGTGTACACGCACCCGACGCCCGTGCCGGAGCACAAGCCGCCGACGCCGGTGTACACGCACCCGACACCGATCTACCACCCTCCCGCTGACCAGAAGATGGCCCAAGACCCGGAGACGGACCCTCAGCTCTTCAAGAAGCTCCTGCCGTTCATCAAGAAGAACCCATTCTTCAAGAAGTTCCCCCCTGCCAAGGAGGATACCAAGCCATAGAGGATTGGTGTGACCTGAAGTCCTTTGCCTATTTCAGTATCCATGGCCGTATTGATCCCTGCAGTTTTTTTTTCTTTTGAGGGAAATGTTGATCCCTGGTAGTCTCGACTTCTTTTTTGCAGGTGTGGTAGTAGTCTTGAACTTGCTACAAATAAACCTATGTTGAAATGAGTAATATATACAATTTATTTTATTTGCTCCAAATCGTTAGCAAAAGAGAAACAAAGTTTTTCTAGTCCATAGGTAGGTGCACACGACTTCAAGCAACAACGGACCAAAACCATAAGAAAAATATAAACTGGCAACAGTTAAAAAAAAAGCCCTAGGTGTTGGAGGACTAATCCGAAGACTAAACCACAATCTATGTAGGGTAAACACCTCTTGATCGATTGCTCGTATTGTTGAAGAATGGACACACTGTAAACTAAAATGCTCCACTTGGGTCGACCGAGAATCATATTTGGATGATTGCATGTGCAGTTTACGCCCAAAATGTTTTATACAGCATAAATGTATTAAAATGTGAGAATAGTAACGAAAATCAGGCTAAATACTAGGCACACGACCAATCCTCAACCTCGTCAATGTTGTCATCACCGATCACATATTGTTCATATTTATTTTGCAGTGGCACACCATTTGGTGAATTTTCAGTGTCAACAACCGACAATCTTCACCTTCTGCAATTTAATCATGTCTAATTACGACAGGGCAAAATCAACGCTTTATTGCAGAAATTATCCACATCGTTTCGCTGGAGCAGAATTCTCATCGGAGTTGCCACCCATGCTTCTATGCTTGTGCTTTCGATCGTCACCGGCATTTGTTGTAGTCAAAACTTGACTAGTCAAAACTCTGTCAGTTCGTCTCCAGGGCACACGTGACACGCCAAGGCTATATATCGCCCGGTGCCAGACATAGTCCTGCCTCGCCTTCAGCAATCCCGTGAACCGGCTGATCCATTAATGAAGACGGACAGCATCAATCGTTATCAGAGAACATGGTTTGTGGAAGATTCTTGGTACACCGGTTTTGGGAAGCCTCGAGGCCATTATTTATGTTCTTTTCCTTAGTCGATTCTTCTAGTTTCTTATCGGGCTTTTCTTTGTGTGCTTTTTAAACGGGTTTCTCGGTTCTTTTCTTTTTCCTTTGGATTTTTCTGTTGGTTTTCACCGGCTTTCTTTGATTTTCAGTTTTTTGTGTTTCTTTACCAGTTTTCTTTGGTTTTAAAGTTTTTTTTACCTTTACCTTTTTTATTTTTTAAAACTCTACTTTTTTCGTAATTATAGTACCTTTCTGGTATACATCGAAAACAGTTTTCTATAAATTTTTAATATTTTTTAAATATGTGATTAACATTTTCTCCAAATATATGTTTTGATCATACGCACTTAAAAATTTTCAAGTACATGATTAACACTTTTTCAAATATATGTTTTGATGTCTACTTTTTCCCATAACATTCTACATTTTCCACATACATATCAAACACTTTTTATGCATGTTTAATATTTTTGAAATACATGTTTACATCATTTTGTTGAATATGTGTTAAACATTTTTAAAATACAAGGTGAAATATTGTTTTGAATTATATGAAAAATTTAATCTACATGATTTTTTTTACATTGGATAAACTGTTTTTAAAAATTTCAGGAACGTATTTTTTGAAAAGCACGAAGATTTTTTAAAATGTAACACACATTTTCTTGTTTGGTACAATTGTTTTTAACTATATTGAATTATTTACATTGTATACATATTTGTTTTTAAATGTCATGCACAGATTTCGAAACATGTGAACATTTTTTAGAATACCACAAACATTCTTTTTAATGTTATCAACATTTTTTGAAATTATGCTAACAATGCTTTCGTATTGTGTTAATTTTTTTAAAATTTGAAAATTTTATTTTAAAATAAATTTATGCTCCGAAATATACGTACTTTGAATATTTTCAAAAATATGAACAAAATAAAAACAAATAAATGAACAAATTAATGAGAAAAACAACTTGTGCAAGAACGGACTTGGGCCGGCTCATTAGTTGCGACGGGAGGGTTCCTACGCAGGTTGTTTCATGTGTGTGGGTAACCGTGCGAGTGCGAGTCGAATCATGCTTGAGTGGAGGCAGGGTGGGTCAAGGCTCAATCCAGCGAGATGACTTATGACATACGGTGGACGAACAAGAAAAACAGAAGCATTTTTTTACTTATGGGTGGCTTTTTGGGGTGGGTATTTGTCTCCAACTGCAGGGGTAATTCTAACTGCACACGAAAAAAATCAGAGAAATACTTTGTCCTGTACTATTAAGTATAAATATAGGTGCATGTTGGATTTGCATATTTTGGATCACAATACACTAAAACGGGACTAGACAAAGAATCAACAAATTAAAATAATAATTAGAGAGACTGCGGTGTGGTCTTATAAGTGCTCGGCAAAACAAAATTCTTGTTCTCATTGAAAATCTTTTAGGTCAGGAAACCACATTTTTGGATATAGAGAGGTCGAGCAAATTGGTGTAGGGGAACGTAGTAATTTCAAAAAATTTCTATGCACACACAGGATCATGGTGATGCATAGCAACGAGAGGGGAGAGTGTGTCCACGTACCCTCGTAGACCGAAAGTGGAAGCGTTAGCACAATGCGGTTGATGTAGTCGTATGTCTTCACGATCCGACCGATCCAAGTACCGAACGTACGACACCTCTGAGTTCAGCACACGTTCAGCTCGATGGCGTCCCATGAACTCCGATCCAGCAGAGCTTCGAGGGAGAGTTCCGTCAGCACGATGGCGTGATGACGGTGATGATGATGCTACCGACGCAGGGCTTCGCCTAAGCACCGCTACGATATGATCGAGGTGGACTATGGTGGAGGGGGGCACCACACACGGCTGGGAGAGATCAACAGATCAACTTGTGTGTGTAGAGGTGCCCACTTGCCCCCGTATATAAAGGAGGGAGGGAGAGGCCGGCCCTAGAGGGGGCGCGCCAAGTGTGGGGAGTCCTACTAGGACTCCCAAGTCCTAGTAGGATTCCCCTTTCCTTTCCGGAGTAGGAGAGAAGGAAAGAGGGGAAGAGGGAAAAGGAAAAGGGGGCTGCACCCCTTGTCCAATTCGGACCAGAGGGGGTGGGGGTAGGGGTGGGGGCGCCTCCTTCCTTTTGGCCTCTCTCCTCTATTCCTGTATGGCCCAATAAGGCCCAATACTTCTCCCGGTGAATTCTCGTAACTCCCCGGTACTCCAAAAATACCCGAATCACTCGGAACCTTTTCGATGTCCGAATATAGTCGTCCAATATATCGATCTTTACGTCTCAACCATTTCGAGACTCCTCGTCATGTCCCCGATCTCATCCAGGACTCCGAACTACCTTCGATACATCAAATCACATAAACTCATAATACAATCTCACCGAAACTTTAAGCGTGCGGACCCTACTGGTTCGAGAACTATGTAGACATGACCGAGACACGTCTCCGGCCAATAACCAATAGCGGAACCTGGATGCTCATATTGGCTCCCACATATTCTATGAAGATCTTTATCGGTCAAACCGCATAACAACATACGTTGTTCCCTTTGTCATCGGTATGTTACTTGCCCGAGATTCGATCGTCGGTATCTCAATACCTAGTTCAATCTCGTTACTGGCAAGTCTCTTTACTCATTTCGTAATACATCATCCCGTAACTAACACATTAGTTACAATGCTTGCAAGGCTTATAGTGATGTGCATTACCGAGTGGGCCCCGAGATACCTCTCTGACAATCGGAGTGACAAATCCTAATCTCGAAATACGCCAACCCAACAAGTACGTTTGGAGACACCTGTAGAGCACCTTTATAATCACCCAGTTACGTTGTGACATTTGGTAGCACACAAAGTGTTCCTCAGATAAACGGGAGTTGCATAATCTCATAGTCATAGGAACATGTATAAGTCATGAAGAAAGCAATAGCAACATACTAAACGATCAAGTGCTAAGCTAACGGAATGGGTCAAGTCAATCACATCATTCTCCTAATGATGTGATCCCGTTAATCAAATGACAACTCATGTCCATGGCTAGGAAACTCAACCATCTTCGATTAACGAGCAAGCAAGTAGAGGCATACTAGTGACACTCTGTTTGTCTATGTATTCACACATGTATTATGTTTCCGGTTAATACAATTCTAGCATGAATAATAAACATTTACCATGAAATAAGGAAATAAATAATAACTTTATTATTGCCTCCAGGGCATATTTCCTTCAATTGGTTGATGCATTGGAATAGTAATACACCTTTTCCCTGTAATGAGGCTAAGGCTAGGAAGAAGAGAAATAATATTAAGAAACTCCTTGATGATTCGTGGGTCTGACGGCAAGGTATGGAACTGAAGGATCACATCACATACTATTTTTCCAATCTTTTCACTTTAGAAGTATTACAACTGAGAAGGTTTTATCACTAGTTCGTAAAAAGGTGTTGGCCGAGATGAATAATGCACTCCTTGCTCCTTACACCGATGAAGATGTCTGTATGGCTCGTTTTCTATTGGTGATTTAACAGCTCTGGTGTCGGAAGGACTCCATGCTATTTTTTATAAAAGATTTTTGTCCATGTTAGAGGACGATCTGATGGAGGTGGTTTTGCAAGCGGTTAATATGTGTACTATTCCAATCAGAAGGAATGACACTGGTATTGTGATGATCCCCAAGGTTAATTCTGTGGAAAAGGTAACCCAATTTAGGACGATCAACTTGTGTAATGTGGTGTATACTATTATTGCAAAAATGGTGACTAACCATTTGAAGGTCTTTCTTCCTGGCATTATTGGTCTGGCTCAGAGTGCTTTCGTGCGTGGAAGAATGATTACGGACAATGTTTGAGTGACGTAGAAAATGTATCTTATTGTTTTATTTATGCAAACAAAGTAAAAAAAACAGGAAACTCGGCATGGTGTCATCATATGACTCAATATGATAGGATAAAAACTTTATAAGGATTTTTGAAAAGTTTTGATGTACACCATTTGGAAACCAGAACATCTCGGAGGAAGAATCATGTTTTCGAGAGGGAGCGAGTCGGTTTTGAAGGTGAAGTGTCAGCTGCTTCATCATTTGACCTTGAAACTTTTTCCATGATCATCATACACAATCACAAGTTTTATATAAGAATGTATTCCCTTTGATCTATATTAGTTGTTGCTTAAACGGATGTATCTAGACGTATTTCAGTGCTAGATACATCTGTTTGAGCGATAATAAATATGGATCGGATGGAGTAGCATTTTTGAGGTTCATTTGTTATATTAAGTACTCCCTCTGTTCCATAATATAAGAGCGCTTTTGATATTAGTCTAGCATAAAAAATGCTCTTATATTATGGGGTGGAGGGAGTATTTTTAGTGCATTCACAAGCATTTAGTGAATATAATTTAAATCTGGACTGTGAGTGCATGAACAAATTGGTGAAATTGGGTTGGAAAATCGTACTTGTGTTAGTGAGTCTATTTTAAGCATTATCCAAGATCATATGAGGATTTCTGAACATCAGGGCACCCATACTAGTCCTGAACATGAAGCTTATTTGTTTGCTAATTCTAGCAAACGCAAACAAAGCTTAAAGAACATAAAACTTGGCATGATGTCACCATATGGTTGCTAGAGGATGCGGTAAAATCTTGAGAATATTACTCAAAAGTAGTGACATACCCTGCTTAGAGACTGGAACATCTCCAAGGAAGAAACATGATTTCGAGACAGAATATGCCAGGTTTGAAGGTGAAGTACTCTTGGTTTATTTTTGAACTTGAAACATTTTCTACACCCACACCATCACATGTTTCATGTCAAAAATTGGTATTTTTGGGTTTGTTTCCTATATTTAAGTGCTAATAAAAACATAATACCAAGTTTCAAACTCACAACTTATAACCAAACTAGTAGATTGCCCGTGCGTTGCTATAGGCTACACTACATATAAATGAATCAAAAAAAATGATTAAGGTCATCTCCAAAGTTGAAGCTTATTTCTCCTTCATACGTTCGGACATGTACGGGTGCCCAGTGGGCTTCCCAAAATTCAACCGTATAGACAGTCTGAGCTCCACCAAATCTAGACCATATGTATGGGGAGAAATGTGGCTGTGTGGAGTATCCTACATGTTATCTTCAACACGCGGTCCCAACACAAAACCCCACCGCACGACACACCCTTTCCTCTTCCTATCGCCTCCTCCCCTTCCCGCTCGGCTTCCCATTGTTGAGGGACATTTCTTGCTGAAGCCCACTCCTTTAAAACCGGATGACTCACACCTCATCATCGCCATGGTGCTCTATCTACTTCACACCTTTCTTCCCGATAGACCGCTGTCGGTGTCAAAACCGGCAGATCTCGGGTAGGGGGTCCCAAACTGTGCGTCTAGGCCGGATGGTAACAGGAGGCAAGGGACACGAAGTTTTACCCAGGTTCGGGCCCTCTCGATGGAGGTAAAACCCTATGTTCTGCTTGATTAATATTGATGATATGGGTAGTACAAGAGTAGATCTATCACGCGATCAGAGAGGCTAAACCCTAGAAGCTAGCCTATGGTATGATTGTTGTGTATGAATGTGTTGTCCTACGGACTAAAACCCTCCAGTTTATATAGACACCGGATAGGGTTAGGGTTACATAGAGTCGGTTACAATGGTAGGAGATCTACATATCCGTATCGCCAAGCTTGCCTTCCACGCCAAGGAAAGTCCCTTCCGGACACGGGACGAAGTCTTCAATCTTGTATCTTCATAGTCTAGGAGTCCGGCCGAAGGTATAGTCCAGCCATCCGGACACCCCCTAATCCAGGACTCCCTCAGTACCCTGAACCAGGCTTCAATGACGACGAGTCCGGCGTGCAGATTGTCTTCGGCATTGCAAGGCGGGTTCCTCCTCCAAGCACTTCATAGAAGATTTTGAACACAAAGATAGTGTCCGGCTCTGCAAAATAAGTTTCCACATATTTCCATAGAGAGAATAATATTTACACAAATCTAATCTGCTGACGTATTCCATAGTGTGACATCACACCACGGCCAAGCCTTTATTCGAATCGTTTTACTGTCCCATCTCAGCGTGTTATGCGAGGCGGTTTCCGTGGCACGTCTTGTTAAAGCAAAGATCGTGTCCCCTTATTCCGGAATTCTCATCAATACGGGCGTGGGTAACCCAACCGCTTCTAGGACTCCTAGACTATAGACAAGTCCAAACGGCCACGGAGAGGACACTTGATATTCACCCTCTTTATAAAGGGACAAGGTTTTTACTTTTCCCCTCCTGTGCTCAAGCGAATCCTTCCCCCACCTCAAGTTCAAACACCCAAGGTTCAGGTCAGGTGCTCCGAACCGTCAATCATGTCCGGATCTAGCCTTCAAGGCCGATGGATGCCTTCCTCCGTCACGGAAGAAGACATCAAAAAGTTGAGGGAGGCCAGATATCTGACCGCCGAGGTTTTGCATTGGCTGCCCGCCCGAGGGCAGGCCGTCCCCTCCCCCGAACCCAACGAGAATGTCGTGTTCGTCTCCCACTTCCTCCAAGGTCTAGGCCTTGCTCTGGATCCTTTCGCTAGGGGTTTGATGTATTATTACGGGCTAGATTTCCATGATCTAGCTCTGGACTCCTTTCTTCATATCACGACATTTATTGTCGTGTGCGAGGCCTTCCTCCGGGTTACCCCTCACTATGGCCTGTGGCTCAAGACTTTTGAAGTAAAGCCGAAGATGATCGAGGGGCAACATGCAGCGTGCGGAGGTGCCTCAATACGCAAGATGACGGGAGCCCCCTGGCCCAAAGGTTCCATTCCATAGGTATCTGAATTGTGGCAACAGGAGTGGTTCTACATCACGGCTCCTAGAAGTGCCAAGTGGGCGGCCGCCCCTGTTTTCCGCTCGGGCCCTCCACCACAACTGATGTCATGGATCAGCAGAGGTCTGAGCTGGGGTCCAGCCAAGGACGTGCCTATTCTGCAAAGCCGCATTCGAGATCTCTTCAATGGAGATTTTAGTTTGGTTGCGGTAATACAAGTTATGTTGGTTCGTTAAGTCCAGCCTTGCAAACGCCGGCCCCTTCGCTTGTGGGAGTTCGATCCCGAACGACCGCGTGTCATTCAAAATTTCCTCGGCCTGACGCACGAGGAGATGTACAAGTCATTCTTTGGACCTCAGGTAGAGTGTCCGGAAATCACCGAGGATGTGGGCCTGAGCAGTAACCGCGCCGCCGAACAGGTAAGGAATCTTCCGGCCAAACATACTATCTCTCATTTGTTACGAAGTTATCTCTGAGAGTTCGCTTTTTGACCAGGACTGGCTAACAAAGGCGAAGTTGATTCGGTGTTCGGCCCCCCTCCTTGAGGGTTTAGAAAATCCGATACTGGAAAAGATGCTCCAGGTCGCACCCTGCCCGGAGCCCTTGAAGGAAGATACCGGGGAGGATAATACGGGCGGACGCGGGCCCCCAACGCTGCCCATTCTAACCGAGGGAGCGAGCGTCTCCATGAAGGAAGACGACCAGAGGAGGAAAAGGACTGCGCCCGGGGATTCGGAAGCCGAGGCTTCCAAACGGGAGAAGAAGTCTCCCACAGAGGGTCCTACCTCGGGGGGTGCTTTTGCTGCACTAAGTCCGCGGGGGGATCAATCCTCCAGCGAGTCGTAAGTGACCCGAAATACTTTAATAGTACAGGTATGCCATCTTTTTCTTCTGAGAAACAACAACCGCATATATCTTTGCAGTTCGGGCCTTAGCCCCTCTCAAATGAGTTCGTCTTCGGGGGATCTTCTTCCAGAGATGATGGAGAGCGAAACACCTCCTCCGGACTCCTCCGCTCTAGAAGCGGGCGACCCCGAAGTGTCGTCGCGGAGGGCCTCTCTGAATCCGGTGAGGCCAGAAGATAATCCCATTGACCCCCGAAGCTCCTAGTGTCCGGCTCTCGAAGAGAACAGACAAAAGAGTCCGGCACCGTCTGGTGCACGATCGGCTGTTCTGAGGGAGTTGGTGGGGCGAGTGGCCATCTCAGATGAACACCGTATGCTGATGAATACGGTGATGGAGAGAATCTTGTCCGCCGAAAGCGGATTGCATAAAGCTTTTATGAGTCTACTGACAGGCTTTGAGGTACGTAAAATAATGTGTAATAGTCCTGCACATGCTAGGTGTGCCCTGTGTAGATAGTAGCCCCTGAGACTCTGGTGGTCGTCGGAAACGACGACGAACTAGCGAGTTTGCCTATTTAAAACGGCAGTTAGATGCGGCAGACGCCGACATCGAGCTTGTTAACAAAAGGCTTGACGAGGCACAGGGTAAGTGTCATTATCTGGTAAATGCCACATAGGAAGAGCAGCATGATGCCAGTATCTTTAATATGTTGTGATTGCAGATGGAGCTGCGACTGTTGAAGCCTTGCGGGAAGAACTTGCCCGAGCCAAGGAACAAGCGAGGTTGGGTAATGCGGCTGCTTTGAAGGAGGCCGAGGAGTTGCAAGCCGAGAAGGCCGCACATGGCGAGAGCCGAGATAAGATGGCCAAAATGGCCATAGAATTAAAAGCCACCACCGACCGTTGTCGGGTTCTTGAAAAGGAAAACCAGGCGAAGACATCGGACCTTGAGAAGGCTGTTGCGACGAGAAAAGACCTCCGCTCTGTTATGGGGGCAAAGAAGGAGGAGCTGTGGGAAGCCGGGGATATTGTAGGTGGGAAATCCTTTATGTTGCGGAGGAAGTTCGGAGATCCACGGTATGCCCCTCTGGATCGGCTGTGGAGTTCGGAGGGTGTGTATATGGATTTGGCGGCGAGCGCTGCTGATGCGGTCAAGTACTTCCAGGGTCAAACGGACCGTGAAGTGGACCAACTGTTTTGGACACAATTCCATTCTCCCGAGCGTCCACTTTCATTGACTGACCAACTAGCCGAATGGGCCGAACTGAATAGGTTTCCGGACGCGCCATGAGGTCTGTTGTGGATCAGCTATGGCCAGAAAGGCCGAAATCGAATAGCTATTTCAGCTTGGTGCAGCAGTTCCTTGATGTGGTGCCGCGCATCAATGTGATGAAGAGGTCGGCGTGCATAGAGGGCTGACGGATGGCCTTTGCCCGTGTTAAAGCATGCTGGGCGGAAATGGATGCCACCACTGTTGCAGCGCGGGATTCAGCAATAGGCCGAATGGCTGCTGAGCACTACTTTGAAGAAGTTCTTGAGGGTGCTTGTTTGATAGAGACCCAGTGCTCAAAAAATATTATGTTTGAGTGATATGTAATCTCATTGTAAGAGAAAATGCTTTTATAAAGTTTTATAAGGCTATTTTTATACTTTTGCCTGAAAGTAATATGATGCCTCCTGGGCGGCCGTTTATGTATACATGTGTATAACCTGAAAGATTGCAGCCGTCGGCTTCAACCCCCACGCATATAATGCGGAGGTTCTCGCAAAAACATGCGTTCACACTTAACCCAACGTCTTGGTCCTATTAAGGAGGTGATAGCGGAGCGAGCGAGGCAACCGGACTATAATGCTTTAGCACTTTCACTTAGTCATAGGAGTTTGAAAGTGGGGCTACTAGATAGCCCCTGGTGGCTCCGCACTCTCCCGATCCCGGGGTGCGTACATGCCTGGCCGGAAAGCGGCCCTTCGTTAAGGCGGAGGAATTCTAACATTCCAACAGGTCATCGAGTGGTTGACCAGTCTCACGCTATATCATGACACTCAGTTTTCGGCTTTCTCTACTGAGGTGCTCGTCCGGGTGAACCAGGGCACAATTGCAGTAGTTCTCCTGGTGCTACCTTAGCCGGTAAAGCGGAACGTAAGGCACCAAAACATAGGAGCCGGGCAAACCCAACATTTGACCAAAGACAATGATTCGGAGCTGATGCATATAGGGCCAAACTCACGACGCCGAACACTCCCTAAGGTATTCGGTCTTTGTGGTATAAACCGGACCTGAATAATGGCCTTTATAAGAAGCCCCTTGTGTCCAGGTACGTGCATTGTTCTGGCGTGGCCACATGCCAAGACGTCAGCATCCTTCTCAACAGTGGATATGTATCAACAAAAGACAGTAAAAAAGGTTTACGCATGGTCTTAATCTAAAAAGAATCCTTTGAGCAGGTCCCTACTGCACGTCTGCGCCTGTGTCTCCGTTGTGCCGTATCCTGGACGGGTGTAGCACGATGATCATCTGTAAAAGAGAGGAATTTAGGTGAAAAAGTTGTCGTGCAAAAAGATAGTTTTTAAAGAAACCATGTATAATTCAAGATGAGAAAAGATTGCCACTTGTCTACGCGCGTTGAGCCCCTTGCATTGACAAATAGGGGTGTGACCGTTTATTCGGTATAAATAGCGGCGCCGGACTTGGTTAGTTGTGTCTGAGGTCTTGACGACCTATTGGATGCTTTCGGTGGTCCGGGCGCCTTTAGTGTGCGGCTGCCAAGGCAGCCGCACTCTCTACGGCGCGCAGAGATCGCTTGATATTTCCGTTCACTGAAATGATGCCACGTGGACCAGGCATCTTGAGTGTGAGGGAGGCGTAGTGTGGTATTGCATTAAAGCGAGCAAAAGCTTCGCGTCCGAGCAGTGCTTGATAGCCACTTCAGAACAGAGCGATGTGGAAGGTTAAATGCTCGCGACGGAAGTTATCGGGGGAGCCGAATATAACTTGGAGTAGTAGGGAGCCCGTACAGCGAGCCCCTGGGCCTAGCATTACTCCTTTAAAGGTAGTATTGCTATGACGAATTTTTGTTGGGTCTAACCCCATCCCGCGGATTGTATCCTGATATATTAGGTTTAGATTGCTGCCACCGTCCATCAATACTCGTGTGAAGTGATATCCGCCAATTACTGGGTCTAATACCAGGGGAGCCCATTCTGCACGCCGGATACTTGCTGAGTAATCGCGATGGTCGAAAGTGATCGGTTGAGACGACCAGTGGCAGGACTTCGCGGTGACAGGCACTTGGGTATATTTCCCTGGGAGTGCCACATTGTTTCCCTTGATCACATGTAACACGTTTACTGTTTTGACTTCTGGTGGAAATTTCTTTTGTTCCCCAGTGTCTTGTTTGGGAGGCTCGTCCTCGTCTTCACTTGGTGTATCCTCCCCCTTGTGTACGGCGTTGAGCTTGCCGGACTGCTTGAAGACCCAACAATCTCTGTGGGTATGATTAGCAGGTTTACCAGGGGTACTATGGATCTGACATACTTGGTCCAGAATTTTATTGAGGCTGGACAGTTCATCCCTGGTGCCTTTAGAGGGCAGCTTTTGCTGACCTGGCCGAGAGCTTTTGAATCCGGCGTTTACTGCCGTGCCCTTCGTGCTGTCTTCTTTATTTTGGCGTTTGTTATTGCTGTTGCGCCGTGATTTCCCGTTTCCATCTCTGACTTCAGATGTACTAGGGTCGCTGGTGCTACATCTGGCTAGCCAGCTATCCTCACCCGCGCAAAAGCGGGTCATGAGGTTTGTTAATGCGGCCATCGTTCTCGGCTTATTTTGGCCGAGGTGTCTGGCGAGCCATTCATCACGGATGCTATGCTTAAAAGCTGCCAAGGCTTCCGCGTCCGGTCAGTCGACAATCTGGTTCTTTTTAGTAAGAAACCTGTTCCAAAGCTTTCGGACTGACTCTCCAGGCTGTTGAATTATATGACTCAAATCGTCCGCATCCGGAGGTCAGACATAAGTCCCTTGAAAATTTGCCCGAAAGGCGTCTTCGAGCTCTTCCCAACTTCCAATGGAGCTTTCGGGGAGGCCTTTAAGCCAGTGATGAGCTGGCCCTTTGAGCTTGAGGGGTAAGTACTTGATGGCGTGGAGATCATCTCCTCGAGCCATATGGATATGGAGGATGTAGTCCTCAATCCAGACCCCAGGGTCTGTTGTTCCGTCGTATGCCTCTATGTTTACGGGTTTGAATCCCTCTGGGAATTCATGGTCCAGCACCTCATCGGTGAAACACAGGGGGTGTGCGGCACCCCTGTAGCTGGGTGTGCCGCGTTGTTCGGATGTTTGTTGTATTGCATTGTATGCTGGGGTGCGCTTGCGTGGTCCATAGATGGATCTTGTTGCGCCGTCCTTTGGGTGCGAGCCCTCGCCTGGGTCGCGTGTTGTATTGTGAGTGGCATTGTATGCCGCCCTGTGTTGGTAGAGGGGTCGTCTATCTGGCCAGGTGGCTGCTTTGATGTTTGGTTGTGGAGGGTCTGAGGCCTCCTCATCGAATTCGGGTAGCAGCTTCCGCTTTGGGTAGCTCTTGGAGGGCGATTGTCGCCGTACCTCGCTCCTGTGTTGAGTATTTTACTCCATCTGATTTGGAGTGTGTCTTGCGCAGCCCTGAGCCTTTGCTTCTGCTTTGTGAGACTCCTCGCGGTGGCAACAAGCCTTTTACGGGCATTCTGCTACTCCGGGTGCCTGTCCGGCGTTATATCGTCCGGACTATTATCCTTGATAGAATTTGTTTGTTCGGTTTGATTATCCGGATTGCCGTTGTCTGGCAGCGGTTCGCCATGCTCTAGCGCTGGGTCTGTGTGATCGTTATTTCTGTCGAGGCGGGATTTGGGGTGGCGCTTGCGTCGCTGCTTTGACTGCTTCTCGAGGGAACAAGCCTTCGGTGCATCCTTCCACTCCTCGTCGTCATCTTTTGGTGCGTCCACCATGTATACGTCATATGACGAGGTGGCTTTCCAGGGCTCAATAGGCGCTGGTTCTTCATCGTCTCCTGCATCGGCGTCCATACCGTCGATATCTTCGGAGTCGAAGTCGAGCATATCGGTTAAATCGTCGACAGTGGCTATAAGGTGGGTGGTGGGTGGGCTTTGAATTTCTTCATCGTCCGTATCCCAACCTTGCTGACCGTAGCTCGGCCA
The DNA here is from genome assembly GCF_056163025.1 of Triticum urartu. Taxonomy (NCBI): domain Eukaryota; kingdom Viridiplantae; phylum Streptophyta; class Magnoliopsida; order Poales; family Poaceae; genus Triticum; species Triticum urartu. The sequence continues at coordinate 80,249,955 of NC_141878.1, read as the reverse complement.
GGGCTCTCCTGATAGAGAGAGAAACTTTAGTGTCTTCAGAATATCGCGAGTGCTGAAAGATATCCGCGACAGTAAACTCCATGATCGGCGCCCAATCAGATTCGATCGGCAGGGGCGCGGAGGGTTCGGAGTCCGGAGAGGAGTTCGGCTCCCTGGAGTCACGAGTCTCGCGGAGTGCGAGGCTGGTGTTCGGCTCGATCGCTGTTAGGATCGCAGCCCCCGAGGCGGCGTCCAACCACCCATCCTCGATCAGCGCAGTAGGCTCCGAATTAAGGGTCGAAGCCGATGCGGGTGCGGCCTCCAGGGCACTGTTTGGCGGCAGAGCTAGATCATGCTTGTCGTGACAGTGCGGCGCGCTCGGCAGTGGCTCGAATCCATCGAAGATCAAGTCCCCGCGGATGTCAGCCGTGTAGTTTAAACTTCCAAATCTGACCTGGTGGCCAGGGGCGTAGCTTTCAATCTGCTCCAGATGGCCAAGTGAATTGGCCCGCAGTGCGAAGCCGCCGAAGACGAAGATCTGTCTGGGGAGGACGGTCTCACCCTGGACTGCATCGCTATTGATGATCGTAGGAGCCATTGAGGCTGACGGCGACGACACAGAGGAACTCTCAATGAAAGCACCAATGTCGGAGTCAAAACCGGCGGATCTCGGGTAGGGGGTCCCGAACTGTGCGTCTAGGCCGGATGGTAACAGGAGGCCAGGGACACGAAGTTTTACCCAGGTTCGGGCCCTCTCGATGGAGGTAAAACCCTACGTCCTGCTTGATTAATATTGATGATATGGGTAGTACAAGAGTAGATCTACCACGAGATCAGAGAGGCTAAACCCTAGAAGCTAGCCTATGGTATGATTGTTGTGTATGAATGTGTTGTCCTACGGACTAAAACCCTCCGGTTTATATAGACACCAGATAGGGTTAGGGTTACATAGAGTCGGTTACAATGGTAGGAGATCTACATATCTGTATCGCCAAGCTTGCCTTCCACGCCAAGGAAAGTCCCTTCCGGACACGGGACGAAGTCTTCAATCTTGTATCTTCATAGTCCAGGAGTCTGGCCGAAGGTATAGTCCGGCCATCCGGACACCCCCTAATCCAGGACTCCCTCAACCGCCAAGGACGAGTCCGGTGCCAACCGCCCTGCTCTGACCCCCAACCCCCCATATCCGTGCCGATCCACCACGGCCATAAGGGGGAGGAGGCGTGCGCCTTTTCTACCACCCCAAGTGCAAAGGTTCATGCAATTTAAGACTCCATCCCTAACAATGCCGACTTCTTTTTACCACCTCCCGCCCTCTACAACCCGTTCTTGAAAGTTGCAGCCACTATACAAAATGAATCTCTCCCTCTCCTAGTTTCAATAGCTTGTTCTTCAAAGTAACACACACTCTCCCTCTTCCCCCTTAGTAATAGAAAGTTATTCTCTCTCTTCCTTTCTCTCTCCTCCTCTCCCTCCCTCCTCTCTCACCGATTCAGATTGGCTGACTTGCCATGGCAAAGGTAGCAAAGCTACAGTACTGCTACCGTTGCCCCAGTCTCTTTCGTCGGATTGAAAATCGGTGGCCCAGATCGGATGCTACAGTAGGATCCGTAGTGATTTGCATGAACAGTGATTTGTGTGAACAGTGTTTGGAAACAGTGATTTGGTGAATCTCAGCCTACAATTCTTGATCCTACGGCAAAGTCAGCAAGGACTTGCTGTAGCTAAGTCAGCAAATCCGGATCCCTCTCTCACTCACTCTCTCTCTCTCTCCTATTTTCAACAACTTTTTCTTCGAAGTTGCAGCTACTATTCTACAAAATGAATTAGAAGTCCCATCCACTCTGCATGCATGGCAGGAAAAAAGATATTTGGGTTTGCTGAAATTACCGCGTGAATATTTTAGAAATAAAAAAAATCATCAACTCACCATATGAGATCAATGGACTTCTTGTTGGCGGCTATAATTAGAGTCACAGTGCAATTAGAAAAATAAATAAGAAGCTAATGTCATATACATTCTCATTATGGCCTTTCTAGTATGGGTGCAACAACTTTTGGAAGAAAATAGTGAAAACTCAGCAACACGAAGTTACTCTCATTAGAAAGGTAGTCACATATTAACCGACAATCTAATTATTTTCTCCTTCTTGAACATGCATTAAAAGCAATGCATGTTATTGTGTATAGAAGAACAAATATATACTTACAAACAATAGTCTTCTACTTTGATCAACCATATGCAACAATCGGTATAACTATATTGCTACAATATTATTGTGCTAAGATAACATAACAGAGGAAAAACCATGGAAAGGGAGATCGACAACAAAATTAATTGATGCAGACCTACACAGAGAGGAGGGTAAGTACAAATTCAAAAGTCCTACTGCATCCAAGGAAGATCATATCCCAGAGCAATAAGCACTCTTCTACGAATTCATCTCCACTACTATTAAACAATCGAACAAGAATTTTCTTACGTGTACCCCATAATTAGTCCCACAGTACCGCACGAACCAATATACACCACACGATTAGGTTCATAAAGTATAAATCTAACAGTCATCATTGATCAAATATTTTTATGGTGTGCACTTACCAATTTCCGATGACTCACCATACTCCACCAGGAGAGGCTGCGTCTGTTGTGATCCCGCGTCCCCTACAATCACGGAAGGTAATGATCCTGATGCTGAAATCACGCAAATAATTTCCTTCTATGCATCATGTCCTGCCTCGTGCCGCTTCTAAGCTCAAACACACGCACAAGAAAGCCTCATCGTGGGTCATCTAAAAAATTACAGACGCTACAATCAGGCGCCCCCACTGCCGTCCTTGGGAGCGGCTCACCGCCCAGCTGTCCTCTACTCGGCCACCACCTAATGCACACCAGCTTCTCTTTAAGCGTGGAGTCCACGACTGCTGGGCAGTGTGGGAGAGTGCGGTTCATGTGGCTCGAGGCGGTCGGGGATGCGGGGATCCAGGTGTCGGCAGAGGATCTCGCTGGATCCGTTGAAGGTGACGGCGGTGATGTCTACTACACAACCTTCTTCTTGTAGATGTTGTTGGGCCTTCAAGTGCAGAGGTTTGTAGGACAATATCAAATTTCTCTCAAGTGAATGACCTAGGGTTTATCAATCCGTGGGAGGCGTAGGATGAAGATGGTCTCTCTCAAACAACCCTGCAACCAAATAACAAAGAGTCTCTTGTGTCCCCAACACACCCAATACAATGTTAAGTTGTATAGGTGCACTAGTTCGGCGAAGATATGGTGACACAAGTGCAATATGGATGGTAGATATAGGTTTTTATAATCTGAAATTATAAAAACAGCAAGGTAACTAATGATAAAAATGAGCGAAAATGGTATTGCAATGCGTTGAAACAAGGCCTAGAGTTCATACTTTCACTAGTGCAAGTTCTCCCAACAATAATAACATAATTAGATCATATAACAATCCCTCCACATGCAACAAAGAGTCACTTCAAAGTCACTAATAGCAGAGAACAAACGAAGAGATTATTGTAGGGTACGAAACCACCTCAAAGTTATTCTTTCCGATCAATCTATTGGGCTATTCCTATAAGTGTCACAAACAGCCCTAGAGTTTGTAGTAAAATAACACCTTAAGACACAAATCAACCAAAACCCTAATGTCACCTGGATACTCCAATGTCACCATGAGTATCCGCGGGTATGATTATACGATATGCATAACGCAATCTCAGATTCATCTATTCAACCAACACAAAGAACTTCAAAGAGTGCCCCAAAGTTTCTACCGAAGAGTCAAGACGAAAACGTGTGCCAACCCCTATGCATAGATTCCCATGGTCGCGGAACCCACAAGTTGATCACCAAAACATACATCAAGTGAATCAATAGAATACCCCATTGTCACCACGGGTATCCCACGCAAGACATACATCAGGTGTACTCAAATCCTTAAAGACTCAATCTGATAAGATAACTTCAAAGGGAAAACTCAATCCATTACAAGAGATAGAGGGGGAGAAACATCATAAGATCCAACTATAATAGCAAAGCTTGCGATACATCAAGATCGTGCCAAATCAAGAACACGACAAAGAGATCAAACACATAGCTACTGGTACATACCCTCAGCCCCGAGGGTGAACTACTCCCTCCTCATCATGCAGAGCGCCCTGATGATGAAGATGACCACCAGTGATGGATCCCCCCTCCGGCAGGGTGCCAGAACAGGGTCCCATTTGGTTTTTGGTGGCTACAGAGGTTTGCAGCGGCAGAACTCCCGGTCTAGGTTATTTTCTAGAGGTTTGGGGATTTATAGGAGAGGTTGGTGTCGAGAAGAAGTCAGTGGGCCCCACAGGAAGTCCACGAGGCACAGGGGCGTGCCCTCCACCCTCGTGGGGCCCACGGGACTCCCCTCCAATAACTTTTCGTTCCAGTATTTTTTATATTTTCCAGAAAAAATCTCCGTTGATTTTCAATGCATTCCGAGAACTTTTATTTCTGCAAAAAAACAACACCACGGTAGTTCTGCTGAAAACAGTGCCAGTCCGGGTTAGTTCTAACCAAATCATACCAAAATCATGTAAAAATATTATAAACATGGCATGAATACTTCAAAAATTATAGATATGTTGGAGACATATCAGGCGGCGACGGCTTGTGGCGGAGCGAGGAGACACAGAGGAGCCTGCGGAGGACACGACGCTTCTCTCGGTGCTGGAAAGATCCGGGGCGGCGGCGGCGGTCGTGGTTGGAGGCGACTTCGGTGGTATTTATTCACCAGTATTTCCGACACAAAAAAGGCCGTCGGGAGGTCCTGGCTCGCCAACCAGCAACTGGACGGCAAAGCCTGGTGACGCGTGGGCGGAACCTCTTCCCGCTGCTCCCGCAGGTGTTCAAGGGCATCAAGCAGATGGAGTTCATCAAGACCTGTATTCTTTTGACCCCTTTTGTGAAAGGTAAAGAATGTTGCTGGAGACTATACAACATATATGCTATACAACTAACCTCCCCAGCGACGTGTACCAAGACTTCATCAAGACCACAACCGAGATTTCAAAAAGCAGGTATGTATGTTCTGAATAAGTTGTCTCTACCAGTCGGTATGGTTGCCTTGTTGATCACGTTAATACAATTCCCGAATGCAGTGCTGACCTTGATGCTGAAAAAAGGAACATCTGCCCTGAAAACCGCATAGAGGCGGCACTGAAACTATCCCAGGGATGGTCTACAGTTAAGCAGAGCTACTTGAACTTTAATGAAGGTCGTAGCATCCGTCGAAGGCAATGGCAATGTAGATGCTGATGTCAAAGCCCTTGTTGTCAACCCCTTGATACAAAAACTAATGGATATTCTTTCCAGACCTGTAGGCGTTGCTAAGGTTCTCATGGTTGCTCTTTGTGTTTACCTGTGGTTGCTAACTTCATATTCGATTACCTCATGACTGCAGGCATACCCTTACATGAGCGACGATGATTATTCTGCTTTTTTGCAAACCACGCAAGATTTTTGCAGCGACAGGACCATGACCCCTCTAGAAATTTACAAAAACGTGCCTATTACTTCTTCTGGAACTTTGTGCTAAGTAATTCTGCAGTGATTTCTCTGAGGAAGATATGAGATAATGGGGTGTCTGATTTATAATTCCTTCTTTGCAGGTGAACAAATGTATGAGTAACTGTCAAGTTATTGGAATAGTCTGTGGATAATTCCTTCTTCTAAAGGTACATTTTCTCAGCAAGGTAACAACATTCAGTTTATTAACTCATGTGTGACGTGATGGTCTTCTTGGTTCTCCTTTGTAGGCCTCTTTCTAAGGGTTAAAGCATATGATAATCACAACTTGGATAGTATCCATATGAAAGAAGGTGCGCAGAAGTTTTCTACCCTCCTGCCTTGAATACAAACAGTTCCCAGGTTCTTTGTTTCAGCATTCACCTATGGTAACCAGATGCAAGTATCCATCCTTTTTCTATGAATTACTCCCAAAAATGCAAATTGCAGTACACAACTTGAGCTATTATTTGTTTATTTTTTACTGCTTGCTTCCTAGCTATTGAGAAGTACATGAATATCGTCATGTTATCATTCGGCAGCCGGATCAGTAACTTCATATATGTACTATTTCTTGAGGACTAATGCAAAGGTTACTAATATCCTAAAGGAACTATCAACACTATCAACATGAGGTAAGTAGGGTGAATCTCGGTCAAGAACCCAGGAGTAGAATACCTACTACTAAATGGCATCGCGGAATGCTTTCGAGAATGGTGGCCAGAATCATCACACTGGGGATACAAAGCATTGCTAGATTACTAGGAGACTCCCTAAAACACCTACGGTCATAATAATAGCTCCAACATATATGTCGAGGCAACAGAGTACCTCAACTCACCGATTAGTGTGCTTATTCTGACCCCAAAAGGACATCGGGAACGGAAAGAAAGGATTTGCAAACGCATCAGACTATTTAGAAACCTAGGATGACTCAGATAGCATAACGGCTATAAATGCGCAAAAGGAATTGAGACATCCTGCAAAATAGTGGCATGACCACTCAACACCACAATATCAAGGTTCTGAGGCCAGCTACGAACATACGGAAATAGTAGAAACTGAACTGAGACTTGAATCAATCAATTCTATAAGTCTATGGATTAGTAACACGTCATCCTGATAGACAGATGAGAAGGCCTAGTTCTTAATCCCCGTAGAAAATAAGAGGTTGACTCAGATCGAAAGGGCATAAGGTAAACGAGTAAAAAGAGCCTTACGTTCCCTTCCACAATCAATGCCCTTACATAACTAAAGCATTTCTAGACTCGACTTCGACCAGTTTGGCTTGGTAATCCTACAGGCAGTCAGGCTCTAATACCAAAGCTGTCAGGACCCCGATCCTAAGTCACACCGATCTAGTATGTAACACTTCATATCACTTTGCGGCCTCACGCACGGTATTCCCACGGGTGCCACCTTACCTGGCCCAGGACCGTTTGCGCCTTTTGGCTCACGTATATGATAGTGTCGCTAGCATCCATATGACAGAGAACCCGGGCTGACATGGCTAGTCATGAACCCAAAGCGGCACTAACCTATGGGGATAGGCATACATGAATCACATCGAGCATGTCGGTCATCAGCGAGTGAATTCGGGCTGTAGCACTGGGCTAACAGGACTCCGGGGAACCCGGGCTGTAGCAGGCTAGGCAGGACTCCGGATGTCACCGCGCGACATTTCCCCGAAGGGACAGACATAGGAACGAAGTGAAACATATGCCGACCAGTCAAGTGTCCTGAGCAGTAGTGCTGGGCTAGCAGGACTCCGGTGAACCCGGGCTGTAGCGGACTACTATGGCTCAAGGGGCACTAGACTACATTTCCCCATAAGAGAGGCTGCCAAGGATAAACAACTAGATTGCCGGATCCCATACATACTAAGCATTTCAATCATACACACAATATGCTCGATATGTGTAAATACAACATGGCATCACAACATAACTCTACGACTCAAGTATTTATTCATTAGGCTCCGAGGAGCGAGATATTACAAACATGGGTCTCATGACCCAACAATCATAGCATACAAATCAAAGCACATGCGGAGCTTAACATGTCTAAGTACAGACATCTACAAATGGAAAAGGCAAAGAAGCCTGACTATCTACCAGATCCTGCCGAGGGCACAAGATCGTAGCTGAGGTATCAAGCTAAATGTCGAAGTCCACGCGAAACTACTAGCGAGACTGAAGTCTCTCTGCAAAACATAAATTAAGCAAACGTGAGTACAAAAGTACTCAGCAAGACTTACATTAGAACTAGCTACATATGCATCGGTATCAACAAAAAAGGGGTGGTGGAGTTAACTGCGGCAAGCCAGCTTTGACTCAGTGGTTATCTTAAACTACGACTGCAAGTAACTCTTTTGAGGTGGCGCACACGAGTCCACATATTCACCATATCAGTACACCACTATGGATCCGCTCCCGTCTCCCTACGAGAACGCCATCCATAGCACTCACGCTTATCTTGCGCATTTTAGAGTATCCACTTTGACTTCTCTATGAACTGTTATAGGCAACCCAGAAGTCCTTTACCGCGGACACGGCTATTCGAATAGACCATTTATAACCCTGTAGGGGTGTACTTCGTCACACATGTTTCCACCACTTAGCATCTGCGCACGACATGTGCTCGGCAGACTTCAAGCGAAAGCTGACGTGGGTGTAGACCATGACCTGACTAACCACACAAGTCTCTAGTCCAGGTTTATCGCCTATTCGGGTTCCATCCGCAAGGAAATCCGACCGGGGTGTCCTCAATGGCCCCAAACGATGTGTACAGGGTCCCGAGACGCCAAACGGGCGCCCGGCATACCCGGCCACAGTGTATCTACCGCATCATAGCCCACCCCTAGGGTCAGCGCTACGCACAGCCGCCAACACATAACCTACAAACACCAGAAACTAGTTGCAACTCCTGGACAGAGGACGAGAGGGGTAAATAAGTCGAGCGGGGTCATATTTCAGGGCCCAATGTGTGGTAGTAACTGTTTCATGGATCACAAACATAGAACTCAGTTCCTGAGGACGGTTTCAGTGAGACAACCCACCATGTACTCCTACATGGCCTCTCACCGCTACCTTTACCAAATCGTGTTCACACACTTAGCTCACACACAGTAGGACATGTTCACACACCTCCGATTCATCCTCGATGAACCAGACCGACACGACTCTATGCAATAGCAGGCATGACAAACAAGCATGAATGAGTAGGCACATCAGGGCTCAAACAACTCCTACTCATGCTAGTGGGTTTCATCTATTTACTGTGGCAATGACAGGTCATGCAGAGGATAAGGGGTTCAACAACCGCAGCAAGTAACAGTTGAATCATCATTGTCCTAATGCAGTAAAAGAGAGCAGGAGCTAGAGAGTGGGATTGTATCGGAATGAATAAGGGGGTTTTGCTTGCCTGGCACTTCTGAAGATAATATAGTTCTCCATCGGTGTCATCAATCTCATCGTTGAAACCACGTCTATCGAGAGGGGACAATCACCGGCAACTGAGAAAGAACACAATCAATGCAATGCACAATATGATGCATGATAATGACATGGCAATATGTTGTTGATTGAGCTAATGCAACTAGCAACACAATTAAATGAAGTTGGTTTGAATCCAAAGTTCAAATTCAAACTCCACATGTGGTTATTTAAATACCATTCATTTGATTTGTCCTAAACAGTGGCCTTAAGTTGTTCTAACACGCATGAAAATGATACAGATGGATCCCTTGAATTTTTCTGATAATTTTTCATATATAATTTGTTTCATTTGGAGTTATGGTTGAATTTCTATGATTTTTAGAAGTTTATACTATTTTCTGGAATTTTCTAGATAACAATAAATCCAGAAATTAGTTATTGCATCAGCAGTGCGTTAGGGTGATGTCAGCAGGTCAAAGGTGTCGACCAGGTCAAACCTGACGCATGGGTCCTACATGTCAGTGACACGCTAGTTAGTCCCACAGACAGGTGGGTCCCGTCAACGCTGACTAGGTCAAAGTCAACGCTGACACGTGGGCCACAGGGTTATCACTAATCTATAAAGAAAATTGGTTTAACCTAAACATGCACTGGGGCCCACATGGCAGTGACCCTGGGGGTGTTTAGCGGGGTTATTAGTGCTGAATAAACCGGCGCCACGTCAGCAGGTGACGCCGGCGACCACAGCAGCGGCGGGATCTCGCCGGAGTTGGTGCTGAGGGCACCAGGAGGGAGCCCGTGCTCCCGCGCATCTAGGGGCGCACGCAGCTGGGCACAGGGAGGCCGGGGTCGATGGCGGTGACCACTTGGGCGGCGGCCGGAGCTACGGGTTTGGGCGGAGCGAGGCTACGGAGTGCTAGGGGCTGGCTGAGGGGCTATGCGGACTCCTGGGGCAGCTAGGAGCTCACTAGGCTCGTCGGACTGAGCGCAGCAACACGGTAGCGCCATGCCTGGCGTCCATGGCGGACGGCGGTGCTCGGTATGGTGGCTAGCACGGCTACAGTGCGGGAAAACCACGGGGAGAGAGGGGAAACGTAGGAGAGCTCACGGGGGGCCTAGCGGGGAAGATGGCGAAGTCGGGGAAACTCTGGATGCGCCGAATCGGAGCCGGCGATCTTCGGTGCCCGTCAGTGAAGACGACGATGGTGGCGACGAAGCAGGGCCTCTGGGCGTCGCGTATCTTGGTGGAGAGGGCAAGGCAGACGCGGCAGAGCTTCTAGGCTCAGCGGCAGGGCGAGGGGTGGTCGGTGGCCTTGGGTACGGCGAACGGCGGCGACGGTGGCGTTCGGTGGTGAGAGGGAGAGAGAGCAGAGGAGGGGGACGAGCTCGAGAGAGAGTGAGAGGGGGTCAGCGGGATCGTGACGACACGAGGAGAATCGTCCATGCGTCCAGGGCTCGTCGGCAAGCAGGATGTGGCGGAGCGCGTGGGCGCGCACGGCGGCCACACGCCCTCCTGCCCACTGGCAGGAGGTTGAAGACGGTGGAGGGCCTGGTGGGCTGGTCCTGTTGGGCCACCACATAAGTGGACGAGGTGAGTTTTGTTCTTTTTTAATTTTTCTGTTCTGTTTCCCTTTTCATTTTATTTTGCCACTATTTTCAAATTCAAAATAATTTCAAACAGTGCCAAAACATTCTAAGATATTTTATGTTACCTCTCTGGATTATTCCAAAAGTACATAAAACATTTAAAAGCATTTGAAAATATATTCATTATATATTATGAATATATCCCCAAATTCAAATAGATTATTGATTTAAATTCAGAGACCAAATAATTCCTTAAAAATGTTCCAGAATTTTGGTTTGATATATAACTCTTGCCAAAATTCACAAAACTATTTTTAGGGCATTTTGGATTCACAGAATGCAATTTAAAGGGTGCTTTCCCTTCTTTTAATCAGATTTCTGAGGTTTCAACAATCCGCAATTCAAGTTTTAGAAATTTAGACATGATGCAGGATGTTCTCAAATGCAACTAATACAAGCAAAGTCTAGGGTTGTGACAACTCACCCTCACTAAACAAGAATCTCGTCCCGAGATTCAAGACGTGAGGTAAGAAGACAAAGGGGACACAAAGCTAACACGATGTTCATGATCCGGATTGCACCTCTTGAAGATGTTGATTCGTTACATCGTATTGATCTTGACGTCCTTGCCTTTGAGGTCTTCACCAAAACTCTACGACCAAAGGAACGGTAAATCTACAAGGATCGATCTTCTCCAAGATCGAGCAACTCATGGAATAAGACATAACAACATCTCTCGAGCTAAGACACGAGGCACACATCCAAAGGGATGGAGTGAAACGGATGATAAAGGTTCACTAGGTAGAAAACAATTCCACACTTAAGAAGGTGGTGAAAAGTTGTCAACGTAGCGAGGAGTTGAGTTGCCATAATACCATAACGGGACATCTTAGAAGAGGTGACTCATAGATATATCCCCTTAAGTGGCAAAAAGAATTACTTTTGATACAAGATCATTGAAATTCTTTATACCAGCCTAAGGCATTCACAAATGATCGTGTGAACGAATTCGAAAGAATGGCATACCCATACCAGAATGGATGATGTTACTGATCCATAGACTTATAGAATTGATTGATTCAAGTCTCAGTTCAGTTTCTACTATTTCCGTATGTTCGTAGCTGGCCTCAGAACCTTGATATTGTGGTGCTGAGTGGTCATGCCACTATTTTGCAGGATGTCTCAATTCCTTTTGCGCATTTATAGCCGTTATGCTGTCTGAGTCATCCTAGGTTTCTAAATAGTCTGGTGCATTTGCAAATCCTTTCTTTCCGTTCCCGATGTCCTTTTGGGGTCAGAATAAGCACACTAATCGGTGAGTTGAGGTACTCTGTTGCCTCGACATATATGTTGGAGCTATTATTATGACCGTAGGTGTTTTAGGGAGTCTCCTAGTAATCTAGCAATGCTTTGTATCCCCAGTGTGATGATTCTGGCCACCATTCTCGAAAGCATTCCGCGATGCCATTTAGTAGTAGGTATTCTACTCCTGGGTTCTTGACCGAGATTCACCCTACTTACCTCATGTTGATAGTGTTGATAGTTCCTTTAGGATATTAGTAACCTTTGCATTAGTCCTCGAGGTTCGTGGTATATCATTCTTCCAAATACTACGAACCGCCTATGACAGAAGTTCTTTGAACCAAAAGATCACAGCCAGAGTGCTCTTGATGAGTTCTCCATTCTTGATCGTGAATCTGCCAGTCCTACCTTTCTGCATGGATTATCTGGAAGAAATATGTTGAACTTGTTTGGCATACTAAATCTATGCATCCGCAACCCAGAAAACCATATGTTCCTTTGAGTTGTCCCTCTTTAGTTGTTTGTGACCTCTGTCTATCAATTGATAGTCAAGAGTATGCGTGCATTCGTTCATCGTTGCCTTTACTCTTGCGTTCCGTCAAGCCATTCTATCTCGGAATGACTAGGAGAAACAAACTCCAGTACCTTATCCATTTATAGTATTGGGTCAAAGCAGTTGTAATCCATAGATCAAAATGCCAATCTAGCCTTTGCTCTGTTCTACCGTGGAGTGTCACCTTCTTCTTATCAAGAATGTCATGAGAATTGCACCACCTCTTATGAATTCTTGATTTAGTGATACTTCTTGCCATCATTGTTCATTCCTTGGTTCTGTGTTGTTGTAACCGGAATGCCGGCAAGTGAATCATGATGTGTGAAATCAATACTCCTAGCAACTCTGTTGCTTGGTAGTTAATTGATAATAATTTCATTCTTAGCGTGTTGGTTATTGAATCATCATCATAAGATTTATCGTGCGACCTAGTCCATTTTCCCTGGTGCACTCCCCGAACAGTGAGATAGGATTGTGTCAATCCATCACTCTCTTGATCACATCGTCTTGCCCTGAAAAGCAAGATTGTTCTCGAGCTTAGTAACATATCGGCGGTTCGTGATTTTCCGGATATCTTCATGGAAGCATCACCAGGTCGTCCCCTGACCGATATGCTGAGTTTGTGATCAAGTTGGTTTTCCAATAAACCACTCCTTCTCCAAGAATCTATGTTGGATATCCCTGAGCTAGTTGGTTAAGCCAAACAACAACTTGGAGAGTTGGAAGAAAAGCTTGTCTGAATTAGTTCATTCCAAAGGGATATCCTTGTGTGTGTGTTGAAGAAAGATGATACCTTCATCGATTGGTCCTCGTGATCAGTTATTGGATCTATTATCTTGTCCAAACCTTGATTTGAGTATGGGCTATTGTCAAATCAAATCAGAACCAACGATATTCGTAATGTTGTCTTACTCGTGGTTGACCCCTCGAGCATGCACCATTATATCTTTGGGACTGACCAGTGCTATCACCTTGTTCACATAATGGTGGAATTCCAGTGATATGGAAATCCCGATGAGTTGTTGTTGAGCCCATCAGTAGCATCTTATCTCCTCCATGATTCATGTTGAACATTAAGCTAGTGTTGGAAACTTTTGTAAGCATTTCTTCATGCTAGCTCATGAAGCATACGCTTGGATGAAAGAAGTGACTTCCTTTGAATCATGTGCATTTGATGCAAGTTGCCGTCATGGATTTGAGAAAGTTTGTTTTGCTTCCTCTAGAATCATCCCAAATCGGTCATCCATACGTCCGAAGTATTCTGTGGTTTGGAGACTTGCAACCTTCATTCTATATGTGTCCCTAGCACACCAAGCCACTAATTGATTTGTTCAAGGAGAAGAAGTTCCTTTTTAAGATCTAACCCGGGGCTTAATCAAGGACTTCGTTATCCGCAGTGATGGTTCCCCACCTGAACTCGGTAGTGTTTCGTTGTAAGACTACTACGTGGTCCTGCTTATTTGCGACAGCGTGTTCACATGTTTGTAGCAGAACCAACTCATGTTTTGGAGCTTGCTACCGTAGCCCATTTCCCGAGAATCTCGCAATGCCATCTCATCGAATTGTGTTGAAACTTTCTGTTGCAGACATGTTGAGTCTGAAGTATCCTGTTACTAACCAGATCTGAATCTCAGGCAGATATGATGATTGAAACATTCCAACATTTGCATTTTGTTCCCAGCTTGCACCTCAGTAATTACTATTTTGGATCATCTTCAAAAGTGGTCCTACTATGGGTCCCATCCATCCCCGATGATAAGCAAAATCATCCATTGTGTTGTCTTCAACAAGGTAGTCCACATCATCCATTCTGGTATGGGTATGCCATTCTTTCGAATTCGTTCACACGATCATTTGTGAATGCCTTAGGCTGGTATGAAGAATTTCAATGATCTTGTATCAAAAGTAATTCTTTTTGCCACTTAAGGGGATATATCTATGAGTCACCTCTTCTAAGATGTCTCGTTATGGTATTATGGCAACTCAACTCCTCGTTACGTTGACAAATTTTCGCCACCTTCTTAAGTGTGGAATTGTTGTCTACCTAGTGAACCTTTATCATCCATTTCACTCCATCCCTTTGGATGTGTGCCTCGTGTCTCAGCTTGAGAGATGTTGTTATGTCTTACTCCGTGAGTTGCTCGATCTTGGAGAAGATCGATCCTTGTAGATTTACCGTTCCTTTGGTCACAGAGTTTTGGTGAAGACCTCAAAGGCAAGGACGTCAAGATCAATACGATGTAACGAATCAACATCTTCAAGAGGTGCAATCCGGATCGTGAAGATCGTGTTAGCTTTGTGTCCCCTTTGTCTTCTTACCTCACGTCTTGAATCTCGGGGCGAGATTCTTGTTTAGTGAGGGTGAGTTGTCACAACCCTAGACTTTGCTTGTATTAGTTGCATTCGAGAGCATCCTGCATCATGTCTAAATTTCTGAAACTTGAATTGAGGATTGTTGAAACCTTAGAAATCTGATTAAAAGAAGGGCAAGGACCCTTTAAATTGCATTCTATGAATCCAAAATGCCCTAAAAATAGTTTTGTGAATTTTGGCAAGAGTTATATATCAAACCAAAATTCTGGAACATTTTTAAGGAATTATTTGGTCTCTGAATTTAAATCAATAATCTATTTGAATTTGGGGATATATTCATAATATATAATGAATATATTTTCAAATGCTTTGAAATGTTTTATGTACTTTTGGAATAATCCAGAGAGGTAACATAAAATATCTCAGAATGTTTTGGCACTGTTTGAAATTATTTTGAATTTGAAAACAGTGGAAAAATAAAATGAAAAGGGAAACAGAACAGAAAAATTAAAAAAGAACAAAACTCACCTGGTCCACTTACCTGGAGGCCCAAAAGGACCAGCCCACCAGGCCCTCCACCGTCTTCAACCTCCTGCCAGTGGGCAGGAGGGCGTGTGGCCGCCGTGCGCGCCCACGCGCTCCGCGCCACCTCCTGCTTGCCGACGAGCCGTGGACGCGTGGACGATTCTCCCCGTGTCATCACGATCCCGCTGACCCCCTCTCACTCTCTCTCGAGCTCGTCCCCCTCCTCTGCTCTCTCTCCCTCTCACCACCGTCGCCGCCATTCGCCGTACCCAAGGCCACCGACCACCCTTCGTCCTGCCGCTGAGCCTAGAAGCTCCGCCGCGTCTGCCTTGCCCTCTCCACCGAGATACGCGACGCCCGAAGGCCCTGCTTCGTCGCCACCATCGTCGTCTTCACCGACGGGCACCGAAGATTGCCGGCTCCGATTCGGCGCGTCCAGAGTTTCCCCGACTTTGCCGTCTTCCCCGCTAGCCCCCCCGTGAGCTCTCCTATGTTTCCCCTCTCTCCCCGTGGTTTTCCCGCGCCGTAGCCGTGCTAGCCACCGTACCGAGCGCCGCCGTTCTCCATGGACGCCGGGCATGGCGCTGCCGTGTTGCTGCGCTCAGTCCGACAAGCCTAGCGGGCTCCTAGCTACCCCAGGAGTCCGCATAGCCCCTCAGCCAGCCCCTAGCGCTCCGTAGCCTCGCTCCGCCCAAACCCGTAGCTCCGGCCGCCGCCCAAGTGGTCGCCGCCATCGACCCCGGCCTCCCTGTTCCCAGCTGCGTGCGCCCCTAGATGCGCGGGAGCACGGGCTCCCTCCTGGTGCCCTCAGCGCGACCAGTCGCGGCTTGTAGTGCCCCCGACCAACTCTGGCGAGATCCCACCGCTGCTGTGGTCGCCGGCGTCGCCTGCTGACGTGGCGCCGGTTTATTTAGCACTAATGACCCCGCTAAACACCCCCAAGGCCACTGCCATGTGCGCCCCAGTGCATGTTTAGGTTAGATCAATTTTCTGTTTAGATTAGTGATAACCCTATGGCCCACGTGTCGGCGTTGACTTTGACCTAGTCAGCGTTGACTGGACCCACCTGTCTGTGGGACTAACCAGCATGAGTCACTGACATGCAGGACCCACGCGTCAGGTTTGACCTGGTTGACGCCTTTGACCTACTGACATCACCCTGACGCACTCCTGACGCAATAACTAATTTCTGGATTTATTGTTATATAGAAAATTCCAGAAAATAGTATAAACTTCTAAAAATCATAGAAATTCAATCATAACTCCAAATGAAACAAATTATATATGAAAAATTATGAGAAAAATTCAAGGAATCCATATGTACCATTTTCATGCATGTTAGAACAACTTAGGGCCACTGTTTAGGACAAATCAAATGAATGGTATTTAAATAACCACATGTGGAGTTTGAATTTGAACTTTGGGTTCAAACCAACTTCATTTAATTGTGTTGCTAGTTGCATTAGCTCAATCAACAACATATTGCCATGTCATTATAATGCATCATATTGTGCATTGCATTGATTGTGTTCTTTCTCAGTTGCCGGTGATTGTCCCCTCTCGATAGACGTGGTTTCGACGATGAGATCGATGACACCGATGGAGAACTATATTATCTTCAGAAGTGCCAGGCAAGCAAAACCCCCTTGTTCATTCCGATACAATCCCACTCTCTCGCTCCTTCTCTCTTTTACTGCATTAGGACAATGACGATTCAACTGTTACTTGCTGCGGTAGTTGAACCCCTTATCCTCTGCATGACCTGTTATTGCCACAGTAAATAGATGAAACCCACTAGCATGAGTAGGAGTTGTTTGAGCCCTGATGTGCCTATTCATTCATGCTTGTTTGTCGTGCCTGCTATTGCATAGAGTCGTGTCGGTCTGGTTCATCGAGGATGAATCGGAGGTGTGTGAACATGTCCTACTGTGTGTGAGCTAAGTGTGTGAACACGATTTGGTAAAGGTAGCGGTGAGAGGCCATGTAGGAGTACATGGTGGGTTGTCTCACTGAAACCGTCCTCAGGAACTGAGTTCTGTGTTTGTGATCCATGAAACAGTTACTACCACACATTGGGCCCTGAAATATGACCCCGCTTGACTTATTTACCCCTCTCGTCCTCTGTCCAGGAGTTGCAATTAGTTTCTGGTGTTTGTAGGTTATGTGTTGGCGGCCGTGCGTAGCGCTGACCCTAGGGGTGGGCTATGATGCGGTAGATACACTGTGGCCGGGTATACCGGGCGCCCGTTTGGCGTCTCGGGACCCTGTACACATTGTTTGGGGCCGTTGAGGACACCCCGGCCGGATTTCCTTGTGGATGGAACCCGAATGGGCGATAAACCTAGACTAGAGACTTGTGTGGTTAGTCAGGTTGTGGTCTACACCCACATCGGCTTTCGCTTGATGTCTGCCGAGCACATGTCGTGTGCAGACGCTAAGTGGAGGAAACATGTGTGACAAAGTACACCCCTGCAGGGTTATAAATGGTCTATTCGAATAGCCGTGTCCACGGGAAAGGACTTCTGGGTTGCCTATAACAGTTCATAGACAAGTGAAAGTGGATACTCTAAAATGCGCAAGATAAGAGTGAGTGCTATGGATGGCGTTCTCGTAGGGAGACGGGAGCGGATCCATAGTGGTGTATTGATATGGTGAATATGTGGACTCGTGTGCGCCACCTCAAAAGAGTTACTTGCAGTCGCAGTTTAAGATAACCACCGAGTCAAAGCTGGCTTGCTGCAGTTAAACTCCACCACCCCTTTTTTGTTGATACCGATCTTTAATGTAAGAATAAAGAATGGAATTAAAGGGCTTGATTTGACCCTTAGGAGTAGAGTAGGTAACCCGTTTGCTTTCCTTATTTCTATTTCTATTGCATTTTCTATCTCATCGTATCACATTGTGTTCTACGATTCCACTTCGACAAAATGAAAGAGCATACCTAAGTTCAATAGCTTTACGTCCGCTATCCCGATCATGATTTTCCTACCCTCAGGGGGAAAGTAAAGGCCCTTTCTTACTCGAAAGCCGTTCCAATCAAGGCAAGAGCCAGAAGTAGACCGACTTGTAGATCGGGTAGCAATAGGCTATGACATAGCTCACTTTACCAAGAACATAGGGCGTAAGATCAAGAGGTTCTTCCACCGAAAGATGGGGATCCTGTCTCTCCACAAGGGTTCCCTTTCTATCGAACTGGCCTTGGCGAGTCGCTTTAATTCCACTGGAGGGTTGTAGCTAGACCAATCTACAATAAAGGATCCATCTTTATTGTAGATTGGTCTAGCTACAATAAAGATGTGAAGCTAGACCAATCTACAATATTCAATACAACTAGAATAAAAAAGTCAATTTAGATTGTGTGCCAGATATTATAGAGTATTATTGGTGTATTAAGTCTAGAGTATAGAAATGGTCAATTTTGCCTGCCTTGGAGTAATGATTCCACCATTGGATCTTAGAAACGGAGAAGTCGAGGTCGAAGCCTATCATCAAGGCTATCTACAAATAAAGCATAATCGGAAATGAGCAAATACAAATAAACAAGATCCGGAAGAGTTTCCGCTTTCGCACGCACCTGGACCGCTGGATTATGTTGAAGAATAAGACCTCGCCATGGCAGACTCTAGCTTAAAGGTAATGAGCTGATGAAACCAGAGCAAGAGAGGCAATGTTGGGTAAACCTATGGGAGTGGTTTCTCCGGCTAAGTCTATGAGGGCTACTTCAATAGTTCCGGATGTTTCTATCATGTTGGGTGATTTCAAGTTTCTGGCTTCTCCAATGATTCTTGGTAACTCGGATATTGATCTTATTCTCGGGATGGATTGGCTTTCTAAGCACAAGGCTCAGCTTGATTGTGCTGCCAGGCAGATTCAATTGACTCATTCGTCTGAGGATGTAATTATCTTTGCCGCTCGGGATAATACCATCCGTCTGTTTTCTCTCAATGAGAAGGGTGAATTGGATGCCATCTCTCAAATTCCAGTCGTCTGCGAATATCCAGACGTCTTTCCAGAAGAGCTCCCAGGAATGCCTCCGCACCGGCCAGTTGAATTTGTTATTGAACTTGAACCTGGCACGGAACCTGTGTGCAAACGTCCCTACAAGCTCGGCCCCGAAGAGTTGAAGGAGTTGAAGAAACAACTCGATGAGCAAGAAAGATTGGGTCTCATCCGGCCTAGTACTTCTCCATGGGGTTGTGGTGTTCCTTTTGTGAAGAAGAAGGATGGATCGAGTCGACTTTGTGTTGATTACCGTCCAGTGAACAAGAAGACCATCAAGAACAAATACCCACTTCCCAACATCAATGAGCTGTTCGAACAACTCAAAGGTGCTCAAGTATTCTCCAAGCTGGATCTCCGTATGGGTTATCACCAGATTCGCATTCGTGAAGAAGATATTCCCAAGACGGCGTTCAGAACAAGCTTTGGTTCATATGAATACACCGTCATGTCTTTTGGCCTCGCCAACGCTCCTCCGACGTTCTCTCGCATGACGAACTTCATCTTCAACGCCTACACCAATGACTTCGTTTTGGTCTATCTCGACGACATTCTGGTTTTCTCGAAGAACAAGGAAGATCATGCCAAGCACTTGCGTTTGGTTCTTGACAAGCTCAGGGAACATCAGTTCTACGCCAAGTTCTCCAAGTGTGAATTTTGGCTCGATGAGGTTCTTTATCATGGTCATATCATCTCTGCCAAGGGCATTTCCGTGAATCCCGAGAAGGTATCCGCAATTGTGAATTGGGAACCTCCACAGAACGTGAAGCAACTCCGCAGTTTTCTCGGTCTCGCAAGCTATTGCCGAAGATTCGTTGAAAACTTTTCCAAGATCGCGAAGCCTCTCTCAAATCTTCTTCAGAAGCACGTCAAGTACGTTTGGTCTCCGGAGTGTGATATTGCTTTCAACACTTTGAAAGAGAAGTTGATCACTGCTCCAGTTCTGACTCCGCCTGATGAATCCAAGCCATACGAGGTCTTTTGTGATGCCTCTCTCCAAGGTCTTGGCGCAGTATTGATGCAAGAGAAGAAAGTTGTCGCTTATACATCTCGCCAGTTGAAGCCTAATGAGAAGAACTACCCCACTCATGATCTCGAGTTGGCGACAGTTGTGCATGCTCTTTTGACTTGGAGACATCTTCTATTGGGAAGAAAAGTGGACATTTTCACTGATTACAAGAGTCTCAAGTACATCTTCACTCAGCCTAATCTCAACCTAAGGCAGACTCGATGGGTCGAAATGATTCAAGAGTACAATTCGAGTATTGAGTATACTCCAGGCAAGGCTAATGTGATTGCTGACGCTTTGAGCAGAAAGGCCTACTGCAACAGTCTGATTCTCAAGCCTTATCAACCCGAGCTTTGTGAAGCTTTCCGCAAACTTAATCTGCAAGTTGTTCCTCAAGGTTTCCTCGCCAACCTTCAAGTCTCTCCTACCTTAGAAGACCAGATTCGCCAAGCCCAGCTTCTTGGTGCTATGGTGAAAAAGGTGAAGATTGGGATTGCCAAGAGTCAGTCCAAGTACAAGTGCTACCGCCTTGATGACAAGGACACTCTCTTCTTCGAGGATCGTATTGTTGTGCCCAAAGGTGAACTTTGTAAAGTGATCATGAACGAGGCTCACAATTCTCTCCTCTCCATCCACCCTGGGAGTACGAAGATGTATCAGGACCTCAAGCAAGCTTATTGGTGGACTCGAATGAAGCGCGAGATCGCTCAATTCGTGAACGAATGTGATGTCTGCAGAAGAGTGAAGGCAGAACACCAAAGGCCAGCTGGTCTCCTCCAACCTCTTGCCATTCCAGAATGGAAGTTTGACCACATTGAAATGGACTTCGTGACTGGGTTTCCAAAGTCCAAGCGTGGCAATGATGCTATATTCGTTGTCATCGACAAGCTCACCAAAGTGGCTCACTTTCTGCCTATCAAAGAGTCGATCACTGCAGCTCAATTGGCGGAACTCTATACCTCTCGCATTGTCTCTCTGCATGGTATTCCTCAAGTGATATCTTCAGACCGTGGCAGCATCTTTACCTCCAAGTTTTGGGATTCTTTTCAGAAGGCCATGGGCACCAACATCCGTTTCAGCACTGCTTTCCATCCTCAAACAAGCGGTCAAGTCGAGCGTGTCAACCAAATTCTTGAAGATATGCTCAGGGCTTGTGTGATCTCCTTCGGCATGAAGTGGGAGGACTGTCTTCCTTATGCTGAATTCTCGTACAACAACAGTTTTCAAGCAAGTTCGGGCAAGGCCCCCTTTGAAATTCTGTATGGCAGGAAGTGCCGTACCCCTCTCAACTGGTCTGAAACCGGTGAACGTCAGCTGCTGGGTAATGACTTAATCACAGAAGCAGAAGAAATGTGCAAGATCATTCGTGATAACCTCAAAGCAGCCCAATCCCGCCAGAAGAGCTACTATGATAGTAAGCACCATGATTTGGCTTTCGAGATCGGAGATCATGTTTACCTTCGTGTCTCTCCTATGAAAGGTACTCGTCGCTTCGGTATCAAAGGGAAGCTTGCCCCTAGATACGTGGGACCTTTCAAGATTGTCAGCAAGAGAGGCGACCTCGCCTATCAACTCGAGCTTCCTTCAAACTTTGCCAATGTTCATGATGTGTTCCATGTCTCCCAACTCCGAAAGTGCTTCAAGACGCCTGAACGCACCGTCAACTTCGAGGACATTGAGCTCCAAGAAGATCTCTCTTACCGTGAGCACCCAGTTGCCATTCTTGAAGAGACTGATCGCAGAACTCGCAACAAGTCAATTAAATTTCTCAAAGTCAAGTGGTCGCACCATTCCGATCGTGAAGCTACCTGGGAATGCGAGGATCACCTCCGTTCTGAATACCCGGAGTTCTTTCAGTCCTAGATCTCGGGACGAGATCCTTTCGTAGTGGTGGAGTGTTGTAACGCCCCAGATATAACTTTCCCAATTTGTACTCCAACTCTTGCCGTTTCCGGCGTTAAGTTATATTTATTTCCCCGGGTTCGGGTTTTGTCTCCGTGTGTTGTTTTCTTTTTCATGCATCTCATATCATGTCATCATGTGCATTGCATTTACATACGTGTTCATCTCATGCATGCGAGCTTTTTCCCCGTTGTCCGTTTTGCATTCCGGCGCTTCGTTCTCCTCCGGTGGTCATTTCTACCTTTCTTTCGTGTGTGGGGATTAAACATTTCCGGATTGGACCGAGACTTGTCATGCGGCCTTGGTTTACTACCGGTAGACCGCCCGTCAAGTTTCGGGTCATTTGGACTTCGTTTGATACTCCAACGGTTAACCGCCCCGCCGCCGTCGGTAGCCGCCGCGACCGCCGCCGCCCGCCACCACAGAGTCGCCGCCCGCCCGCGACCTCCGCCGCCGTGCGCCGCCCTCCCCTTGGCCAGAGCATCACCGGCCCGCTGCCGCCCCTCGCCGGAGTGCTCGGGCTCGCCAGAGCTTCGCCGGCCCGATCCGATCCGGTTGGACCAGATCCACTGGGTCAGCGATCCAAACACGCCTCGCCGCGCCTGAACCACTCCATCCCGCTCCACCTCGTCCCGCGTTGACTTTTTCGCGGAGGTAAAAATTCGTCCAAGTCCCCAGATCTCAGATCCATGATGCCCTGTTCGAGGCCTCGTAACTCTGTAACCGTAACTCCGTTTTGGGCATATAATATATCAAAATCTTCGCCTCGACATGTACATCATTTCGTTCCAGTGCATCATTTGCATTTGAGTTCATCTTGATGCCCAAAATGCTGTTAGAAGAAGGCTTCGTGAGTTAAATTGCAGATCCGTTAGTTCATCATGCACTTTTGTCTTTTTTGCCATGTTTAATTCGTGCATGATATGCCTGTGCCCCTTTGGGATGAATTGTTAAGAATTTTGTCTTCTTTCCAGAGGTGTCACCCATGAATTTTTAGGATGTGTGTGTTGTCTTGTGCAAGCTTGCGAAGAGAGGTACCTGAGATTGCTGATTCCAGGGACTTAGTGATTTTCACTGTCTGGGATATTTTAGATCATGATGCTATATGTCCAGCTTGTTTCCTAGTGATCCGTGCCTCTTTTGAGGATGATCACTAAGGGAGTTTTGATATTTATGTTATGCTCTATCCATCCATGTCTTTGTTTGCATATGTGGAGTGCTCTAGGTTGACTCAATCGAGCTCAACTTTTGCTTCGTTGTTAATCTGGGCAGATCGTCAACTTGTTTGCGATTTTGCCGATGCTACCGTTAGTGTTCCATGCATTCTATGCCTTTGTTCTTGCCATGTGTAGCTAGCATATTGTGCCTTCTTACTGGTTATATGCTTGCCTTTCCATGACTTGCACCGTAGTGAGTGCATCGAGCTCGGTTACATGCCTTCGCGAGTTAAATTTCTGCATGTCTCAGTTTTCACTAAGTCTGAAAACTGATTGTGTTCGAGCTATGTTCGTGAGCTCGGTAGAGTATTTTGTGAACCCTTTTGGCCCCAGGTCACTTTGGGTGTTTTGTTAAGCTTGCTGAGTAGCTCCATGCCATATTCTTACTTGTCATGTTCAGGTCATTTATCATGTTGTTTTGCTGCTTCGAAGAGGGCTTCGTGATCTGAAATTTCAGGCTAGTGTTAATTTCACTAAGTCTGGAATCTGTTTTGCATATTCATTTTTGCCATGCTTGTTTGAACCTCTTAATGGATTAATTTGCCTATGGCTCAGTGCTAGTGTTTTGTTAAGCATATTGTGTACATCACTGCCATGTATTTTGTTTTCATGTTTGGTGTCTGTAGCATGTTCATTTCGTTGCATTTAAGAGCCTACTTGCTGTATATCGCAGACCGGTGTCATATCTTAAAACGCTTGCCATTTCCAAACCGTAACTCCGATTCCAATGATCTTTATATCGTTTTCAAGCGATTTCATCCCCTCTATCCAGTGGAACCCTTGGAATTCCAATTTGGGACCAGGTTCATGCATTTCCTGTCATATCTTGCATTTTGCATCCCGCATCGCATCCCGCATAGCATATCATCATTTCAACATTTTGCTTGGTCTGGCACGTGGTTGATTGTATCCCTGTTGCTTGTTTGTCTTGTTGGGTAGAGCCAGGAGACGAGTTCGCTACCGAGGAGCCCGTTGAGTTTGCTTGTGAGGATCCAGTCGACTCTGACAACTGTGCAAGCAAGATGATCATACCCTCGAAATCACTACTATCTTTGCTATGCTAGTTTGCTCGCTCTTGCTATGCCAATGCTACGATGCCTACCTTTTGCTTGTCAGCCTCCCAATTTCCATGTTGAACCTCTAACCCACCATGTCCTAGCAAACCGTTGATTGGCTATGTTACTGCTTTGCTCAGCCCCTCTTATAGCGTTGCTAGTTGCAGGTGAAGTTTGGAGGCCGTTCCTTGTTGGAACATTTATTTACTTGTTGGGATATCATTATATTGCCATGTTATCTTAATGCATCTATATACTTGGTAAATGGTGGAAGGCTCGGCCTCTCGCCTAGTGTTTTGTTCCACTCTTGCCGCCCTAGTTTCCGTCATATCGGTGTTATGTTCCCGGATTTTGCGTTCCTTACGCGGTTGGGTTATAATGGGAACCCCTTGATATTTCGCCTTGATTAAAGCTTTTCCAGCAATGCCCAACATTGGTTTTACCATTTGCCACCTAGCCTTTTCTTTCCCTTGGGTTCTGCAGACTCAAGGGTCATCTTATTTTAACCCCCCTGGGCCAGTGCTCCTCTGAGTGTTGGTCCAAACTAGAGCACCGTGCGGGGCCGTCCCTCGGCAACTTGGGTTACGTTGGCTCCCGTACGCTTAGCTTATCCGGTGTGCCCTGAGAACGAGACATGTGCAGCTCCTATCGGGATTTGTCGGCACAGTGGGTGGTGTTGCTGGTCTTGTTTTAACCTGTCGAAGTGTCTTGAGTTACCGAGATACCGAGTCTGATCGGAACGTCTTGGGAGGAGGTCTATTCCTTCGTTGACCGTGAGAGCTTGTCATGGGCTAAGTTGGGACCCCCCTGCAGGGATTGAAATTTCGAAAGCCGTGCCCGCGGTTATGGGCAGATGGGAACTTGTTAATGTCCGGTTGTAGATAACTTAAACCTTAATTAATTAAAATGAATCAACCGAGTGTGTTGCCGTGATGGCCTCTTCTCGGTGGAGTCTGGGAAGTGGACACGGTGTTGGAGTAATGCTTGCGCAGGTTGTTCCTCTAGATTCTCGCTCGCGCCTTGCCTCCTCTTCTCGCTCTCTTTTGCGGATAAGTTAGCCACCACATATGCTAGACGCTTGCTGCAGCTCCACATATACTTGCCTTATCCTTCCTATAAGCCTAAATAGTTTTGATCGCGAGGGTGCGAGATTGCTGAGTCCCTGTGGCTCACAGATACTATAATTCTAGATGCAGGTCCAGGTGATTCCGCTCCAGGTGACGAGTACGAGCTCAAGTGGGAGTTCGACGAGGACTCTCAGCGCTATTATGTTTCTTTTCCCGACGATCAGTAGCGGTGCCTAGTTGGGGTTATCGATTCAGGGCCTTGTCGCATGTTGGGGGTCTTTTCTATTTTGGCACCATAGTCGGGCCATGAATGATTTGTATGATGGATGTTATTTATGTACTTTGATGTGACGTGGCGAGTGTAAGCCGACTATGTTCCTCCCCTTTATATTATTTATGTACATGGGATGTGTAATGACTTCCCGACTTGCGACATTGCTTTCAATGCGTTTATGCCTCTAAGTCGTGCCCCGACACGTGGGAGATATAGCCGCATCGAGGGCGTTACAAGTTGGTATCAGAGAAACCACTCCCATAGATATAGCCCCATTGCTTGATCATTTTTAGCAGCCGAGTTGTGTCTAGAAAAATGTTTTGAGTCCTTAGGAATTATATATCGGAGAGCTTAGGAATTCTTTTTACTTCCCAGTCTCCTCATCGCTCTGGTAAGGCATCCTGACGTAGAGTTTTGACTCTTCTCTTCTCAAATTTCACAAAAAAAATTTTAGGATCACGCGAGTATCTTGGTTTTGTTCCGATGGTTTTGTGACGAGAACATTGTTCTTGGTGCCTCCTGTCTTTAGGGGTTGTGGCAGTGTCCCGGGGAGTTGAGCTCCGAGGTGTTGCCGTCACAATTTTATCGTTGCAATTCTGGAATACTTGAGATATGTGCGCGACATCGAAAATCTCCTTTATGCAGTTCGTTGGTGAGATAACCTCGACGCCACCCAGTACTGGGGCGGGAGTTCGGGAGTATCGCCATAACTTGTATAACGGATGCTTTTCGAAGGTTGAGGTAGATGGTTTCCGAAGGTTTCTTGGTTATGTGTTGAAGGATGGATACAGCTGGATGTAGGATTTGCTAGCTTGGGTGAGATATTATGCTTCCCCTGTATCCCCAACACCTGATTGCATAACCGGAAAAATTTCGGGAATTTCATAGGTGGGAATTCAAGTAGACTTAGGATATCTTTCCACAGATGTATGATATGAAATTGGGGTTCGACGTCTAGTGGTTCGCCTATTCACGGTCGATTTTACAGTGGTCTCGTTGTGTCTTAAAGAGTCCTTGGCTATGCTGACTCGGGGACGCTTCGTATGTCATGTGCACTGCCTTGTACATGATGGTGCTGTACGATCGAGCCCGTGTAGGTCCCACCACGAAAACTTCGGACGAAATTTCTATCATGTATTTGTTCCGGCTTATTCCGCAAGCCAACCCTTGGTTTTATTTCGAGTTGTGGAATTCGTTTTGCTTCGACGTCATATGTTGATTCCATCCCTCGTTGTTGTACTCCTTCTACCTGATTCTTCGTGGCTTCGCAATTTAGGAAGATGTGACCACTTCAAGAGAAATGCATTCGTTCATTTTGTTCGGATGTGAAGACTGTATGTTGCAATTTTCATTCCGTTGGATTCAGCTTCAATATTTATCTGTCATGTGCTAACGGTGGTCAACCTCTTCAGGATGGCTCCCGCTAAGAGCACCAGTCAGAACCAGAATCAAGATCCGCCACCGCGTCCACCTCCTCCAGAGGCATGGCAAGCTGTGATGGCCGCAACCAATGCAAACACTGAGCCGATCATGCAAATTATCCAAGAGCGCAATCATGGCAGTCAAGGGAATCAAGGCAGCAATCAGAGTCATTTTGCTACACTCAATCAGTTCCTTGCTAATGGGCCAAAGACTTTCAGCAATTGTGTTGAGGCAACCGATGCTGACGATTGGCTTGTGGATCTGTGTAAGCATTTCGAGTGCAGTAACGTCAGGCCTGAGGACTTTGTGAAATTCGCTTCCTTCCAACTCAAAGATCAGGCTGCAGAGTGGTTCCAGCAGTACAAGGATTCCAGAGGTGAACGTGTTATCACTTGGGATGATTTCCGTCGAGATTTCCGAGCTCATCACATTCCGCAGAGCGTGGTTGAAAGCAAGCGTGAGGAATTCCACAATCTGAAGCAAGGCTCTTTGTCTGTCTATGACTACAACAAATTGTTCCAAAAGCTTGCCCGCTTTGCCAAGCAGGACGTGCCTGATGAGAAGAGCATGATATATCAGTTCAGGGGTGGTCTCAGAGAAGATATTCAGCTCGCTCTTGTTCTCTTCGAGCCTTTGAGATACGATTTTCTATTTCTATTGCATTTTCTATCTCATCGTATCACATTGTGTTCTACGATTCCACTTCGACAAAAGGAAAGAGCATACCTAAGTTCAATAGCTTTACGTCCGCTATCCCGATCATGATTTTCCTACCCTCAGGGGGAAAGTAAAGGCCCTTTCTTACTCGAAAGCCGTTCCAATCAAGGCAAGAGCCAGAAGTAGACCGACTTGTAGATCGGGTAGCAATAGGCTATGACATAGCTCACTTTACCAAGAACATAGGGCGTAAGATCAAGAGGTTCTTCCACCGAAAGATGGGGATCCTGTCTCTCCACAAGGGTTCCCTTTCTATCGAACTGGCCTTGGCGAGTTGCTTTAATTCCACTGGAGGGTTGTAGCTAGACCAATCTACAACAAAGGATCCATCTTTATTGTAGATTGGTCTAGCTACAATAAAGATGTGAAGCTAGACCAATCTACAATATTCAATACAACTAGAATAAAAAAGTCAATTTAGATTGTGTGCCAGATATTATAGAGTATTATTGGTGTATTAAGTCTAGAGTATAGAAATGGTCAATTTTGCCTGCCTTGGAGTAATGATTCCACCATTGGATCTTAGAAACGGAGAAGTCGAGGTCGAAGCCTATCATCAAGGCTATCTACAAATAAAGCATAATCGGAAATGAGCAAATACAAATAAACAAGATCCGGAAGAGTTTCCGCTTTCGCACGCACCTGGACCGCTGGATTATGTTGAAGAATAAGACCTCGCCATGGCAGACTCTAGCTTAAAGGTAATGAGCTGATGAAACCAGAGCAAGAGAGGCAATGTTGGGTAAACCTATGGGAGTGGTTTCTCCGGCTAAGTCTATGAGGGCTACTTCAATAGTTCCGGATGTTTCTATCATGTTGGGTGATTTCAAGTTTCTGGCTTCTCCAATGATTCTTGGTAACTCGGATATTGATCTTATTCTCGGGATGGATTGGCTTTCTAAGCACAAGGCTCAGCTTGATTGTGCTGCCAGGCAGATTCAATTGACTCATTCGTCTGAGGATGTAATTATCTTTGCCGCTCGGGATAATACCATCCGTCTGTTTTCTCTCAATGAGAAGGGTGAATTGGATGCCATCTCTCAAATTCCAGTCGTCTGCGAATATCCAGACGTCTTTCCAGAAGAGCTCCCAGGAATGCCTCCGCACCGGCCAGTTGAATTTGTTATTGAACTTGAACCTGGCACGGAACCTGTGTGCAAACGTCCCTACAAGCTCGGCCCCGAAGAGTTGAAGGAGTTGAAGAAACAACTCGATGAGCAAGAAAGATTGGGTCTCATCCGGCCTAGTACTTCTCCATGGGGTTGTGGTGTTCCTTTTGTGAAGAAGAAGGATGGATCGAGTCGACTTTGTGTTGATTACCGTCCAGTGAACAAGAAGACCATCAAGAACAAATACCCACTTCCCAACATCAATGAGCTGTTCGAACAACTCAAAGGTGCTCAAGTATTCTCCAAGATGGATCTCCGTATGGGTTATCACCAGATTCGCATTCGTGAAGAAGATATTCCCAAGACGGCGTTCAGAACAAGCTTTGGTTCATATGAATACACCGTCATGTCTTTTGGCCTCGCCAACGCTCCTCCGACGTTCTCTCGCATGATGAACTTCATCTTCAACGCCTACACCAATGACTTCGTTTTGGTCTATCTCGACGACATTCTGGTTTTCTCGAAGAACAAGGAAGATCATGCCAAGCACTTGCGTTTGGTTCTTGACAAGCTCAGGGAACATCAGTTCTACGCCAAGTTCTCCAAGTGTGAATTTTGGCTCGATGAGGTTCTTTATCATGGTCATATCATCTCTGCCAAGGGCATTTCCGTGAATCCCGAGAAGGTATCCGCAATTGTGAATTGGGAACCTCCACAGAACGTGAAGCAACTCCGCAGTTTTCTCGGTCTCGCAAGCTATTGCCGAAGATTCGTTGAAAACTTTTCCAAGATCGCGAAGCCTCTCTCAAATCTTCTTCAGAAGCACGTCAAGTACGTTTGGTCTCCGGAGTGTGATATTGCTTTCAACACTTTGAAAGAGAAGTTGATCACTGCTCCAGTTCTGACTCCGCCTGATGAATCCAAGCCATACGAGGTCTTTTGTGATGCCTCTCTCCAAGGTCTTGGCGCAGTATTGATGCAAGAGAAGAAAGTTGTCGCTTATACATCTCGCCAGTTGAAGCCTAATGAGAAGAACTACCCCACTCATGATCTCGAGTTGGCGGCAGTTGTGCATGCTCTTTTGACTTGGAGACATCTTCTATTGGGAAGAAAAGTGGACATTTTCACTGATTACAAGAGTCTCAAGTACATCTTCACTCAGCCTAATCTCAACCTAAGGCAGACTCGATGGGTCGAAATGATTCAAGAGTACAATTCGAGTATTGAGTATACTCCAGGCAAGGCTAATGTGATTGCTGACGCTTTGAGCAGAAAGGCCTACTGCAACAGTCTGATTCTCAAGCCTTATCAACCCGAGCTTTGTGAAGCTTTCCGCAAACTTAATCTGCAAGTTGTTCCTCAAGGTTTCCTCGCCAACCTTGAAGTCTCTCCTACCTTAGAAGACCAGATTCGCCAAGCCCAGCTTCTTGATGCTATGGTGAAAAAGGTGAAGATTGGGATTGCCAAGAGTCAGTCCAAGTACAAGTGCTACCGCCTTGATGACAAGGACACTCTCTTCTTCGAGGATTGTATTGTTGTGCCCAAAGGTGAACTTCGTAAAGTGATCATGAACGAGGCTCACAATTCTCTCCTCTCCATCCACCCTGGGAGTACGAAGATGTATCAGGACCTCAAGCAAGCTTATTGGTGGACTCGAATGAAGCGCGAGATCGCTCAATTCGTGAACGAATGTGATGTCTGCAGAAGAGTGAAGGCAGAACACCAAAGGCCAGCTGGTCTCCTCCAACCTCTTGCCATTCCAGAATGGAAGTTTGACCACATTGAAATGGACTTCGTGACTGGGTTTCCAAAGTCCAAGCGTGGCAATGATGCTATATTCGTTGTCATCGACAAGCTCACCAAAGTGGCTCACTTTCTGCCTATCAAAGAGTCGATCACTGCAGCTCAATTGGCGGAACTCTATACCTCTCGCATTGTCTCTCTGCATGGTATTCCTCAAGTGATATCTTCAGACCGTGGCAGCATCTTTACCTCCAAGTTTTGGGATTCTTTTCAGAAGGCCATGGGCACCAACATCCGTTTCAGCACTGCTTTCCATCCTCAAACAAGCGGTCAAGTCGAGCGTGTCAACCAAATTCTTGAAGATATGCTCAGGGCTTGTGTGATCTCCTTCGGCATGAAGTGGGAGGACTGTCTTCCTTATGCTGAATTCTCGTACAACAACAGTTTTCAAGCAAGTTCGGGCAAGGCCCCCTTTGAAATTCTGTATGGCAGGAAGTGCCGTACCCCTCTCAACTGGTCTGAAACCGGTGAACGTCAGCTGCTGGGTAATGACTTAATCACAGAAGCAGAAGAAATGTGCAAGATCATTCGTGATAACCTCAAAGCAGCCCAATCCCGCCAGAAGAGCTACTATGATAGTAAGCACCGTGATTTGGCTTTCGAGATCGGAGATCATGTTTACCTCCGTGTCTCTCCTATGAAAGGTACTCGTCGCTTCGGTATCAAAGGGAAGCTTGCCCCTAGATACGTGGGACCTTTCAAGATTGTCAGCAAGAGAGGCGACCTCGCCTATCAACTCGAGCTTCCTTCAAACTTTGCCAATGTTCATGATGTGTTCCATGTCTCCCAACTCCGAAAGTGCTTCAAGACGCCTGAACGCACCGTCAACTTCGAGGACATTGAGCTCCAAGAAGATCTCTCTTACCGTGAGCACCCAGTTGCCATTCTTGAAGAGACTGATCGCAGAACTCGCAACAAGTCAATTAAATTTCTCAAAGTCAAGTGGTCGCACCATTCCGATCGTGAAGCTACCTGGGAACGCGAGGATCACCTCCGTTCTGAATACCCGGAGTTCTTTCAGTCCTAGATCTCGGGACGAGATCCTTTCGTAGTGGTGGAGTGTTGTAACGCCCCAGATATAACTTTCCCAATTTGTACTCCAACTCTTGCCGTTTCCGGCGTTAAGTTATATTTATTTCCCCGGGTTCGGGTTTTGTCTCCGTGTGTTGTTTTCTTTTTCATGCATCTCATATCATGTCATCATGTGCATTGCATTTACATACGTGTTCACCTCATGCATGCGAGCTTTTTCCCCGTTGTCCGTTTTGCATTCCGGCGCTTCGTTCTCCTCCGGTGGTCATTTCTACCTTTCTTTCGTGTGTGGGGATTAAACATTTCCGGATTGGACCGAGACTTGTCATGCGGCCTTGGTTTACTACCGGTAGACCGCCCGTCAAGTTTCGGGTCATTTGGACTTC
The DNA here is from genome assembly GCF_056163025.1 of Triticum urartu. Taxonomy (NCBI): domain Eukaryota; kingdom Viridiplantae; phylum Streptophyta; class Magnoliopsida; order Poales; family Poaceae; genus Triticum; species Triticum urartu. The sequence continues at coordinate 80,217,716 of NC_141878.1, read as the reverse complement.
GTTTGATACTCCAACGGTTAACCGAGGGACCGAAAAGGCCTCGTGTGTGTTGCAGCCCAACACCCCTCAAATTTGGCCCAAAAACCCACCAAACTCTGCTCCATGTCCTAGAGCGTTCGATCACGATCGCGTGGGCGAAAACCGCACCTCATTTGGACTCTCCTAGCTCCACTTATGCCTATTTATACCCCCTCCATTCGGATCTTCTTCCCCGTCCAAACCCTAGTCTAAAAAAAAACATCAGATCCCGCGCGCCGCCGGACACTTCGCCCGCCGACGGACATTGTCCGCCCGATCCGTCCGGGCCAATCCCGCGCTGCCACGTGGGCAAGCGCGCCCACTTCGCCGCCGCCGTCCACCGCGGCCCGCCGAGCCCGTGAGGGGCCCTCCCCGGCCCGTCGGCGCCCACCGCCGCATCGCCTCACCGCCGCCACCTTCCCCGACGCCGGCATCGCCCGCCACCGCAGGCCCCGGCGCCGACCACCGCCGCGCCATTGCCGGAGCTTCGCCCCGCCGCCGTCGGTAGCCGCCGCGACCGCCGCCGCCCGCCACCACAGAGCCGCCGCCCGCCCGCGACCTCCGCCGCCGTGCGCCGCCCTCCCCTTGGCCGGAGCATCGCCGGCCCGCTGCCGCCCCTCGCCGGAGTGCTCGGGCTCGCCGGAGCTTCGCCGGCCCGATCCGATCCGGTTGGACCAGATCCACCGGGTCAGCGATCCAAACACGCCTCGCCGCGCCTGAACCACTCCATCCCGCTCCACCTCGTCCCGCGTTGACTTTTTCGCGGAGGTAAAAATTCGTCCAAGTCCCCAGATCTCAGATCCATGATGCCCTGTTCGAGGCCTCGTAACTCTGTAACCGTAACTCCGTTTTGGGCATATAATATATCAAAATCTTCGCCTCGACATGTACATCCTTTCGTTCCATTGCATCATTTGCATTTGAGTTCATCTTGATGCCCAAAATGCTGTTAGAAGAAGGCTTCGTGAGTTAAATTGCAGATCCGTTAGTTCATCATGCACTTTTGTCTTTTTTGCCATGTTTAATTCGTGCATGATATGCCTGTGCCCCTTTGGGATGAATTGTTAAGCATTTTGTCTTCTTTCCAGAGGTGTCACCCATGAATTTTTAGGATGTGTGTGTTGTCTTGTGCAAGCTTGCGAAGTGAGGTACCTGAGATTGCTGATTCCAGGGACTTAGTGATTTTCAGTAAGTCTGGGATATTTTAGATCATGATGCTATATGTCCAGCTTGTTTCCTAGTGATCCGTGCCTCTTTTGAGGATGATCAGTAAGGGAGTTTTGATTTTTATGTTATGCTCTATCCATCCATGTCTTTGTTTGCATATGTGGAGTGCTCTAGGTTGACTCAATCGAGCTCAACTTTTGCTTCGTTGTTAATCTGGGCAGATCGTCAACTTGTTTGCGATTTTGCCGATGCTACCGTTAGTGTTCCATGCATTCTATGCCTTTGTTCTTGCCATGTGTAGCTAGCATATTGTGCCTTCTTACTGGTTATATGCTTGCCTTTCCATGACTTGCACCGTAGTGAGTGCATCGAGCTCGGTTACATGCCTTCGCGAGTTAAATTTCTGCATGTCTCAGTTTTCACTAAGTCTGAAAACTGATTGTGTTCGAGCTATGTTCGTGAGCTCGGTAGAGTATTTTGTGAACCCTTTTGGCCCCAGGTCACTTTGGGTGTTTTGTTAAGCTTGTTGAGTAGCTCCATGCCAAATTCTTACTTGTCATGTTCAGGTCATTTATCATGTTGTTTTGATGCTTCGAAGAGGGCTTCGTGATCTGAAATTTCAGGCTAGTGTTAATTTCACTAAGTCTGGAATCTGTTTTGCATATTCATTTTTGCCATGCTTGTTTGAACCTCTTAATGGATTAATTTGCCTATGGCTCAGTGCTAGTGTTTTGTTAAGAATATTGTGTACATCACTGCCATGTATTTTGTTTTCATGTTTGGTGTCTGTAGCATGTTCATTTCGTTGCATTAAGGAGCCTACTTGCTGTATATCGCAGACCGGTGTCATATCTTAAAACGCTTGCCATTTCCAAACCGTAACTCCGATTCCAATGATCTTTATATCGTTTTCAAGCGATTTCATCCCCTCTATCCAGTGGCACCCTTGGAATTCCAATTTGGGACCAGGTTCATGCATTTCCTGTCATATCTTGCATTTTGCATCCCGCATCGCATCCCGCATAGCATATCATCATTTCAACATTTTGCTTGGTCTGGCACGTGGTTGATTGTATCCTTGTTGCTTGTTTGTCTTGTTGGGTAGAGCCGGGAGACGAGTTCGCTACCGAGAAGCCCGTTGAGTTTGCTTGTGAGGATCCAGTCGACTCTGACAACTGTGCAAGCAAGATGATCATACCCTCGAAATCACTACTATCTTTGCTATGCTAGTTTGCTCGCTCTTGCTATGCCAATGCTACGATGCCTACCTTTTGCTTGTCAGCCTCCCAATTGCCATGTTGAACCTCTAACCCACCATGTCCTAGCAAACCGTTGATTGGCTATGTTACCGCTTTGCTCAGCCCCTCTTATAGCGTTGCTAGTTGCAGGTGAAGTTTGGAGGCCGTTCCTTGTTGGAACATTTATTTACTTGTTGGGATATCATTATATTGCCATGTTATCTTAATGCATCTATATACTTGGTAAAGGGTGGAAGGCTCGGCCTCTCGCCTAGTGTTTTGTTCCACTCTTGCCGCCCTAGTTTCCGTCATATCGGTGTTATGTTCCCGGATTTTGCGTTCCTTATGCGGTTGGGTTATAATGGGAACCCCTTGATATTTCACCTTGATTAAAGCTTTTCCAGCAATGCCCAACATTGGTTTTACCATTTGCCACCTAGCCTTTTCTTTCCCTTGGGTTCTGCAGACTCAAGGGTCATCTTATTTTAACCCCCCCGGGCCAGTGCTCCTCTGAGTGTTGGTCCAAACTAGAGCACCGTGCGGGGCCGTCCCTCGGCAACTTGGGTTACGTTGGCTCCCGTACGCTTAGCTTATCCGGTGTGCCCTGAGAACGAGACATGTGCAGCTCCTATCGGGATTTGTCGGCACAGCGGGTGGTGTTGCTGGTCTTGTTTTAACCTGTCGAAGTGTCTTGAGTTACCGAGATACCGAGTCTGATCGGAACGTCTTGGGAGGAGGTCTATTCCTTCGTTGACCGTGAGAGCTTGTCATGGGCTAAGTTGGGACCCCCCTGCAGGGATTGAACTTTCGAAAGCCGTGCCCGCGGTTATGGGCTGATGGGAACTTGTTAATGTCCGGTTGTAGATAACTTAAACCTTAATTAATTAAAATGAATCAACCGAGTGTGTTGCCGTGATGGCCTCTTCTCGGCGGAGTCCGGGAAGTGGACACGGTGTTGGAGTAATGCTTGCGCAGGTTGTTCCTCTAGATTCTCGCTCGCGCCTTGCCTCCTCTTCTCGCTCTCTTTTGCGGGTAAGTTAGCCACCACATATGCTAGACGCTTGCTGCAGCTCCACATATACTTGCCTTATCCTTCCTATAAGCTTAAATAGTTTTGATCGCGAGGGTGCGAGATTGCTGAGTCCCTGTGGCTCACAGATACTATAATTCCAGATGCAGGTCCAGGTGATTCCGCTCCAGGTGACGAGTACGAGCTCAAGTGGGAGTTCGATGAGGACTCTCAGCGCTATTATGTTTCTTTTCCCGACGATCAGTAGTGGTGCCTAGTTGGGGTTATCGATTCAGGGCCTTGCCGCATGTTGGGGGTCTTTTCTATTTTGGCACCGTAGTCGGGCCATGAGTGATTTGTATGATGGATGTTATTTATGTACTTTGATGTGACCTGGCGAGTGTAAGCCGACTATGTTCCTCCCCTTTATATTATTTATGTACATGGGATGTGTAATGACTTCCCGACTTGCGACATTGCTTTCAATGCGGTTATGCCTCTAAGTCGTGCCCCGACATGTGGGAGATATAGCCGCATCGAGGGCGTTACAAGTTGAATATACTCCCCCTTGTTAATGAACTTTTATTGTGTGGATATGAGTATAATTTCTACTTTCATCATATGATGCATATGTAGCTAGTTCTGATGTAAGTCTTGCTGAGTACTTTTGTACTCATGTTTGATTAATTTATGTTTTGCAGAGAGACTTCAGTCTCGCTAGTAGTTTCGCGTGGACTTCGATATTTAGCTTGATACCTCAGCTACGATCTTGTGCCCTCGGCAGGATCTGGTAGATAGTCAGGCTTCTTAGCCTTTTCCATTTGTAGATGTCTGTACTCAGACATGTTAAGCTCCGCATGTGCTTTGATTTGTATGCTATGATTGTTGGGTCATGAGACCCATGTTTGTAATATCTCGCTCCTCGGAGCCTAATGAATAAATACTTGAGTTGTAGAGTTATGTTGTGATGCCATGTTGTATTTACACATATCGAGCATATTGTGTGTATGATTGAAATGCTTAGTATGTGTGGGATCCAGCAATCTAGTTGTTTATCCTTGGCATCCTCTCTGATGGGGAAATGTAGTCTAGTGCCCCTTGAGCCATAGTAGTCCGCTATAGCCCGGGTTCACCGGAGTCCTGCTAGCCCAGCACTACTGCTCAGGACACTTGACTGGTCGGCATGTGTTTCACTTCGTTCCTATGTCTGTCCCTTTGGGGAAATGTCACGCGGTGACATCCGGAGTCCTGCCTAGCCTGCTACAGCCCGGGTTCCCCGGAGTCCTGTTAGCCCAGTGCTACAGCCCGAATTCACTCGCTGATGACCGACATGCTCGATGTGATTCATGTATGCCTGTCCCCATAGGTTACTGTCGCTTTGGGTTCACGACTAGCCATGTCAGCCCAGGTTCTCTGTCATATGGATACTAGCGACACTATCATATACGTGAGCCAAAAGGCGCAAACGGTCCCGGGCCAGGTAAGGTTGCACCCGTGGGAATACCGTGCGTGAGGCCGCAAAGTGATATGAAGTGTTACATGCTAGATCGGTGTGACTTAGGATCGGGGTCCAGACAGTACCGAACGCGAATGATACGTCTCCAATGTATCTATAATTTTTGATTGCTCCAGGCTATATTATCTACTGTTTTGGACATTATTGGGCTTTATTATCCACTTTTATATTATTTTTGGGACTAACCTATTAACCGGAGGCCCAGCCCAGAATTGCTGTTTTTTTTCCCTATTTTAGGGTTTTGAAGAAAAGGAATATCAAATATCAGACGGAGTCCAAACAGAATGAAACCTTCGGAAAAGTTATTTTTGGAAAGAAAGCAATACAGGAGACTTGGAGTGCACGTTAGGGGATCAACGAGGAAGCCACGAGGCAGGGGGGCGCGCCCACCCCCTGGATGCGCCCTCCACCCTCGTGGCTCCCCCGACGTACTTCTTCCATATACCCTAAAATGATCGGGGAGCACAATAGATCGGGAGTTCCGCCGCCAGAAGCCTCTGTAGCCACCGAAAGCCAATCTAGACCCATTCCGGCATCCTGCCGGAGGGGGAATCCCTCTCAGGTGGCCATCTTCATCATCCCGGTTCTCTCCATGACGAGGAGGGAGTAGTTCTCCCTCAGGGCTGAGGGTATGTATCAGTAGCTATGTGTTTCATCTCTCTCTCTCTCGTGTTCTTGAAGATGATACGATCTTGATGTATCGCGAGCTTTGCTACTATAGTTGGATCTTATGATGTTTCTCCCCCTCTACTCTCTTGTAATGTCGGTGTCAAAACTGGCGGATCTCGGGTAGGGGGTCCCGAACAGTGCATCTAAGGCGGATGGTAACAGGAGGCAGGGGACACGATGTTTACCCAGGTTCGGGCCCTCTTGATGGAGGTAATACCCTACGTCCTGCTTGATTGTTCTTGATGATATGAGTAGTACAAGAGTTGATCTACCACAAGATCAGAGAGGCTAAACCCTAGAAGCTAGCCTATGGTATGATTGTATGTCGTCCTACGGACTAAAACCCTCCAGTTTATATAGACACCGGAGGGGGCTAGGGTTACACAAGGTCGGTTTACAAAGGAGGAGATATACATATCCGTATTGCCTAGCTTGCCTTCCACGCCAAGTAGAGTCCCATCCAGACATGGAACAAAGTCTTCAATCTCGTACCTTCATAGTCCAACAGTCCGGCCAAAGGATATAGTCCGGCTGTCCAGAGACCCCCTAATCTAGGACTCCCTTAGTAGCCCCTGAACCAGGCTTCAATGACGATGAGTCCGACGCGCAGTGTTGTCTTCGGCATTGCAAGGCGGGTTCCTCCTCCGAACACACCATTGAAGAATTTGAATACAAGGATAGTGCCTGATCCTGCAAAATAAGTTCCACATACCACCGTAGAGAGAATAATATTTCCACAAATCTAATCTGTTGACACATTTTGACAGCATGACATCATGCCATGACCCGGTTATTATTCGAACCGCTTTTCTCAACCAGCTCCGCACATATCGCGAGGCGGTTTTCTTGACATGTCTTGTCAAAGCAGAGATCGTGTTCCCCTTATCACAGGATTCTCATCAATACGGACGTGGGTAACCCAACCGCACCATCAATTACGGCTCCTGGGGAGTAAGCGGTTTTACCAGGGAAGTGGGGAGGCATATCACCTCTTCCGCCCTTATAAAGGGACGAAGATTTACTTTTTCCACCCACGCCTTCTTCCTCCTTGCTTACCCATTCCCGCACACTCAAGCTCTAGCGCCCAATCTCATGTTCTTCTTCTCAAACCACTCCAAGCATGTCTGGAGCAGGAGGCAAGTGGATGGTCTCATCCGTCACGGAGGAGAACATCAAAGAGTTACGGGAAGCCGGATACCTAGATGCGGATATCGTGCACCGGCTGCCAAATGCAGGGCAGATCGTCCCAACGCCCGAACCCCATGAGAGGGTAGTTTTTCTTACCCACTTTGTCCGCGGACTGGGATTTCCTCTCCACCCGTTCGTCTGCAGGCTCATGTTCTACTATGGGCTGGATTTTCATGATATGGCCCCCCAACTTTATCCTCAACATCTCGGCATTTATCGTCGTGTGCGAGGCCTTCCTCCGCATCAGGCCCCATTTCGGCTTATGGCTGAAAACCTTCAATGTTAAGCTGAAGGTAGTGGGTGGCCAACAGGCAGAGTGCGGAGGCACCATGGTGGGCAAGATGCCTAATGTCACCTGGCTTGAGGGCACCTATGTGGATACCATAAAGGGATGGCAATCGGGGTGGTTCTACATCATCGAGCCACGCGACTCCAACTGGGTGGCGGCCCCCAAATTTCGATTCGGAATCCCCACGCGGCTCACCTCCTGGAAAAAGAAGGGCCTGTCCTGGGGCTCTTCGGTAGAGTTGACCGGACTCCAGACCTGGATCTAGAACATGACGTGCAGAAAAATCAAGCTTGTCAATGTGGTCCAGGTTATGCTCTTCCGCCGGATCCTTCCATGCCAAAGACGGGCATTCAATTTGTGGGAGTTCGACTCGGCCAAGCACCAGATGCTGCGAGAGCTCTATGACACGACACACGAGGATGTCTAGAGGGTGCTTTTCAAGAGCACCGAGATGCCTCCCTCCCTCACCGAGGACCGCGGACTCAGCGCAAAGCGCCGCGCCAATCCAGTAGGCTTTTATATCTCTCAGGGTATTTATTTGCCCCGTTTAGTTATGTGCTGGATCTAAGCTTCCATGTCATTAACAGGACTGGATAGAGACAACGGAGCAGCTTGATTGTCCAGCACCCCTGCCCGAAGATCCTGCAGACGCTCTTCTAACGAAGATGCTGACTCCGACACCTTACGAGGTGCCGGCAAAGAAGGCCAAGAAGAAAGCCACGGGGACCCGAAAGGGTCTCCGGTGCAAGGTTGTATCGGACTCATCGTTCGATGACTCCGACGCGCACTCCTCCCACGAAAATGAGGAGGAGGAGGAGAAAAGTTCTCCCCCCAGCCGGGGGAGACAAGAAAAGGAAGGCCGACCCATTCGGGGAGGCCGAAGGGTCCAAGAAGGGAAGGACCCTCCCTCCGGACTGTGCCACAACGGCTGTCGATAGCGGCGACAAGTGGTTACCTAGGGACAAGCCCGTAGCGAAGTCGTAAGTGTCCGGACACCATAGTTCTTCATGGTATATTTTATTGTACTCCCTTTCCTCATGCCGAACATGATTATGCAGTCCATCCCGAGCTCATCTCGACGTACCCTCATTGAGCGGCTCCTTGGACTCGTCGGATATGAACAACGGTTCTCTTCCGACCGCTTCCACCCCTCGCCCTATGGACAACACCGAGGTGTTGTCTCAAAAGGTACCGACCCGAGGGGAGGTGGTCCTGGGGGCGCCTCGCGGCGACTTCCCGGACCCTGGGTACCAAGGGAGCGAGGCTCCTACGGGCTTCGAGTTCGAGCCCCAGCCGGACACTGCGCCGAAACCTTCAACGGTTCCGAACTCCGGCAGGCGGTCCCCCATCAAGGGGGGCCAACCATCTATGCCGGTGTCCTCTGTCCAACCAGAGGCACCGGACAACTTGCTGGAAGCGCTTCGCGGTGCTTCCCTCGAAGAAGAGCACCACACTATCATGAGTGCGGTGGTCGAGAAGGTTCAGTCCGCCAAGAACGGACTGACCGAAGCTTGCGCCAGCCTCCTAACAGGCTTTGAGGTAAGCAATCAAAATATAAGAAGAAAATATTACCGCATAAATAGTAGCCCATGGTGCTCTGTTCGGTGTTCGCGAAGAAAATCCGAATAGAGGATCAAATGATAACTCAGGAGTCTAATTAGAGTATGTCTATGTGTATGTGCAGGCTTCACTGCTAGCCGCTGCCGCACGTACTGTAGAGGTCTCTGCGCTGAAGCAGGACCTAAAGCGGTCTGAGGACGAGCTCTGCCTTACCAAGAGGCAGCTCGAAGAGAGCAAAGGTAAGATATACCCATGTCTATATAGTTAAAAAGAAGTTCGGGTGTAAGGTAATAGGATCATCATGAATTTGTCAGGGGCCACGACCGAGGTGGAGACCCTGAGGAATGTGTTGTCCGAGGCTGAAGACAAAGCGGCCAAAGAACGCATTGAACGGGAGAAGCAAGAAGCCCGAGTAGGAAAGGTGCAGCAAGAGCTCGAGGCTCTCGCCAAAAAGCATGAGTCCTTGGAGCTTGACTCTAAGACACGAGAGTCCAAGCTCGCGCATGCGCTTGAAAGCGTCCGGAGCGCCAAGGCTGAAGCCCACAAGGCCCTCCAGGAGATTGATGTGGTGAAGAAGATAGCAGCGGGTAAGGCATTCATTATGCAAAGCAAACACGTGAAGGAGCCTTTCCTTTTACTTACCCGAGTTTGGAGCTCTCCAGGAGCGTTTGCAGATCTTCCCCGTAGTGTACTGGATGCCGCAGAGTTTTACCAGGCTGAGGAGGGGAGCTCAATGGAGAAGTTGTTCTGGTCTCAGTATACTAGGACCAAACACCCCGTGCCCTTAAGTGACCAGCTGAAGCAGTTGGTCAAACTTCACAAGGCGGTCGAACAGGCCATGAAGCGCCTTATAGTCCGGATGTGGCCTGGCGAGCCCCTGTCCGGCAGCTACTTTGGTCTGGTGAGGCGGCTTGTGGAAGCCTGCCCACGGCTTAAAGTCATCAAGCGGTCCATCTGCATCGAGGGTGCACGCAAGGCTTTTGCCTGGGCGAAGGTGCACTGGGCGAAGCTGGACGCCGTGAAGCTGGTGAAGGAGGGGCCGCCGGAGGGCAAGGAGGATCGCTGCCCCGAGATTTACTATGAGAGTGTCCTGAAGGGTTCCCGCTTAGTGGCAGATGAGTGTGCCAAGGATGTAATTTTTGAATGAACATGCTCATGCGATCCTATAATATGAAACGAGTTCGTTTGTGCTATGCGATGCTTTCTTAATTTAAAATATTACCTTCTGTGTGGCCGTTTATAAAATCCGAGAGTTGGCCAGTCGTTGGCTTCTACCCCCATGTAACTAGTACTGGGGTGTTCGGGATAAATCTGAACACTCTTTACCCCAATTTTGGGTCCTTCAAGGGAGGTGTTTAGTGCAACGAACCAGGCAATCGGACTATAATGCTTTATCACTCTCACTTAGCCATAGAAGTCTACAATTTTAAATTTATGGCGAAGCCCCTGGTATTCGGAGGGCCGAATTTGGGGCGCTATACACGCCTAAGCCGGACAAGGCCGACTCCTCGCCCGAAGCGAAAAAAGTCTTTAAGGACTTGAGACCTCTTGAACAGCGACTAGTCTCTCGCCTTATCATGGCAGTCAGTTTTTGGCTTTCTCTACTAAGGTGCTCATCCAGAAGAACCAGGACACAATCGCAGTAGTTCTCCCACCGCTACCTTAGCCGATATAGCGGAACGTAAGGTACCAAAGCATGGGAGCCGGGCAACCCAACATTTGACCAAAGACATGATTCAGAGCTGATGCATATAATGCTATAAGTTTGGGGTGCCGCACTATCGAAAGTGTTCGGACTTCTTGCGCCGTATTATGGGGTAAACGAGAGCCCCTGGCGTAATGACCGTACCCGAACGTGCGGGTGCAGATTGTCGTAAATGGACTTATAAGAGAAAGAAAAAGACCTAAATAATGCAATGACAGATTAATGATATGCATTGTTATTTGAATAATACGTCGAAGCGTACTGGTACAAGTAGTGCAATAAGCATAAAGTAGGACAATTCAAAATGTCATATCCCAGGGCAAGCTACACATAAATAGTGAAAAGCGGGTATATCAAGTATTACTAGAGACCATCTGGCGGTTCCCGTGTTCATCTTAGCTTCTTGCCGCCTTGGTTGTTACTTCCGGAATGTGTCCTGCAATCGTACTGCCGGAAGGGGCTGCCAAAGAGTTAGGCCCTGAAAGAGAAAAGGAATCTAAAAGGTATACATCCCCTAGTGTGGTTAAGCCACAATGCGGGGCGTGTCCTGATTGTGCCCCCGCCTATGTCCATGGTATTTTCAATGCGTAGTTATGTACGCGCGGCACAGATTTCGTCACTTCACTGGGACTGGGATGGGGGCCAAATTGCTAGGCGAGTTCTGATCGTGCCAGGCGATCCTGTTGCAGCTTGTTCCGGACTCGCTTGAAGGTGTCCGGGGGCTGTAACGCCGAATGGGTGGTCTGCCTGAATAGGCTGCTTTGTGCTTCTGCTGCAAGGGCCGCATTGTGCTCTTCCGTATGGAGCGAGCGTTCTGTGTTTCCATTTACTGTTATGACCCCGCGAGGTCCTGGCATCTTGATCTTGAGGTATGCGTAATGTGGCACTGCATTGAATTTTGTAAATGCTGTCCGTCCGAGCAGTGCATGATAGCCACTGCGAAACGGGACAATGTCGAAGATTAACTCTTCGCTTCGGAAGTTATCCGGTGATCCGAAGACCACTTCTAGTGTGATTGACCCTGTGCAATGGGCCTCTACACCTGGTATGACACCTTTAAAGGTGGTTTAGTTGGGTTTGATCCTCGAGGGATCGATACCCATTTTTCACACTGTATCCTGATAAAGCAGGTTCAAGCTGCTGCCGCCGTCCATAAGGACTCGAGTGAGGTGAAATCCGTCAATGATGGGGTCTAGGACCAGTGCGGCGGATCCTCCATGACGGATGCTAGTGGGGTGATCCCTGCGATCGAAGGTCATCGGACAAGCAGACCATGGGTTGAACTTTGGGGCGACGGGCTCCATCGCATAGACGTCCCTTAGTGCACGCTTCTGCTCCCTCTTGGGAATGTGGCTTGCGTATATCATGTTCAATGTCTTCACTTGTGGGGGGAAACCCCTTCTGTCCTCCTGTGTTCGGTGGCCTGGGCTCCTCCTCGTCATCTCTATGCAGCCCCTTGTCCTTGTTCTCGGCATTTATCTTACCGGCCTTCTTGAACACCCAGCATTCTCTGTTGGTGTGATTAGCTGGCTTGTCGGGGGTGCCGTGGATTTGACAGAGCGATCCATTATGCGATCTAGACTGGACGGAGGCGGAGTATTTCTTTTAAATGCCTTTTTCCGCTGACCGGATCTAGAGCCTCTCAATCTGGCATTGACTATCGTATCTTTGGTGTTATCGCCATTATTGCGGCGCTTTGGTCTATTACGGCACTGCCTACCGTTAACATCTTTGGTATCCGAGGTATCCGGATTCCTCGATGTGTTGTTGCTGCGAGCCAGCTAGCTGTCCTCGCCCGCGCAAAAGCAGGTCATGAGTGTCGTGAGGGCTGCCATAGATTTCGGCTTCTCCTAGCCGAGGTGGCGGGCGAGCCACTCGTCATAGATGTTATGCTTGAATGCCGCTAGGGCCTCTACATCCGGACAGTCTACAATTTGATTTTTCTTGGTCAAGAATTGTGTCTAGAATTGTCTGGCCGATTCCCCTGGCTGCTGGGTTATGTGGCTCAAGTCATCAGCATCCGGTGGCCGCACATAAGTGCCCTGGAAGTTGTCAAGAAATGCATCTTCTAGATCCTCCCAACTGCCGACGGAATCTAGTGGCAAGCTATTCAGCCAATGATGATCTAGTCCTTTGAGTTTTAGTGGGAGGTACTTGATGGCATGTAGATCATCACCGCGAGCCATGTGGATATGAAGGAGGAAATCCTCAATTCATACAACGGGATCTGTTGTGCCATCGTATGATTCGATATTTACTGGTTTGAAACCCTCCGGGAATTCATGATTCATAACTTCATCAGTGAAGCATAGGGGGTGTGCGACACCTCTATGCCGGGCTATATCCCGACGTAGTTCGTATGAGTTCTGTCTGCTGTATTCGGCCCGGCCGAATTTACTCTTGGTGTATCCGACGCGACGATCCTCGTCCCGTGTGGGCGCACATGCCCGTGTCCCGTATATTGACCTTGTGATTTTTGCCTTACTGTCAAATATGTCTTGCAGGTCCTCTGTGTTGCCCCAGGCCTTAGTATTTTTGACTGAGTGGCGACAGGGTGCGGGCTGAACTTTGGGCTGAAACGCCTCTCTGGCTCGGCCGCGTAGTGGCCGGTCAGCCGCATCGTACACTGGTGAATGAGGTTTCAATCCTTCCTCCTCGTGGTGAGGTAGCAACCTGTGTTTTGGGTAACTCTTGGACGGGCGTTCGAGTTCATGCTCCTCGGCCGCAAGGACTTCAGTCCACCTGTCTGCTAGCAAGTCTTTACCAGCTTGAAGCTGTTGCTATTTTTTCTTCAGGCTGTTTGCCGTGGCCATAAGCCGGCGCTTGAAGCGCTCTTGCTCGACGGGGTCCTCAGGCACGATAAACTCGTCGTCGCCGAGGCTCGCCTCGTCTTCGGAGAGAGGCATGTAATTGTCCTCCTCCAGTTCTACATCTGCTGCCTGCTCTGGAGGGCTAGCTTGTTCATCCTCTAGCTCTACATCGTGCTGGAGGGGATTGTTGTTGTCTTCGGCGCTATCCGGAGTGTTATTATCTCATGTGCCGGTATCACTGCTCTTGCTGTGGCGGGACTTAGAGCGGCGCTTTGGGTTGCTTCTTGGAGGGGTCATCCTCCGCTGTCTCGTCGCCATTGCCTTATTTGGGGGTGTCCACCATGTATATATCATATGATGAGGTGGCGGTCCAGCGCCCTGAGGGCGGTGGTTCCTGTTCGTCTCCGGCTTCGTCGTCCATACCGTCGAAGTCTTCGGAGTCGAAGTCGAGCATGTCGGTTAAGTCATCGACAGTGGCTACTAAGTGGGTGGTGGGTGGGCAGTGAATTTCTTCGTCGTCCGCATCTCATTCTAGCCGGACATAGTTCGTCCAAGGTTCTCCTGACTGAGAGAGAGACCTTAATGAATTTAGCACATCTTCGAAAGGTGAGTGCTGAAAGATATCCGCGGAGGTGAACTCCATGATCGGCGCCCAGTCGGATTCGACGGGAACGGATGTGAGCGGCTTGGAGTCCGTGGCCGGAGATGAATCCAGTGGTTTGGCGGCACGACTCTCGTAAGGGGTGAAGTCAGTATTTGGCCCTATCACCACTAAGAGTGCGGCCTCCATGGCGGGGTCTATCCCGCCGCTCTTGGATGGAGCGATTTGCCTCGGATTAACGGCCGGAGCAGTTGCAGATGCGATCTCCCGAACACCGTCCGACAGCAGAGTTACGTCATGCTCGTCATGGCTGTGCGGCACGTCCGACATGGGCTCGAATCCGTCGAAGATCAAGTCTCCGCGGATGTCGGCCGTGTAGTTCAAGTTTCCAAATCTGACCTGATGGCCAGGGGCGTAGCTCTCAATCTGCTCCAGATGGCCAAGCGAATTGGCCCGCAGTGCGAAGCCGCCAAATACGAAGATCTGTCCGGGAAGGAAAACCTCACCCTGGCCCGCATCGTTAGCGATGATCAAAGGAGCCATCCAGCCTTATGGTAATGACACAGGGGAACTCTCAATGAAAGCACCAATGTCGGTGTCAAAACCGGCGAATCTCGGGTAGGGGGTCCCGAACTGTGCGTCTAAGGCGGATGGTAACAGGAGGCGGGGGACACGATGTTTACCCAGGTTCGGGCCCTCTTGATGGATGTAGTATCCTACGTCCTGCTTGATTTTTCTTGATGATATGAGTAGTACAAGAATTGATCTACCACGAGATCAGAGAGGCTAAACCCTAGAAGCTAGCCTATGGTATGATTGTATGTCGTCCTACGGACTAAAACCCTCCAGTTTATATAGACACCAGAGGGGGCTAGGGTTACACAAGGTTGGTTTACAAAGGAGGAGATATACATATCCGTATTGCCTAGCTTGCCTTCCATGCCAAGTAGAGTCCCATCCGGACACGGAACGAAGTCTTCAATCTCGTACCTTCATAGTCCAACAGTCCGGCCAAAGGATATAGTCCGGCTGTCTGGAGAACCCCTAATCTAGGACTCCCTCAGTATGTATCAGTAGCTATGTGTTTGATCTCTCTCTCTCTCTCGTGTTCTTGAAGATGATACGATCTTGATGTATCGCGAGCTTTGATACTATAGTTGGATCTTATGATGTTTCTCCCCCTCTACTCTCTTGTAATGGATTGAGTTTTCCCTTTGAAGTTATCTTATCAGATTGAGTCTTTAAAGATTTGAGAACACTTGATGTAAATCTTGCCGTGCGTATCTGGGGTGATAATGGGATATCACGTGATTCACTTGATGTATGTTTTGGTGATCAACTTGCGGGTTCCGCCCATGAACCTATGCATAGGGGTTGGCACATGTTTTCGTCGTGATTCTCCGGTAGAAACTTTGGGGCACTTTTTGAGGTTCTATGTGTTGGTTGAATAGATGAATCTGAGATTGTGTGATGCATATCGTATAATCATACCCACGAATACTTGAGGAGACATTGGAGTATCTAGGTGACATTAGGGTTTTCGTTGATTTGTGTCTTAAGGTGTTATTCTAGTATGAACTCTAGGGCTGTTTGTGACACTTATAGGAATAGCCCAACAGATTGATTGGAAAGAATAACTTTGAGGTGGTTTCGTACCCTATGAGGGAGTCCTGGATTAGGGGGTCTCCGGACAGCCGGACTATATCCTTTGGCTGGACTGTTGGACTATGAAGATACGAGATTGAAGACTTCGTCCCGTGTCCAGATGGGACTCTACTTGGCGTGGAAGGCAAGCTAGGCAATATGGATATGCATATCTCCTCCTTTGTAAACCGACCTTGTGTAACCCTAGCCCCCTCTGGTGTCTATATCAACTGGAGGGTTTTAGTCCGTAGGACAACATACAATCATACCATAGGCTAGATTCTAGGGTTTAGCCTCTCTGATCTTGTGGTAGATCAACTCTTGTACTACTCATATCATCAAGAACAATCAAGCAGGATGTAGGGTATTACCTCCATCAAGAGGGCGCGAACCTGGGTAAACATTGTGCCCCCTGCCTCCTATTACCATCCGCCTTAGACGCACAGTTCGGGACCCCCTACCCAAGATCCGCCGGTTTTGACACCGACATTGGTGCTTTCATTGAGAGTTCCACTGTGTCGTCACCATAAGGCTTGATGGCTCCTTCGATCATCGCTAGTGATGTGGTCCAGGGTGAGGCTTTCCTCCCCGGATAGATCTTCGTATTCGGCGGCTTCGCACTTCGGGCCAATTCGCTTGGCCATCTGGAGCAGATCAAGAGCTATGCCCCTGGCCATCAGGTCAGATTTGGAAACTTGAACTACACGATCGACATCCGCGGAGACTTGATCTTCGATGGATTCGAGCCCATGTCGGACGCGCCGCATAGTCGCGACGAGCATGACGTAACTCTGCCGTCGGACAATGTTCGGGAGATCGCATCTGCAACTACCCGGGCCATCAATCTGGAGTAAGTTGCGCCATCCGAGAGCGGAGGGATGGACCCCGCCATGGAGGCCGCACTATCAGTGGCGATAGTACCGAATACTGACTTCACCCCTTACGACAGCCGTGTCGCCGAACCACTGGATTCATCTCCGGCCACGGACTCCGAGCCGCTCACATCCATGGCCGTCGAGTCCGACTGGGCGCCGATCATGCAGTTCACCTCCACAGATATCTTTCAGCATTCACCTTTTGGAGACGTGCTAAATTCATTAAGGTCTCTCTCCCTGTCAGGAGAACCTTGGCCGAACTATGCCCGGCTAGAATGAGATGCGAACGCCGAAGACATTCGCTGCCCACCCACCACCCACTTAGTAGCCACTGTCGATGACTTAACCGACATGCTCCACTTTGACTCCGAAGACATGGACGATATGGACAACGATGCAAGAGACGAACAGGAACCACCGCCCTCAGGGCGCTGGACCGCCACCTCAATCGATGATATATACATGGTGGACACCCCAAAAGAAGGCAATGGCGACGAGACAACGGAGGATGACCCCTCCAAGAAGCAACCCAAGCGCCGACGTCAGCGGCGCCGCTCTAAGTCCCGCCATAGCAAGAGAAGTGATACTGGCACAGGAGACAATAACACTCCGGATAGCGCCGAAGACAACAACAATCCCCTCCAGCACGATGTAGAGCTAGCGGACGAACAAGCTAGCCCTCCAGAGGAGGCAGCAGATGGAGAACCGGAGGAGGACAATTACATGCCTCTCTCCGAAGACAAGGCGAGCCTCGGCGACGACGAGTTTATCGTGCCTGAGGACCCCGTCGAGCAAGAGCGCTTCAAGTGCCGGCTTATGGCCACAGCAAATAGCCTAAAGAAAAAACAGCAACAGCTTCAAGTTGATCAAGACTTGCTAGCAGATAGGTGGACTGAAGTCCTTGCGGCCGAGGAGCATGAACTCGAGCGCCCGTCCAAGACTTACCCAAAACGCAGGTTGCTACCTCACCTCGAGGAGGAAGCATTGAAACCTCATTCACCAGTGTACGATGCGGCTGACCGGCCACTACGCGGCCGAGCCAGAGAGGCGTTTCAGCCTAAAGTTCAGACTGCACCCCGTCGCCACTCAGTCAAAAATACTAAGGCCCGGGGCAACACAGAGGACCTGCGAGACATCTTGGATAGTAAGGAAAAAAATCGCAAGGTCAATATACGGGACACGGTCACATGCGCCCACACGGGACGATGATCGTCTCGTCGGATACACCAAGAGTAAATCCGGCCGGGCCGAATACAGTAGACAAGACTCATACGAACTACGTCGGGATATAGCCCGACACAGAGGTGCCGCACACCCCCTATGCTTCACTGATGAAGTTATGAATCATGAATTCCCGGAGGGTTTCAAACCCGTAAATATCGAATCATACGATAGCACAACAGATCCCGCTGTATGGATTGAGGATTTTCTCCTTCACATCCACATGGCCCGCGGTGATGATCTACATGCCATCAAGTACCTCCCACTAAAACTCAAAGGACCAGCTCGGCACTGGCTGAATAGCTTGCCAGCAGATTCCGTCGGTAGTTGGGAGGATCTGGAAGACGTATTTCTTGACAACTTCCAGGGGACTTACATGCGGCCACCAGATGCCGATGACTTGAGCCACATAACCCAGCAGCCAGGGGAATCGGCCAGACAATTCTGGACACGGTTCCTGACTAAGAAAAATCAAATTGTAGATTGTCTGGATGTAGAGGCCCTAGCGGCATTCAAGCATAACATCCGCGACGAGTGGCTCGCCCACCACCTCGGCCAGGAGAAGCTGAAATCTATGGCAGCCCTCACAACACTCATGACCCGCTTTTGCGCGGGCGAGGACAGCTGGCTGGCTCGCAGCAACAACACATTGAGGAATCCGGACACCTCGGATACCAAAGATGTTAATGGTAGGCAGCGTCGTAATAGACCAAAGCACCGCAATAACGGCGATAACACCGAAGATATGGCAGTTAATGCCGGATTCAGAGGCTCTAGATCCGGTCAGCGGGAAAAGCCATTTAAAAGAAATACTCCGGCTCCATCCAGTCTGGATCGCATACTGGATCGCTCGTGTCAAATCCACGGCACCCCAGACAAGCCAGCTAATCACACCAACAGAGAATGCTGGGTGTTCAAGCATGTTGGCAAGTTAAATGCTGAGAACAAGGACAAGGGGCTGCATAGCGATGACGAGGAGGAGCCCCGGCCACTGAACACAGGAGGACAGAAGGGGTTTCCCCCACAAGTGAAGACAATGAACATGATATATGCAACCCACATTCCCAAGAGGGAGCGGAAGCATGCACTAAGGGACGTCTATGCGATGGAGCCCGTCGCCCCGAAGTTCAACCCATGGTCTGCCTGTCCGATCACCTTCGATCGCAGGGACCACCCCACTAGCTAGCATCCGTCATGGTGGATCCGCCGCACTGGTCCTAGACCCCATGATTGACGGATTCCACCTCACTCGAGTCCTTATGGACGGCGGCAGCAGCCTGAACCTGCTTTATCAGGATACAATGCTAAAAATGGGTATCGATCCCTCGAGGATCAAACCTAGCAAAACCACCTTTAAAGGCATCATCCCAGGTGTAGAGGCCCATTGCACAGGCTCAATCACACTGGAAGTGGTCTTTGGATCACCAGATGACTTCCGAAGCAAAGAGTTAATCTTTGACATCGTCCCATTTTGCAGTGGCTATCATGCACTGCTCGGACGGATAGCATTTGTAAAATTCAATGCAGTGCTGCATTACGCATACCTCAAGCTCAAGATGCCAGGACCTCGCGGGGTCATAACAGTAGATGGAAACACAAAACGCTCGCTCCGTACGGAAGAGCAGACTGCGCCCCTTGCAGCAGAAGCACAAAGCAGCCTGTTCAGGCAGACCACCCATTCGGTGTTACAGCCCCCGGACACCTTCAAGCGAGTCTGGAACAAGCTGCAGCAGGATCGCCTGGCACGATCAAAGCTCGCCTAGCAATTCGTCCCCCGTTCCAGTCCCGATGAAGCGACGAAATCCATGCTGCACGTACATAACTACGCATTGAAAATACCATGGACATAGGCGGGGGCACAATCCGGACACGCCTCGCATTGTGGCTTAACCACACTAGGGGTCGTATACCTTTGACATTCCTTTTCTCTTTCATGGCCTAACTCTTTGGAAGCCCTTTCCGGCAGTACGATTGCCGGACATATTCCGGAAGTAACAACCAAGGCGGCAAGAAGCTAAGATGAACACGGGAACCGCCAGGTGGTTTCTAGTAATACTTGATATACCCGCTTTTCACTATTTATGCGTAGCTTGCCCTGGGACAGGACATTTCAAATTGTCCTACTTTATGCTTATTGCACTACTTGTACCAGTACACTTTGACGTATTATTAAAATAACAATGCATATCATTAATCTGTCATTGCATTATTTAAGTCTTTTTTTCTCTTATAAGTCCATTTACGACAATCCGCACCCGCATGTTCGGGTATGGTCAGTACGCCAGGGGCTCTCGTTTAGCCCATAATACGGCGCAAGAAGTCCAAACACATCCGACAGTGCGGCACCCCGAACTTATAACATTATATGCATCAGCTCCGAATCATGTCTTTGGTCAAATGTTGGGTTGCCCGGCTCCCATGCTTTGGTACCTTATGTTTCGCTATATCGGCTAAGGTAGCGGTGGGAGAACTACTGCGATTGTGTCCCGGTTCTTTCGGATGAGCACCTCAGTAGAGAAAGCCAAAAACTGACTGTCATGATAAGGCGAGAGACTGGTCGCCGTTCGAGAGGTCACAAGTCCTTAAAGACTTTTTCCTCTTCGGGCGAGGAGTCGGCCTTGTCCGGCTTAGGCGTGTATATCGCCCCAAATTCGGCCCTCCGAATACCAGGGGCTTCGCCAAAAATTTAAAATCGTAGACTTCTATGGCTAAGTGAGAGTGATAAAGCATTATAGTCCGATTGCCCTGTTCATTGCGCTGAACACCGCCCTTGAAGGACCCAAAGTTGGGGTAAAGGATGTTCAGATTTATCCTGAACACCCAAGTACTAGTTACATGGGGGTAGAAGCCGAGGACTGGCCAACTCTCAGATTTTATAAACGGCCGCACAGAAGGTAATATTTTAAATTAATAAAGCGTCACATGGCGCAAACGAACTCGTTTCATATTACAGGATCACATGAGCATGTTCATTCAAAAATTACATCCTTGGAACACTCATCTGCCACTAAGCGGGAACCCTTCAGGACACTCTCATAGTAATTCTCGGGCAGCGATGCTCCTTGCCCTCTGGCGGCCCCTCCTTCACCAGCTTCACGGTGTCCAGCTTCGTCCAGTGCACCTTCGCCCGGGAAAAATCCCTGCGTGCACCCTTGATGCAGATGGAACGCTTGATGACTTCAAGCCGTGGGAAGGCTTCCACAAGCCGCCTCAGCAGACCGAAGTAGCTGCCGGACAGGGGCTCGCCAGGCCACATCCGGACTATAAGGCCCTTCATGGCCTGTTCGGCCGCCTTGTGAAATTCGACCAACTACTTCAGCTGGTCACTCAAGGGCACGGGGTGTTCGGTCCCAGTATACTGAGATCAGAACAACTTCTCTATTGAGCTCCCCTCCTCAGCCCGGTAAAACTCCGCGGCATCCAGTACACTGTGGGGAAGATCTGCAAACGCTCCTGGAGAGCTCCGAACTCGGGTAAGAAAAAGGAAAGTCTCCTTCACGTGTTTGCTTTGCATAATGAATGCCTTACCCGCTGCTATCTTCTTCACCGCTTCAATCTACTGGAGGGCCTTGTGGGCTTCGGCCTTGGCGCTCCGGACTCTTTCTAGTGCCTGTGCAAGCTCGGACTCTCGTGTCTTAGAGTCAAGCTCCAAGGACTCGTGCTTTTTGGCGAGAGCCTCGAGCTCTTGTTGCACCTTGCCTACACGGGCTTCTTGTTTCTCCCGTTCAACGCATTCTCTAGCCGCTCTGTCTTCAGCCTCGGACAACGCCTTCCTCGGGGTCTCCACCTCGGTCGCGTCCCCTGACAAATTCATGATGATCCTATTACTTTATACCCGAACTTATTTTTAACTATGTAGACAGGGGTATATCTTACCTTTGCTCTCTTCGAGCTTCCTCTTGATAGGGCCGAGCTCGTCCTCGGACCGCTTCAGGTCCTGCTTCAGCGCAGAGACCTCCGCAGTACGTGCGGCAGTGGCCAGCAGTGAAGCCTGAACATACACATAGACATACTCTAATTAGACTCCTGAGTTATCATTTGATCCTCTATTTGGCTTTTCTTCGCGAACGCCGAACAGAGCATCAGGGGCTACTATATATGCGGTAATATTTTCTTCTTATATTTTGATTGCTTACCAAAAAGCCTGTTAGGAGGCTAGCGCAAGCTTCGGTCAGTCCGTTCTTGGCGGACTGAACCTTCTCGACTACCGCACTCATGATAGTGCGGTGCTCTTCTTTGATGGAAGCACTGCAAAGCGCTTCTAGCAAGTTGTCCGGTACCTCTGGTTGGACAGAGGACACTTGCACGGATGGTTGGCCCCCCTTGCCGGGGGACCACCTGCCGGATGATACGTCTCCATCGTATCTACTTTTCCAAACGCTTTTGCCCTTGTTTTGGACTCTAACTTGTATGATTTGAATGGAACTAACCCGGACTGACGCTGTTTTCAGCAGAACTGCCATGATGTTGTTTTATGTGCAGAAAACAAAAGTTTCGGAATGACCTGAAACTCCACGTAATATCTTACAATAAATAATAAAAAATCCTCGCCAAAGATGAAGACCAGGGGGCCCACACCCTGTCCACGAGGGTGGGGGGCGCCCCCCTAGGGCGCGCCCCCTACCTCGTGGGCCCCCTGGAGACCTCCTGACTCCAACTCCAACTCTATATACCTGCTTTCGGGGAGAAAAAAATAGGAGAGAAGAATTCATCGCGTTTTATGATATGGAGCCGCCGCCAAGCCCTAAAACCTCTCGGGAGGGCTGATCTGGAGTCCGTTCGGGGCTCCGGAGAGGGGGATTCGTCACCGTCGTCATCATTAACCATCCTCCATCACCAATTTCATGATGCTCACCGCCGTGCATGAGTAATTCCATCGTAGGCTTGTTGGACGGTGATGGGTTGGATGAGATTTATCATGTAATCGAGTTAGTTTTGTTAGGGTTTGATCCCTAGTATCCACTATGTTCTGAGATTGATGTTGCTATGACTTTGCTATGCTTAATGCTTGTCACTAGGGCCCGAGTGCCATGATTTCAGATCTGAACCTATTATGTTTTCATCAATATATGAGAGTTCTTGATCCTATCTTGCAAGTCTATTGTCACCTACTATGTGTTATGATCCGTTAACCCTGAAGTGACAATAATCGGGATACTTACCGGTGATGACCGTAGTTTGAGGAGTTCATGTATTCACTATGTGCTAATGCTTTGTTCCGGTTCTTTATTAAAAGGAGGCCTTAATATCCCTTAGTTTCCATTAGGACCCCGCTACCACGGGAGGCTAGGACAAAAGATGTCATGCAAGTTCTTTTCCATAAGCACATATGACTCTATTCGGAATACATGCCTACATTACATTGATGAATTGGAGCTAGTTCTGTGTCACCCTATGTTATGACTATTACATGATGAAACCACATCCAGCGTAATTATCCATCACTGATCCGATGCCTACGAGCTTTCCATATATTGGTTTACGCTTATTTACTTTCCCGTTGCTATTGTTACAACCACTACAAAATACCAAAAACATTACTTTGCTTTCGTTACTCTTTTGTTACCGTTACCATCACTATCATATTACTTTCCTACTAAACACTTTGCTGCAGATACTAAGTTTCCAGGTGTGGTTGAATTGACAACTCAGCTGCTAATACTTGAGAATATTCTTTGGCTCCCCTTGTGTTGAATCAATAAATTTGGGTTGAATACTCTACCTTCGAAAGTTGTTGCGGTCCCCTATACTTGTGGGTCTTCAAGGCTAATTTCTGGCGCCGTTGCCGGGGAGCATAGCTCTATTCTTTGAGTCACTTGGGATTTATATCTGCTGGACACTATGAAGAACTTGAAAGACGCTAAGACAACCGAGGGAGTCCTGGATTAGGGGTTCTCCGAACAGCCGGACTATATCCTTTGGCCGGACTATTAGACTATGAAGATACAAGATAGACTTTGTCTCATGTCCGGATGGGACTCTACTTGGCGTGGAAGGCAAGCTAGGCAGTACGGATATGTGTATCTTCTCCTTTGTAACTGACCTTGTGTAACCCTAGCCCCCTCCGGTGTCTATATAAACCGGAGGGTTTAGGTTCGTAGGACAACATACAATCATACCATAGGATAGCTTCTAGGGTTTAGCCTCTCCGATCTCGTGGTAGATCAACTCTTGTAATACTCATATCATCAAGAATAAATCAAGCAGGACGTAGGGTTTTACCTCCATCAAGAGGGCCCGAACCTGGGTAAAACATCGTGTTCCCTGCCTCCTATTACCATCCGCCTTAGACGCACAGTTCGGGACCCCCTGCCCGAGATCCGCCAGTTTTGACACCGACATTGGTGCTTTCATTGAGAGTTCCTCTGTGTCGTCGCCGTTTGGCTTGATGGCTCCTACGATCATCGATAGCGATGCAGTCGAAGGTGAGACTTTTCTCCCTGGACAGATCTTTGTGTTCGGCGGCTTTGCACTGCGGGCCAACTCGCTTGGCCATCTGGAGCAGATCGAAAGTTACGCCCCTGGCCATCAGGTCAGGTTTGGAAGCTTAAACTACACGACTGATATCCGCGGAGACTTGATCTTCGACGGATTCGAGCCCCTGCCTTGTGCGCCACGCGGTCACGATGAGTACGATTTAGCTCTACCATCGGACCGTATTCAGGAGATCGCACCGGCAGCCGCTCTGAGCCTCAATTCGAAGCTAGTTGCGCCATCCATGGACGGGTGGATGGACCCCGTCACGGAGGCCATATCCTCAGTGGCGATCGAGCCGAATATCGACCTTACCCTTCACGAGAGCCGTGTTGCCGAACTGCCGGATACTTCTCCGGCCACAGACTCTGAACCGCCTGCGCCCATTCCTGTCGAATCCGATTGGGTGCCGATCATGGAGTTTACCTCCGCTGATATTTTTCAGCACTCGCCCTTTGGCGACATACTGAACTCATTAAGGTCTCTCTCCTTGTCAGGAGAGGCCTGGCCGAACTACGTCCGGCAGGATTGGGATGCGGATGACGAAGAAATTCGCCGCCCACCCACCACCCACTTAGTAGCCACTATCGACGACTTAACCGACATGCTCGACTTCGACTCCGAAGACATCGACGGCATAGACGACGATGCGGGAGACGAAGAGAAACCACTTCCCACAGGGCACTGGACAGCCACCTCATCATACGATATATACATGGTGGATACACCCAAAGAAGGCAATGGCGACGAGACAACGGAGGATGACCCCTCCAAAAAGCAACCCAAGCGCTGGCGTCAGCGGCGCCGCTCTAAGTCCCACCAAGGCAAAAGTGGTGATACCGGCACCAGAGATAATAGCACTCCAGACAGTGCCGAAGACAACAACAATGCCCTCCAGCAAGATTTAGAGCAGGAGGATGAAGGAGCCAGCCCGCCTGAGAGATCGGCAGATGGAGAAGCGGAGGATGATAATTACATGCCTCCCTCCGAATATGAGGCAAGCCTCGACGAGGACGAATTCGTCGTGCTAGAGGATCCCGTCGAACAAGAGCGCTTCAAGCGCCGGCTTATAGCCATGACAAATAGCCTCTAGAAAAAGCAGCAGCAGCTTCAAGCTGATCAAGATTTGCTAGCTGACAGATGGACTAAAGTCCTGGCGGCCGAGGAATATAAAATCGAACGCCCCTCCAAGAGTTACCCAAAGTGCAGGTTGCTACCCCGACTGGAGGAGGAAGCACCAAAACCTACATCCCCGGCGTATGACACGGCTGATCGGCCACCTCGTGGCCGCGATAGAGAAATATTCCAGCCAAAAGCTCAGCCCGCACCCCGACGCCATTCAAATAAAAAGGCATGGGGAAATATGCCAGACCTGCGAGACGTATTGGAGGACAAAGCAAAACATGCAAGATCGATCTACGGATCACGAGGGCACGCCACCATGCGAGACGATAATTGTCACGCCGGATATAGTAAAAGTAAGTCCGGCCGGGCCGAACACAGCGGGCAAGACTCATTTGAGCTGCGTCGTGACATAGCCCAGTACAGAGGCGCCGCACACCCCCTATGCTTCACAGACGAAGTAATGGATCATCAAATCCCAGAGGGTTTCAAACCCGTAAATATTGAATCATACGACGGCACAACAGATCCTGCGGTATGGATCGAGGATTTCCTCCTGCACATCCACATGGCCCGCGGTGATGACCTACATGCCATCAAATACCTCCCACTAAAACTCAAAGGACCAGCTCGACATTGGCTCAATAGCTTGCCAGCAGAGTCCATTGACTGTTGGGAAGATCTGGAAGCCGCATTCCTCGACAACTTTCAGGGCATTTATGTGCGACCACCAAATGCCGATGACTTGAGCCACATAATTCAGCAACCAGAGGAATCGGCCAGGCAATTCTGGACAGGGTTCCTAACAAAGAAAAATCTAATCGTCGACTGTCCGGATGCAGAGGCCCTAGCAGCTTTCAAGCACAACATCCGCGACGAGTGGCTAGCCCGGCACTGTCACATCCCAAGCTTCTAGCATTGCACTAGGCTAGCTTCATATGTGCATCATGTTTAAGTTTCAAATGAACTTGAAATAGGGATTTTTTAAACCCTAGCATCAAAGTAATTCACTAGGTTCAAGTAAAATATTCTCAGTGAATCCAAATGGCTTTCAAAAATGTTCATCATTTCTGGAAAATGCTAGAAGCAATAACCAGAGGTGTTGCACATTTTTCCATGACATATTTGGGCTCTGAATTAAATCATATAGTATTTGCACTTGGGCATATAAATGCTATTAAATATTTTAAATGGTCAAATAATCATAAACTAAAATGTTTGCTGTTGGTTATATTCCAAACAGGGGCATTGAGCAGTTTCATGATTTTTGGATCTGTTTAAGTATTTTTAATAAAGCCATAAAGACTACAGATTAATAGAAAACAGAAACTAAAATAGAAATGGAGCAGAGAGAGAGAAACCCACCTGGCTTACCTGTCCTGGCACTGTTACAGCCCAGCTGGCCAGCCCACCTGGCGGCCCAGCCCACCAGGGGCAGCCCCGTCTTCTACCTCTTGCCAGTAGGCAGAGGAGAAGTTGGGCACGACGCACGCGCGCAGCCACACGCCGGCCACCTCCACCCTGCCTACGTGCTCCCTCGTCGCCCTGGACCTCCCTCGCGACGCCACGCACCCCCCTGGACCTCCCTCACTCTCTCCCGTGTTTCTCCCCCTCCTCTACTCTCTCCCGCGCCACACCCGAGCGCGCACGTCGCCGCCGTTCGCCATAACCGCAGCCGCAGCCATCCCCGAACCTCTCCGACGTGTCCACGAGCATCGCCACGCCTCCCTCGTCCTCTCCGTCTAGTCACGCTTCACCGGAAGCTCTGCATCACCGTCCTGCCATCGTCTTCCTCGTCGGGCCGCCGGAGATCCCTCTCGCCGCCCCGCTCGCTCCGGTGCTTCCCCGAGCACGCCGAGGCCACCGCTGCACTCGCCGTGAGCCCCTGCTCCCAACCCCTCTCTCCCCTTTGTCGATTTCCTCCTCTAGCCCCATTGGCCACCTCGATGGAAGCTCGCCGCCGTTGCGCTTCATCGCCGCCATGGCTAGAGCCTACCTCCGCCGCGCTTGAGAGCGTCACCATGCTCAACACGTTTGCAGGAGCACCTAGCACCCCACCTCTCGACCTGCTGTGCACCTCAACACCGGTTCCGAGCGCAACTGAACTCCGGCCGCCGCCCAAACGCTCGCCGGCGTCGTTCCCAGCCACCGCGTGCTCAACCACCTGCATCGTTGCACGCGGCACTCCTCCAGCTGGCCGTAGGACCTGGCCACGCGCCCAGCCGACGCCTGTGGCGCCGTTCCGAGCGCCTCTGCCGCTCTGTTTGGTCGCTGGCGACTAACCCCGGCGGCCGCTGACATGGCACCATCATTAGGGCCTAAGCACCCTACTGATTACCCCCTGGAGTCAATGACAACCGGGCCCCACCGCCCAACTAACCGGCTAACTAAAATAGATTATGTTAGTGTAAATTGTCTGTGTAGATTAGTGCTAACCCTGTGGACCCCACGTGTCAGCTTTGACTTTGGTTAAGTCAACATTGACCGGTCCCACCTGTCATCCACCCAAACCAGCCTGAGACACTGATGTATGGGTCCCACAGGTTAGGTTTGACCTGGCCGACCCAGTTGACCTGCTGACGTCACACCTATGTCATGGTGACACAGTAAGTGATTTTCTAGATTTTTAAATAATTCAGAAAATTCCAGAAAATGTTTAAAACTTCAAAAATTCATAGAAAATCAACCGTAGCTCAGAATGAAAAAAATTATATATGAAAAATGATCAGAAAAATCCAAAGAATCTGTTTATGGAATTTTCATGCATCTTAGAGCAACTTATATCATCTGCTTAGGACAATTCAATTAAATGGCATTTAATAAAGCACATATGGGGTTTGAGTTTGAACCTAGGGTTCAAACCAACTTCATATAATATGGTTGCTAGTTGCATTAGTTCAATCAACAGCATATTGCCATGTCATGAGCATGCATCATATTGTTGCATTGCATTGATTGTGTTTCCTTCTTTATTGCCGGAAGTTGTCCCCTCTCGATAGACGTGGTTTCGACGATGAGTTCGATGACACTGATGAAGAGATATACTATCTTCGGAAGTGCCAGGCAAGCAAAAACCCCTTGTTCATTCTGATACAATCCCACTCTCTCGCTCCTGCTCTCTTTTACTGCATTAGGACAACAACGATTCAACTGTTACATGCCGCGGTAGTTGAACCCCTTTCCTCTGCATGACCTGTCGTTTCCACAGTAAATAGATGAAACCCACTAGCATGAGTAGGAGTTGTTTGAGCCCTGATGTGCCTACTCATTCATGTTTGCTTGTCATGCCTGCGATTTCTTAGAGTTGTGTCAGGTCTGATTCATCGGGGATGAATTGGAAAGTTGTGAACATGTCCTAATGTGTGTGAGCTAAGTGTGTTGAACACGATTTGGTAAAGGTATCAATGAGAGGCCATGTAGGAGTACATGGTGGGTTGTTTCATTGGAACCGTCCTTAAGCACCGAGATCTGTATGTGTGATTTAAGAACCAGTTACTACCATGCATTGGGATCCTTAATTGACCCTCTCGGCTTCTTAACCACCCTACTCCTCTGTCCAGGAGTTGCAACTAGTTTCTGGTGTTTGTACGATATGTGTTGGTGGCCGTGCGTAGCATTGACCCCAGGGGTGGGCTATGTTGCAGTAGTTACACCATGGCCGGGCATGCCGGGCGCCCGTTTGGTGTCTCGGAACCCTGTACACATCATCCGGGGCCGTATGTGGAAACCTCGGCCGGACTCGCTGCGGATGGAACCTGGATAGGCGATAAACCTGGACTAGAGACTTGAGTGTTAGGTAGGCCGTGGCCGACACCCTCGTTGGGCTTCCGCTTGAAGGTTGCCGAGTACATGTCGTGTAAACGACGGTAAGTGGTGAGAGCGTGTATGAAGAAGTACACCCCTGCAGGGTTAACATCATCTATTCGAATAGCAGCGTCTGCGGTAAAGGACTACTTGGTTGCCTATACAGTTCATAGACAAGTGAAAGTGGATACTCTAAAATGCGCAAGATAAGCGTGAGTGCTATGGATGGCGTTCTCGTAGGGAGACGGGAGCGGATCCGTAGTGATGTATTGATATGGTGAATATGTGGACTCATGTGCGCCACCTCAAAAGAGGTGCTTGCAGTCGTAGTTCAGGTTAGCCACTGAGTCAAAGCTGGCTTGCTACAGTTAAACCCCACCATCCCTTTGTTGATGCCGATCCATATGTAGCTAGTTCTGATGTAAGTCTTGCTGAGTACTTTTGTACTCACGTTTGCTTAATTTATGTTTTGCAGAGAGACTTCAGTCTCGCTAGTAGTTCCGCATGGACTTCAGTCTCGGCAGGATCTGATAGATAGTCAGGCTTCTTAGCCTTTTTCATTTGTGGATGTCTGTACTCAGACATGTTAAGCTTCCGCATGTGCTTTGATTTGTATGCTATGACTGTTGGGTCATGAGACCCATGTTTGTAATATCTCGCTCCTCAGAGCCTAATGAATAAATACTTGAGTTGTAGAGTTATGTTGTGATGCCATGTTGTATTTACACATATCGAGCATATTGTGTGTATTATTGAAATGCTTGGTATGTGTGGGATGCGACAATCTAGTTGTTTATCCTTGGCAGCCTCTCTTATGGGGAAATGTAGTCTAGTGCTTCCATGAGCCATAGTAGTCCGCTACAGCCCGGTTCATCGGAGTCCTGCTAGCCCAGCACTACTGCTTAGGACACTTGGCTGGCCGGCATGTGTTCCACTTTGTTCCTGTGTCTGTCCCTTCGGGGAAATGTCACGCGGTGACATCCGAAGTCCTGCCTAGCCTGCTACATCCCGGGTTCCCGGAGTCCTGTTAGCCCAGTGCTACAGCCCGGATTCATGCGCTGCTGACCGACATGCTCAATGTGAATCATGTATGCGTGTCCCCATAGGTTGGTGCCGCTTTGGGTTCACGACTAGCCATGTCGGCCCGGGTTCTCTATCATATGGAGGCTAGCGACACTATCATATACGTGAGCCAAAAGGCGCAAACGGTCCCAGGCCATGGTAAGGCGACACCCGTGGGAATACCGTGCGTGAGGCCGCAAAGTGATATGAGGTGTTACCGGCTAGATCGATGTGAGTTGGAATCGGGGTCCTCACAGGCACCTTGGTCAGGAAAAGCCGAAATCTATGGCATCCCTCACGACACTCATGACCCGCTTTTGTGCGGGAGAAGACAGCTGGCTGGCTCGCAGTAATAACATATCAAAGAACCATGGTACTTCGGATACCAGGGACGGCAATGGCAGGTCACGTCACAACAAACATAAGCGCCGCATTAACAGTGACAATACCGAGGATATGGCTGTCAATGCCAGATTCAAAGGCTCTAAACCCGGTCAGTGGAAAAAGCCATTCAAAAGAAGCAGTCCGGGCCCGTCTAGTTTGGACCGTATACTCGATCGCTCGTGCCAAATACACGGCACCCCCGACAAGCCAGCCAACCACACCAACAGGGATTGTTGGGTGTTCAAGCAGGCCGGCAAGTTAAATGCCGAAAACAAAGATAAGGGGTCACATAGCGATGACTCGGAGGAGCCCCGGCAGCCAAACACCGGAGGACAGAAGAGGTTTCCCCCACAAGTGCGGACGGTGAACATGATATACGCAACCCACATCCCCAAGAGGGAGCGGAAGCGTGTGCTCAGGGATGTATATGCGTTGGAGCCAGTCGCCCCAAAGTTCAACCCATGGTCCTCTTGTCCGATCACCTTCGATCGCAGGGACCACCCCACTAGTATCCGTCATGGTGGATTCGCCGCACTGGTCCTAGACCCAATCATCGACGTATTTCACCTCACTCGAGTCCTTATGGATGGCAGCAGCAGCCTAAACCTGCTTTATCAGGACACAGTGCACAAAATGGGTATAGACCCCTCAAGGATCAAACCCACAAAAACGACCTTTAAAGGTGTCATACCAGGTGTAGAGGCCCATTGCACTGGCTCAGTCACACTGGAAGTGGTCTTCAGATCCCCGGATAACTTCCAAAGCGAAGAGTTAATCTTTGACATAATCCCGTTCCGCAGTGGCTACCACGCACTGCTCGGGCGAACCACATTTGCAAGATTCAATGCGGTACCACATTATGCATATCTCAAGCTCAAGATGCTAGGACCTCAGGGGGTCATCACAGTCAATGGAAACACAGAGCGCTCTCTTCGCACGGAGGAGCACACTGCGACCCTCGCAGCAGAAGCACAAAGCAGCCTCTTAAGGCAATCCACTAGTTCGGCGATTAAGGACCTGGACAACTTCAAGCGCGCCCGGAGTAATCGACAACTGGACCGCCTGGCACATTCGGAGCTCGCATAGCAATGCGGCCCCCACCCCGGTCCCAGCCAAACGGTGAAATCCGTGCCACACGTACATAATTACGCATTAAAAATACCATGGGCACAGGCGGGGAGGGGGGCACGACTGCGGCACGCTCCAAGTCGCGGCTTAAACCGCACTAGGGGCTTCCCGCTTTGTTATTTTTTGTCTTTCAGGACTTTAATCTTTGGAAACCCTGTCCAGCAGCATGATTGTCGAACACATGATGCAGCAACCAAGGAGGCAGAAAGCTATGTCACACCATGGAACTCCCAGGTGGATTACGATAACGAGTGAAATATTTTCTTCAATACTATTCCTCAGCTTGCCCTTGGAAGGGACATGTCAAACAGTCCTACTTTTTGCTTATCGCACTACTTGTATCATTCTGCTTTAACGCACCTTTTTGAATAAGCAATGCATAGCATTAAGACTATTATTGCATTCCTCCTTTTTACACATATGTTCATTCACGACATCTAGCACCCATACAATCTGGTACGGCCAATATGCTAGGGGATTAAGCATACCCCATAATACGGCATAAGAAGTCCGAACACTTTCGATAGTGCGGCACCCCGAACTTATAGCATTATATGCATCAGCTCTGAATCCTGTCTTGGGTCAATAGTTGGGTTTGCCTGGCTCCCATGTTTTGGTACCTTACGTTCCGCTATATCGGCTAAGGTAGCACTGGGAGAACTTCTGCGATTGTGCCCCAGTTCTGCTGGGCTAAGCACCTCAGTAGAGAAAGCTAAAACTGACTGTCATGATAAGGCGAGAGACTGGTCACTGTTCGAGAGGTTTCGAGTCCCTAAAGACTTATGCCGCTTAGAGCGAGGAGTCGGCCCTGTCCGTCTTAAGGCATGTATCGCGCCCCAAATTTGGCCTTCCGAATACTAGGGGCTTTGCCGAAATTTAAAATTATAGAATTATATGGCTAAGTGAGAGTGATAACGCATTATAGTCCGATTGCCTTGTTCGTTGTGCTGAGCACCTCCCTCGAAGGACCCAACAATGGGAACAAGAGTGCTCAGGTTTATCCCGAACACCCCAGCACTCGTGGCGTTGGGGCAGAAGCCAACGACTAGCCATCTCTTAGATTTTATAAACAGCCGAACAGAAGGCAATATTTTAAATTCAGACAAGCGTTGCATAGCGCATATGGACAAGTTCTTCATAACACAGGATTACACGAGCAAGTTCATTCAAATATTACATCTTTTGCACACTCGTCCGCTACGAGATGGGCATCCTTCAGGACACCCTCATAGTACATTTCGGGGTGGCGATGCTCCTTGCCCTGAGGCGGCCCTTCCTTCACCAGCTTCACGGCGTCCATCTTAGCCCATTGCACCTTCACACGGGCGAAAGCCCGGCGTGCACCTTCGATGCAGACGTACTGCTTGATGACTTCCAGGCGTGGGCAGGCATCCACAAGCCGCCTCACCAGGTCGAAGTAGCTGTTGGGAAGGGCGTCGCCAGGCCACATCCGGACTATAAAGCCCTTCATGGCCTGTTCGGCCGCCTTGTGTAGCTCGACCAGCTGGTTCAGCTGGTTGCTCAGAGGCATCGGGTGTTTGGTCCCAGTATACTGAGACCAGAACAACTTCTCCGTTGAGCTTCCCTCCTCGGCCTGGTAAAACTGTGCGGCATCCGACACGCTGCGGGGCAAATCTGCGAATGCTCCTGGAGATCTCCGGATTCGGGTAAGTAACAAGTAATTTACTTTCACATGCTTGCTTTTCATATAGAATGCCTTACCCGCCGCTATCTTCTTCATCGCATCAATCTCCTGGAGGGCCTTTTGGGCTTCGGCCTTGGCATTCTTTGCGCTCTCGAGGGCCGCGGCAAGCTCGGACTCTCGCGTCTTCAAGTCAAGTTCCAACGCCTCGTGCTTCGTCACGAGAGCGTGGAGCTCTTGCTGCACCTCGTCCACCCGAGCCTCCTGCCTTTCCCGCTCGGTGCGCTCCTTGGCCGCTTTGTTTTCGGCCTCGGACAGCTCTTGCTTTAGGGTCGCCACCTCGGTCATGGCCCCTGGCAAATTTATGATGATCCTGTCATTTTGCAATCGCATTGTTTTTATATATATCCATAGACTAGGTACTACTTACCTTTGTTCTCCTCGAGCTGCCTCTTGGCAAGGCCGAGCTCGTCCTTGGACCCTTTGAGGTCCTACTTCAGTGTGGCTACATCCGCAGTCAGTGCAGCAGAGGCCGGCAGCAAAACCTGCATACGCATATAGACATACTTATATTAGACTCCTGCGATATTGTTTGATCCTCTGTTCGGCTTTTCTTTGTGAACACCGAACATAGCATCAGGGGCTACTGTCTATGCGGTAATATGTTTCCTATATTTCAAATACTCACCTCAAAGCCTGTTAGAAGGCTGGCACAGGCTTTAGTCAGTCCGCTCTTGGCGGACTGAACCTTCTGGACCACCGCACTCATAATAGTGCAGTGCTCTTCGTTGATGGAAGCGCTGCAAAGCGCTCCCAGCAGATTTTCCGGTGCCTCTGGATGGACGGAGGTCACCGACACAGGTGTCTAGCCCCTTTTGGAAGGAGGCCACCTGCCTGAGTCCGGAACCACTGGAGGTTCCGGCGCGGTGTTCGGCTGAGGGCCGAACTCGGAGCCCTCGGGAGCCTTGCTCCCTCTGCTCCTGGAATCCGGAAGGTCACCTTGAGGCACCTCCAGGACTGTCTCCCCTTGACCCGGTGCCTCTTGAGACAATACCTCGGCGTTGTCTGTAGGGCAAGGGGAGGTGGCAGTCGGAAGTGGATCACTATCCATATCCGATGAGCCCAGGGAGCCGTCCGAAGATACGTCAATACGGGCTCGTGGCGGTCTGCATAATCATAATTCGGCGTTAGGAGAAGCAGTGCAACAAAGGTATGCTATGAGTTATTCTGGCATCTGAATACTTACGACTTCGCCAGGGGCTTGGCCCTGAGCAGCCACTCGTCTTCGCCTTCGGCGGTGGTGGTGGAGTAGTCCGGAAGGAGAGTCCTTCCCTTCTTGGACCCTTCGGCCCCCCCCGATTGGGGCGGCCTTCCTTTTCTTGTCTCCCCCGACTGGAGGGGGACCATCTTCATCTTCCGCCTCGTCTTCGGGGGAGGAGTGCGTCGCCGAGTTATCGGATGATGAGTCCGATAACACCTGGCGTCGGGAACTCTTTCGGGTTCCCTTGGCCTTCTTGGTCTTCTCCGGCACCTTGTAAGGAGCCGGAGTCGGCATCTCCGTCAGGAGA
Source organism: Triticum urartu (assembly GCF_056163025.1). NCBI lineage: Eukaryota > Viridiplantae > Streptophyta > Magnoliopsida > Poales > Poaceae > Triticum > Triticum urartu. The sequence continues at coordinate 80,183,022 of NC_141878.1, read as the reverse complement.
GCGTCCGCAGTGTCTTCGGGCAGAGGGGCCGGACAGTTAATCTGCCCCGACGTCTCCACCCAGTCCTGTCAAAGGCACGGAGCTTAGACCCCGCGTATAGAACTCACCGAATGCGCTGGGTGCTTCGCGCTTAGCCCGCGGTCCTCGGTGAGAGAGGGAGGGACCTCGGCGCCCTTGAACAGCACCCTCCAGACGTCCTTGTGCGTCATGTCGAAGAGCTCGCTCAGAGTCTGGTGCTGGGCCGGGTCGAACTCCCACAAGTTGAAATCCCATTGTTGACACGGGAGGTCCGGCGGATGAGCATGACCTGGATTATGTTGACAAGCTTGAGCTTCTTGCCTGCCATATTCCGGATACATTTCTGGAGTCCGTCCAGCTCCACCGATGAACCCCAGGACAGGCCCTTCTCTTTCCAGGAGGTGAGCCGCGTGGGGATTCCAGATCGAAACTCAGGGCAGCCTCCCAGTTGGTGTCGCGCGACTCGGTGATGTAGAACCACGCCGATTGCCACCCTTTTATGGTCTCCACGAAGGAGCCTTCAAGCCATATAACATTGGGCATCGTGCCCACCATGGCTCCGCCGCATTCTGCTTGTTGGCCTCCCACCACCTTCGGCTTGATATTGAAGGTCTTCAGCCACAGGCCGAAGTGGGGCCGGATGCGGAAGAAAGCCTCACACACGACGATGAATGCCGAAATGTTGAGGATGAAGTTCGGGGCCAGATCATGAAAGTACAGCCCCTAGTAGAACATAAGATCACGGATGAATGGATGGAGGGGAAACCCCAGTCCACGGAGGAAGTGGTGGAGGAAAACTACCCTCTTGTGAGGTTCAGGGGTAGGGACGATCTGCCCCACAGCGGGCAGCCGATGCGCAATATTCACGGCTAAGTATCCGGCTCCGCGCAGCTTTTTTATGTGTCCCTCCGTAACGGAGGAAGCCATCCATTTGCCTCCCGCTCCGGACATGATTGGAGAAGGTTGAGGGGAAGGATGTGGACTTGGGCGTTGGAGCTCGAGTGCGCAAGAATGGATGAGCAAGGAGGAAGAAGGCGTGGGTAGAAAAAGGTTAAACCTTGTCCCTTTATAAGGGCGGCCGAAATTACGCGACCCCACTAGCCTGGTAAAACTCTCTTATCCCCCAAGCACCGTAATCGATGACCCGGTTGGGTTACCCATGCCCGTATTGATGAGAATCCCGTAATAAGGGGGACACGATCTCTCCTTTGACAAGACATGTCAAGAAACTGCCTCATGTTATGTGCGGGGCTAGTTAAAGGAAACAGTTCGAATAATCACTGGGCCATGGCATAATGTCGTGTTGCCAAAATGTGTCAGTGATGACCCACAAGTATAGGGGATCTATCGTAGTCCTTTCGATAAGTACGAGTGTCGAACCCAACGAGGAGCAGAAGCAAATGATAAGCGGTTTTCAGCAAGGTATTCTCCACAAGTACTGAAACAAGTGGTAACAGATAGTTTAGTGGTATGATAAATTGTAACGAGCAACAAGTAACAAAAGTAAATAAAGTGCAGCAAGGTGGCCCAATCCTTTTGTAGCAAAGGACAAGCCAGAACAAACTCTTATAATAGGAAAAGTGCTCCCGAGGACACATGGGAATATCGTCAAGCTAGTTTTCATCACATTCATATGATTCACGTTCGATACTTTGATAATTTGATATGTGGGTGAACCAGTGCTTGGGTGTTGTTCTTACTTGAACAAGCATCCCACTTATGATTAACCTCTATTGCAAGCATCCGCAACTACAACAAAAGTATTAAGGTAAACCTAACCATAGCATGAAACATATGGATCCAAATCAGCCCCTTATGAAGCAACGCATAAACTAGGGTTTAAGCTTCTATCACTCTAGCAACCCATCATCTACTTATTACTTCCCACTGCCTTCCTCTAGGCCCAAATAATGGTGAAGTGTTATGTAGTCGATGTTCACATAACACCACTAGAGGCTAGACAACATACACCTTATCAAAATATCAAACGAATACCAAATTCACATGACTACTCATAGCAAGACTTCTCCCTTGTCCTCAGGAATGAACGTAATTACTCACAAAGCATATTCATGTTCATAATCAAAGGGGTAATAATATGCATATGGGATCTGAACATATGATCTTCCACCAATTAAACCAACTAGCATCAACTACAAGGAGTAATCAACACTACTAGCAACCTACTAGCACCAATCCCGGACTTTGAGACAAGAATTGGATACAAGAGATGAACTAGGGTTTGGAGATGAGATGGTGCTGGTGAAGATGTTGATGGAGATTGCCCTCTCCTGATGAGAGGAGCGTTGGTGATGACGATGGTGATGATTTCCCCCTCCGGGAGGGAAGTATCCCCGGCAGAACGGCTCTGCCGGAGCTCTAGATTGGATCCACCAAGGTTCCGCCTCGTGGCGGCGGAGTCTCGTCCCGAAAAGTTTGTCTCTATTTTTTTCTCATCGAAAGACCTCATATAGGAGAAGATGGGCATCGGAGAGCCACCAGGGGGCCCATGAGGTAGGGGGCGCGCCCTAGGGGGGGCGCCCCCCACCCTTGTGAGCAGGGTGTGGGCCCCCTGGCTTTCATCTTTGCCGTGGATTTTTCTTTATTTGTTCTAAGACGTTCCATGGAGTTTCAGGACTTTTGGAGTTGCACAGAATAGGTCTCTAATATTTTCTCCTTATCTAGACCAGAATTCCAGCTGCTGGCATTCTCCCTCTTTATGTAAACCTTGTAAAATAAGAGAGAATAGCCATAAGTATTGTGATATAAAGTGAAATAACAATCCATAATGCGATAAATATCGATATAAAAGCATGATGCAAAATGGACGTATCAACTCCCCCAAGCTTAGACCTCGCTTGTCTTCAAGCGAAAAGCTGATAATAATAAATATGTCCTCATGTTTAGAGGTAGAGGCGTCGATAAAAATAAAATACGAACATGAAGGCATCATGATTATTTTTATAACAAAAACATATATAGATTTTGTCATATGATTACTTATGTTCAAGTGATGATCTATTCACAATGCAAGAGTATAAATCATAAACCTTATTGGGCTCCAACAAACTATAATCTTAGTCATTGAAGCAATTGCAATTTATCATAACATCGGAAAGAGTCTATGTCGGAGCTAAAAAGAAAGTCCACATACTCAACTATCATTTAGTCTCCCATAATTGATAACACTCACGCAATACTTGTGGTTACGGAGCTTTAATCGGACACAGAGAAAGATAGGGGCTTATAGTTTTCCCCACAACCTTTTACCTCAAGGGTAATGTCAACAATAATGGTTCACGCTCCCCTACATCCAATTAGATATATATCATGTTCTTTCCAACATGCTGAGCTTGCCAAAGGATAAAATGAAAAAGGAAAGGTGAAGATCACCATGACTCTTGCATAAGGTAGGAGATAATAATAAAGGATAGGCCCTTCGCAGAGGGAAGCAGAGGTTGCCATGCACTTTTATGGTTGGATATATATAAAATCTCAATGCAAAAGAACGTCACTTTATATTGCCACATGTGATATGAACCTTTATTATGCAGTCCGTCGCTTTTATTACTTCCACATCACAAGATCGTATAAAGCTTATTTCTCCCACACCAATCAATCATACATATTTAGAGCATTTTTTATTGCTTTGCACCGATGACAACTTACTTGAAGGATCTTACGCAATCCATAGGTAGATATGGTGGACTCTCATGGCAAAACTGGTTTAGGGATATTTGGAAGCACAAGTAGTATTTCTACTTGGTGCTGAGAATTTAGCTAGCATGAGGGGGAAAGGTAAGCTCAACAAGTTAGAGGAACCATGACAACATACTTTATCTCGGATATAAGAAAGACATAACTCATTACGTTGTCTTCCTTGTCCAACATCAACTCTTTAGCATGTCATATTTTAATGAGTGCTCCCAATCGTAAAAGATGTCAATGATAATATATCTATATGTGAAACCTCTCTTTCCTTATTACTTCCTATTAATTGCAACAATGACCAAAGCTATGCCTGCCAACTCCCAACAACTTTTAATCATCATACTCTTTCTATGCGAAGTCATTACTCTCAATAAGATCAATATGAACTTTTTTGTTTCTTTTATTCTTTTCTCTTCTCTTTTATTCACCCAGGATCATGGCGAAATAATCAAGCCCTTGACTCAACACTAATCTTTATTATATATAGCTCACGGACTCGATTACATAGAGAGATCATAAGGCAAAACTCAAAACTAGATCATTCCATAAACTTTATTCTACTAGATCAAGATACTACTAATAGGATCGAACTAAGAAAAACGGTAAAGATAGGAGTTGTGATGGTGATACGATACCGGGGCACCTCCCCCAAGCTTGGCAGTTGCCAAGGGGGGTTCCCATACCATTGTGATCATGTCTCCTTCTTTGTTGTCGGTGTAATATTCTTGGCGATGATTCCCCTCAGGATGTGGTTCTCCTCCTCGAGCTTATTAACTTGTTGTTTGAGGTTCATTATTTCCTTATGAAGCTTTCCTGTGACAGCTAAAGCTCCTTGCACCCAAGGGTGTTGCATAGCTACGGGAGAACAAGTGACACTCCTCTTCATATTTTCATAAGAAAGAAATCTAACATTAGAAGGGATAATCGAGTTTGGGATAGCTGAGCTCTGTAGATCCCCCATCGTGAATCCAGCTTGGACGCGAGAGGTGACTTCTTGATCCTCCATGGCATCTACTCTCATCAAGTCAGCCTCCATCTCTTCCTCCGTTGCTGGCCCAAAGTGGTCAGTGTCACTGTTTGCCCTTGGTTCCGGTGTCGGATTAGATACCCGGCTCTCCCCGATTGACTCTTGAGAAGACATCTTGCTCTAATCTGTAGCAGCAACAACTCGAAAACAAAAAAAGAGGAAATTTGCGTGATACGGGAGTCAAAACCTTCGGGAGAATATATAATGAATTTTTACCGACCAAAATACGTATCGTGCAAGAAAACGGAGTCCGGAAGGCACACGAGGTGCTCACGAGGTAGGGGGGCGCGCCCAGGGGGGTAGGGCGCGCCCACCACCCTCGTGGGGCCCTCATGTCCTTCCCGGATTGCTACTTATTTTTCTATTTTTTCTAAATATTCCAAAACGGAGAAATATTGCCTTAAAAATTGTTTTGGAGTCGGTTTACTTACCGTACCACATACCTATTCCTTTTTGGAGTCTGAAACGTTCCGGAAAGTGTCCCTTATGTATTCCTCCGGGGTTACGGTTTCAATAATATTGGTTTCAACATTTATGGGATTACCTGAGATATAATGTTTAACTCTTTGACCATTTACCACCTTCGGATTTGTGCCTTCGAAGTTGTTGATTTTTATGGCACCGGAACGATAGACCTCCTCGATAACATAGGGGCCCTCCCATTTAGAGAGAAGTTTTCTTGCAAAAAATATTAAATGAGAGTTGTATAGCAATACATAATCACCTACATTAAACTCACGCATTTGTATCCTTTTGTCATGCCATCTTTTAACTTTTTCTTTAAACAACTTGGCATTTTCATAAGCTTGGGTTCTCCATTCATCAAGTGAGCTAATGTCAAATAACCTCTTCTCACCGGCAAGTTTAAAATCATAATTAAGTTCTTTAATAGCCCAATATGCCTTATGTTCTAGTTCCAGAGGTAAGTGACATGCTTTTCCATAAACCATTTTATACGGAGACATACCCATGGGATTTTTATATGCAGTCTTATATGCCCATAATGCATCATCAAGTTTCTTAGACCAATTCTATCTAGACCTATTAACAGTCTTTTGCAAAATTAATTTGAGCTCTCTATTGCTCAACTCTACTTGACCACTAGACTGTGGGTGATAAGGAGATGCAATTCTATGATTAACATCATATTTAGCAAGCATTTTACGGAAGGCACCATGAGTAAAGTGTGAACCACCATCAGTCATTAAATATCTAGGGACTCCAAACCTCGGAAAAATAACTTCTTTAAGCATTTTAATAGAAGTGTTATGATCAGCACTACTAGTTGGAATAGCTTCTACCCACTTAGTAACGTAATCAACAACAACTAAAATATGTGTGTATCCATTAGAGGCAGGAAAAGGTCCCATATAATCAAAGCCCCAAACACCAAACGGTTCAATAACAAGTGAATAATTCATAGGCATTTCTTGACGTCTAATAATATTACCAATTCTTTGACAATCATCACAAGACAAGACAAACTTACGGGCATCCTTGAAGAGAGTAGGCCAATAAAAACCAGATTGCAATACCTTATGTGCAGTTCTATCTCCAGCGTGGTGTCCTCCATAAGACTCGGAATGACATTTGCATAGGATCTGTTCCTGTTCATGCTCAGGTACATAGCGTCTAATGACACCATCTACTCCTTCTTTATAAAGATGTGGGTCATCCCAAAAGTAGTGTCTCAAGTCATAGAAGAACTTTTTCTTTTGCTGGTATGTGAAGCTAGGTGGTATAAACTTAGCAACAATATAATTAGCGTAATCAACATACCATGGAGTACTACGAGAAGTACTTATAACATTTAATTATTCATCAGGAAAGTCATCATTAATAGGTAGTGGGTCATCAAGAATATTTTCTAACCTAGACAAGTTGTCTGCAACGGGGTTCTCAGCTCCCTTCCTATCAACAATATGCAAATCAAATTCTTGTAGCAAGAGAACCCATCTAATAAGTCTAGGTTTAGCATCTTTCTTTTCGATAAGATATTTAATAGCAGCATGATCTATTTGAATAGTTACTTTAGAATCAACAATATAAGATCTGAACTTATCACAAGCAAATACAACTGCTAAAAGTTCTTTTTCAGTAGTACCATAATTTCTTTGAGCATTGTCTAGAGTCTTACTAGCATAATGACTAACATTTAATTTCTTATCAACTCTTTGCCCTAGAACAGCACCTACATCATAATCACTAGCATCACACATAATTTCAAAGGGTAAATTCCAATCAGGTGGCTGAACAATAGGTGCAGAGACTAATGCTTTCTTAAGTATTTCAAATGCTTCTACACAATCATCATCAAAGACAAATGGTATATCTTTTTGCAATAAATTAGTCAGAGGCCGAGAAATTTTTGAGAAGTCCTTAATGAACCTCCTATAGAATCCAGCGTGACCAAGGAAACTTCTTATACCTTTGATGTCCTTGGGACATGGCATCTTTTCAATAGCATCAACCTTGGCTTTATCAACTTCAATACCTCTTTCAAAAACTTTGTGCCCCAAGACAATACCTTCATTAACCATAAAGTGGCACTTTTCCCAATGCAAGACAAGATTAGTTTCTTCACATCTCTGCAAAACTCGATCAAGATTGCTCAAGCAATCATCAAAAGAGGAACCATAGACGGAAAAGTCGTCCATGAAGACCTCACATATCTTTTCACAAAATTCAGAGAATATAGCCATCATGCATCTTTGAAAGGTAGCAGGTGCATTACATAAACCAAAAGGCATACGTCTATAAGCAAAAGTACCAAAGGGCATGTAAAAGTAGTCTTTGATTGATCTCTAGCCGACATAGGTATTTGAGAGAAACCAGAATAACCATCTAGAAAGCAATAGTGTGTGTGTTTGCATAATCTTTCTAGCATTTGATCAATAAAAGGTAAGGGGTAATGATCTTTCTTAGTAGCTTTATTTAATTTACGGAAATCAATTACCATCCTATAACCTGTGATAATTCTTTATGGAATCTATTCATCTTTATCATTAGGAACAACAGTAATACCTCCCTTCTTAGGGACACAATGGACAAGACTTACCCACTCACTATCAGCAACAGGATAAATTATACCTGCCTCTAGAAGCTTGAGTATTTCTTTTCTTACCACTTCTTTCATTTTAGGATTCAGACGTCATTGAGGATCACGAACTGGTTTGGCATCTGCTTCCAAATTTATTTTATGTTGACATAGAGTGGGACTAATGCCTTTAAGATCATCAAGCGTATATCCAATAGCAGCATGATGCTTCTTCAGAGTTTTCAATAATCTTTCTTCTTCATGCTCTGAAAGGTTAGCACTAATAATAACAGGATATATCTTCTTTTCATCAAGATAAGCATATTTAAGATTATCAGACAAAGTTTTAAGCTCAAACACGGGATCACCCTTGGGTGGAGGAGGATCCCCTAAAATTTTAACAGGCAAGTTGTGATGCAGAATAGGTTCCTGTTTAAAGAATACTTCATCTATTTCCCTTCTTTCATTCATGAACATATCATTTTCATGGTCTAGCAAATAGTGTTCTAAAGGATCACTAGGAGGTACGGCAATATAAGCAAGACCAATAATTTCATCCTTACTAGGTAATTCTTCCTGAAGATGTTGTTTACTAAATTTAGAGAAATTAAACTCATGAAGCATATCATCCAAGCCAACAGTAACAACATTCTTTTCGCAATCTATCTTAGCATTAACTGTGTACAAGAAGGGTCTACCAAATATAATGGGACAAAAGCTATCTTGTGGGGAAGTAAGAACAAGAAAATCAGCAGGATATTTAGTTTTCCCACACAAGACTTCAACATCTCTAACAATTCCAATTGGTGCAATAGTATCTCTATTAGCAAGTTTAATTGTGACATCAATATCTTCTAACTCAACAGGTGCAATATCATGCATAATTTCTTTGTATAAGTCATGAGGTATAACACTAGCACTAGCACTCATATCACATAAGCCATGATAACAATGATCTCCTATTTTAACAGAAGTAACAGGCACGCCTACCACAGGTCTATCTTTATCTTTAGCACAAGGTTTAGCAATTCTAGTAGTTTCACCTTCGAACTGAATAACATGCCCATCAATATTATCAGACAAGAGATCTTTAACAATAGCAATATTGGGTTCTACTTTAACTTGCTCAGGAGGTGTATATGTTCTAATATTGCTTTTACGAAAAACAGTTGAAGCTTTAGCATGATCCTTTACTCTAACAGGGAAAGGTGGTTTCTCAATATAAGAAGTAGGAACAATAGGATCATTATAAGTGAAAGTCTTTTCTTCAACTTTAATAGGTGCAATTACTTTTACTTCTATGGGAGGATGATATTTAAACCACTTCTCCTTAGGCAGATCAACATAAGTAGCAAAAGATTCACAGAAAGAAGCTACTATCTCAGAGTCAAGTCCATATTTAGTGCTAAACTTACGGAAAATATCGGTATCCATGAAAGATTTAACACAATCAAACTTAGGTGTCATACCTGACTGCTTACCTTCGTCGAGGTCCCAATCTTTAGAGTTGCGTTTCATTCTATCCAATAAATTCCAGCTGAATTCAATAGCCTTCATCATAAAAGAGCCAGCACAAGAAGTATCGAGCATGTTGCGATTGTTTTCATAAAGCCGAGCATAAACACTTTGCATAATTATTTCTCTCTGGAGCTCATGATTGGGGCATGAATATAACATTTATTTAAGCCTCCCCCAAGCTTGAGCGATGCTTTCTCCTTCGCGAGGCCAGAAATTATATATATAATTGCGATCACGATGAACAAGATGCATAGGGTAATATTTTTGATGAAATTCCAGCCTCAATCTTTTATAGTCCCATGATCTCATATCATCACATTGCCTATACCATATCAATGCGTCTCCCTTCAAAGATAAAGGTAATGCCTCCTTCTTAGCAACATCACTGGGTATACCTGCAAGCTTAAATAATCCACAAACTTCATCCACATATATTAAGTGCTCATCAGGATGCTTTGTTCCATCTCCTGTAAAAGGGCCAGCTAGCAGTCTTTCCATCATACCCGAAGAAAATTCAAAAGGAGTTTCATTTTCCATAGGTTCAGTAGGTTGAGGAGAAATTCTTTGCTCTACTGGACGGGGTGAAGATAACCCGAACAAGCCCCTCAGAGAATTACTTTCCATAGTAACAAGTGACAGTAAATTTCAGCACACTATATAAATTTTTCCTTACCAAAGGCGCTACACTCCCTGGCAACGGCACCAGAAAAGAGTCTTGATGACCCACAAGTATAGGGGATCTATCGTAGTCCTTTCGATAAGTAAGAGTGTCGAACCCAACGAGGAGCAGAAGGAAATGATAAGCGGTTTTCAGCAAGGTATTCTCTGCAAGTACTGAAATAAGTGGTAACATATAGTTTTGTTATATGATAAATTGTAACGAGCAACAAGTAACAAAAGTAAATAAAGTGCATCAAGGTGGCCCAATCCTTTTGTAGCAAAGGACAAGCCAGAACAAACTCTTATAATAGGAAAAGCACTCCCGAGGACACATGGGAATATCGTCAAGTTAGTTTTCATCACGTTCATATGGTTCGCGTTCGATACTTTGATAATTTGATATGTGGGTGGACCGGTGCTTGGGTTCTGTTCTTACTTTAAGCATCCCACTTATGATTAACCTCTATTGCAAGCATCCGCAACTACAACAAAAGTATTAAGGTAAACCTAACCATAGCATGAAACATATGGATCCAAATCAGCCCCTTATGAAGCAACACATAAACTAGGGTTTAAGCTTCTGTCACTCTAGCAACCCATCATCTACTTATTACTTCCCAATGCCTTCCTCTAGGCCCAAATAATGGTGAAGTGTTATGTAGTCGACGTTCACATAACACCACTAGAGGCTAGACAACATACATCTTATCAAAATATCAAACGAATACCAAATTCACATGATTACTCATAGCAAGACTTCTCCCTTGTCCTCAGGAACGAACGTAATTACTCACAAAGCATATTCATGTTCATAATCAGAGGGGTAATAATATGCATATAGGATCTGAACATATGATCTTCCACCAATTAAACCAACTAGCATCAACTACAAGGAGTAATCAACACTACTAGCAACCTACTAGCACCAATCCCGGACTTTGAGACAAGAATTGGATACAAGAGATGAACTAGGGTTTGGAGATGAGATGGTGCTGGTGAAGATGTTGATGGAGATTGCCCTCTCCCGATGAGAGGAGCGTTGGTGATGACGATGGAGATGATTTCCCCCTCCGGGAGGGAAGTATCCCCGGCAGAACGGCTCTGCCGAAGCTCTAGATTGGATCCGCCAAGGTTCCGCCTCGTGGCGGCGGAGTTTCGTCCCGAAAAGTTCCTCTCTATTTTTTTTCTCATCGAAAGACCTCATATAGGAGAAGATGGGCATCGGAGAGTGAGGGTGTCCTGGATTAGGGGGTGTTCGGGTAGCCGGACTATACCTTCAGCCGGACTCCTGGACTATGAAGATACAAGATTGAAGACTTCGTCCCGTGTCCGGATGGGACTTTCCTTGGCGTGGAAGGCAAGCTTGGCGATGCGGATATTCAAGATCTCCTACCATTGTAACCGACTTTATGTAACCCTAACCCTATCCGGTGTCTATATAAACCGGAGGGTTGTAGTCCGTAGGCAATCAACTCCATACACAACAATCATACCATAGGCTAGCTTCTAGGGTTTAGCCTCCTTGATCTCGTGGTAGATCTACTCTTGTACTACCCATATCATCAGTATTAATCAAGCAGGAGTAGGGTATTACCTCCATCGAGAGGGCCCGAACCTGGGTAAACAAAGTGTTCCCTGCCTCCTGTTACCAACCGGCCTAGACGCACAGTTTGGGACCCCCTACCCGAGATTCGCCGGTTTTGACACCGACATTGGTGCTTTCATTGAGAGTTCCACTGTGTCGTCGCCTTTAGGCCCGATGGCTCCTTTGATTATCAACAACGATATGGTCCAGGGTGAGACTTTTCTCCCCGGATAGATCTTCGTCTTCGGCGGCTTCGCTCTGCGGGCCAATTCGCTCGGCCACCTGGAGCAGATCGAAAGCTACGCCCCTGGCCATCAAGTCAGGTTTGGAAGCTTAAACTACACGGCCGACATCCGCGGAGACTTGATCTTCGACGGGCTCGAGCCACGGCCAAGCGCGCCGCACTATCTCGAGGGGCATGATCTAGCTCTGCCCCCGGACAGTGTCCTGGAGGCCGCACACGCATCGGTTCCGACCTCTAACTCGGAGCCTATTGCGCCAATCGAGGACGAACGGTTGGACGTCACCTCAGGGGCTACGATCCCAAAAGCTATCGAGCCGAACGCTAGCCCCGCACTCTGCTCTACCCGTGACTCCGAGGATCCGGACTCCACCCCGGACTCCGAACCCCCCACGCCCCTGCCAATCGAATCCGATTGGGCGCCGATAATGGAGTTCACCACCGCAGACATCTTTCGGCATTCGCCTTTTGGCGACATCATGAATTCTCTTAAGTCTCTCTCTTTATCAGGAGAGCCCTGGCCGGACTATGGTCAGCGAGGGTGGAATACGGACGATGAGGAAATTCAAATCCCACCCACCACCCACTTTGTAGCCACTGTCGACGATCTAACCGACATGCTTGACTTCAGCTCTGAAGACATCGACGGCATGGGCGACGATGTAGGAGACGAACAGGAACCAGCACCTGTAGGGCACTGGAAGGCCACCTCGTCATATGACATATATATGGTGGATACTCCAAAAGATGGAGATGGCGATGGAACAGTGGGGGATAACGCCCCCAAGAAACAGCCAAAGCGCCGGCGTCAGCGGCGCCGCTCTAAATCCCGCCAAAGTAAAAACGGTGATTCCGGCACGGGAGACAATACTACCCCGAATAGCGCCGAAGAACACCCACCTCAGCAAGATTCGGCACAGGAAGATGGAGAAGCCAGCCCTCAGGAGAGAGCGGCAGACCGAGAGGTCGAGGATGATAACTATACGCCTCCCTCCGAAGACGAGGCAAGCCTCGATGACGATGAATTCGTCATACCATCAGACCCTGCCGAACAAGAGCGTTTTAAATGCAGGCTTTTAGCCACGGCAAGCAGCCTCAAGAAAAAGCAGCAACAGCTTAATGCTGCCCAAGATTTGCTAGCTAACAGATGCACTGAAGTCCTTACGGCCGAAGAGTATGAACTCGAACACCCCTCCAAGAGTTACCCGAAGCGCAGACCGCTACCCCGATCAGAGGAGGAAGCACCTACATCACCAGCGCACGACATGGCAGACCGGCCACCTCGCGGCCGTGACAGAGAGGCCTCTCGGCCCTCCACCCAAGCCATGCCCCGACGCCGCTCAACTAAGGCACGGGAAAATGCGCCCGACCTGCGAGACATACTGGAGGATAAGACAAGACAAACAATGTCGATCTACGGATTGCGCAGGCGGCCTACAGCATGTGATAATGATCTTCATGCCGGATACAACAAATCCGGCCCGGCCGAACACAACAGACATAGCTCTTCCGAGCTGCGTCATGATATAGCCCAGTACAGAGGCGCTGCACACCCGCTATGCTTCACGAATGAAGTAATGGATCATAAAATCCCAGAGGGTTTCAAACCCATAAATATCGAATCATACGATGGCACAACAGACCCGGCGGTATGGATCGAGGATTATCTCCTTCACATCCACATGACACGCGGCGATGATCTACACGCCATCAAATACCTCCCGCTCAAACTTAAAGGACCGGCCTGGCATTGGCTTAACAGCTTGCCAGCAGACTCAATCGGTTCTTGGGAGAACCTGGAAGCCGCATTCCTCGACAACTTCCAGGGCACTTACGTACGACCACCGGATGCCGACGACTTAAGCCATATAATTCAGCAGCCAGAAGAATCGGCCAGACAATTCTGGACACGGTTCCTAACAAAGAAAAACCAGATAGTCGACTGTCCGGACGCAGAGGCCCTAGCAGCCTTCAAGCATAACATCCGCGACGAGTGGCTTGCCCGGCACCTGGGACAGGAAAAGCCGAAATCCATGGCAGCCCTCACGACACTCATGACCCGCTTTTGCGCGGGAGAAGACAGCTGGCTAGCTCGCAGTAACAACTTATCGAAGAACCCTGGTAATTCGGATACCAAGGACAAAAGTGGCAGGACACGTCGGAATAAGCAAAAACGTTGCGTTAACAGCGACAGCAATGAAGACACGGCAGTCAATGCCGGATTCAAAGGCTATAAATCCGGTCGGCCGAAAAAGCCATTCAAAAAGAATACTCAGGGCCCGTCCAGTTTGGACCGAATACTCGATCGCTTGTGCCAGATACGTGGCACCCCCGAAAGGCCAGCCAATCACACTAACAGGGATTGTTGGGTGTTCAAGCAGGCAGGCAAGTTAAGGGCCGAAAACAGAAACAAGGGGCTGAACAGCGACGACAAGGAGCCCAAGCCGCCGAACAACAATGAACAGAAGGGCTTTCCCCCACAAGTGCGGACAGTGAACATGATATACGCAACCCACATTCCCAAGCGGGAGCGGAAGCGTGCGCTACGGGACGTATACGCGATAGAGCCAGCCGCCCCAAAGTTCAACCCATGGTCCTCCTGCCCGATCACTTTTGATCGAAGGGACCATCCCACTAGCATCCGTCATGGCGGCTTCGCCGCATTGGTTCTCGACCCAATCATCGACGGATTTCATCTCACAAGAGTCCTCATGGACGGGCAGTAGCCTGAACCTGCTTTATCAGGATACAGTGCGGAAAATGGGCATAGATCCCTCAAGGATTAAGCCCACAAGAACGACCTTTAAAGGCATTATACCAGGTGTAGAAGCCAACTATACAGGCTCAGTGACACTTGACGTGGTCTTCGGATCCCCAGACAATTTCCGAAGCGAAGAGTTAATCTTCGATATAGTCCCATTTCGCAGTGGCTATCACGCCCTGCTCGGACGAACCGCATTCACAAAATTCAATGCGGTGCTGCACTACGCATATCTCAAGCTCAAGATGCCAGGCCCCCGAGGAGTAATTACGGTCAACGGAAACACCGGCGGCTCTCGCAGCGGAGGTACAAAGTAGCCTTCTCAGGAAATTCTCCAGTCCGGCCATTAAAAAGCCAGACACTGCCAAGCGCGCCCGGAGTAACCCACAGCAGGACCGCCTGGCACACTCTGAGCAAGCGTAGCAATGCAGCCCCAAACCCAGCTTTCGCGACATAGCGAAACCAGTACCTCGCGTACATAACTACGCCCTTGAAATACCATGGGCACAGGGGAAGGGGCACAATAATGGCACGCCCAAAATACGGCTTAAAACGTACTAGGGGCTGCCGGATTCCTTTTTTTAAATTTTTTCTTACTTTCAGGACTCCATACTTCGGACGACCTGTTCGGCAATCCGACTGCCGCACAAACGATGCAGGATCCAAGGAGGCAGACAAGCCATGCCGCATTATGGAACTCCCAGGTGGTCTCTGTTACGAGCGGTATACCTGTTTTAAATACAATTCCGCGGCCTGCTCCTGGTCAGGACATACTGAATAGTCCAACATCTTTTTGCTTATCGCACTACTTGTATCGTTTGGCTTTGATAAATAGCCTCTCTATAAACAATGCATAGATTTTGTCTATTTTCTGCATTACTCTCTTTTATATATGTTCATTAATGACATGTTGCACCCGTACACTGTGGTACGGCAAGTACGCCAGGGGCTTCAGTACCCTTTAATATGGTGTCAGAAGTCCGTACACTTTCACAAGTGCGGCACCCCGAACTTATAGCACTATATGCATCGGCTCCGAATCATGATTTGGGTCAATAGTTGGGTTTGCCCGGCTCCTATGTTTTGGTGCCTTACGTTCCACTATATCGGCTAAGGTAGCACTCGGAGAACCACTGCGATTGTGCCCCGATTGAGCTGGGTTAAGCACCTCAGTGGAGAAAGCTAAAACTGACTGTCTTGATGAGGCGAGAGACCGGTCGCTGTTCGAGAGCTTTTCGAGTCCCTAAAGACTTATGCCGCTTCGAGCGAGGAGCCGGATTTGTCCGGCCAAGGCGTGGATAGCGCCCCGAACTCGGTCTTCCGAACTAGGGGCTTCGCCGAAATTTAAAATTATAAAGTTCTATGGCTAAGTGAGAGTGTTCAAGCATTATAGTCCGATTGCCTGGTTCGTCGTGCTGAGCGCCTCCCTCGAAGGACCCAAACATGGGAAAAAGAGCGCTCAGGTTTATCACCGAACACCCCAGCACTAGTGGCATGGGGGCAGAAGCCGACGACTGGCCATCTCTCAATTTTTGATAAACGGCCGCACAGAAAATAATATTTTAAATTCAATAAGCATTGCTTAGCGCATATGAACAAGTTTTCAGCGCACAGGATAAAAACGAGCGAGTTTATTCAAAAATTACATCCTTGGTATATTCATCCGCCACAAGGCGGGCACCTGCAAGAACATCCTTGTAATAGTTCTCGGGCTCGCGATGCTCCTTCCCCGGCGGCGGCCCGTCCATCACAAGCTTTTCACCATCTAGCTTACCCCAGTGCACCTTTGCACGGGCAAGGGCCCTACGGGCACCTTCGATGCAGACGGAGCGCTTGATGACCTCGAGCCTTGGACAGGCCTCCACCAGCCGCTGCACCAGCCCGAAGTAGCTCCCAGGCAGGGCCTCTCCGGGCCACAGCCGAACTATGAAGCCTTTCATGGCCTGTTTGGCCGCCTTGTGGAGCTTGACTAGCTGTTTCAGCTGGTCTCTCAAGGGCACAGGGTGTCCGGCCTCATCATACTAAGACCAGAACACCTTCTCCGTCGAGCTGCCCTCTTCAGCTCGGTAGAATGCGGCAGCGTCGGGTACACTGCGGGGAAGATCTGTGAATGCCCCTGGAGAACTCCGGATTCGGGTAAGTAACAAGTAGTTTACTTTTATATTTCTGCTTTGCATAAAGAATGCCTTACCCGCTGCTATCTTCTTAATCTCCTCCAACTCTTGGAGGGCCTTTTGGGCTTCGGCCTTGGCAGACTTGGCAGTCTCAAGGGCCGCCGCGAGCTCGGACGCTTGGGTCTTTGACTCAAGCTCCAAACTCTAATGTTTTTTCATGAGAGCCTGAAGCTCTTGCTGCACCTCGCCGACCCGAGCCCCAAGTTTCTCTCGCTCGGTGCGCTTCGCGGCCGTTTTCTTTTCGGCCTCAGACTGCGCCTGCTTGAGGGTCGCCACCCCAGTCGTGGCCCCTATAATAAGAAGTGCAATCCTGTTATTTTTTGCAATCAAGCCTCTCTATAGGAACTTTTTCTGTAAGGTATTTCTTACCTTCTTTCTCCTCGAGCTGCCGTTTGGCAAGGCCGAGCTCTTGCTCGGTCCGCTCGAGGCCCTGTTTTAGGGCACCCACCTCCGCAGTCAGTGCGGCGGTGGCTAGCAGCGAAGCCTGCATACGCATATTGACTCTTTTTGTTAGACTCCTGTGAAATTTAATAGATCCTCTATTCGGCTTTTCTTTCCAAGCGCCAAACAGAGCATCAGGGGCTACTGTCTATGCGGTTATATTTTTACATTTTTTACTTACCTCGAAGCCTGTTAGGAGGCTAGCGCAAGCTTCAGTCAGTCCGCTCTTGGCGGACTGAACCTTCTGGATCACCGTACTCATAATAGTACGGTGCTCCTCGTCGATGGAGTCGCCATCAAGCACCTCCAGCAGATTGTCCGGCACCTCTGGTTGGACGGAGGCCGCCGGCTTAGAAGGCTTGCTCCTCTTGGAAGGAGTTTGCCTACCGCAGTCCGGAACTATTGATGATTCCGGCGCGGTGTCCGGCATAAAGCCGGACTTGGAGCCCTGGGGGGTCTTGTCCCCTTTACTCCGGGAGTCCAGGAGGTCGCCTTGCGGCTCCTCCAGGACCACCTCCTCCTGCCCCGGAGCTCGTTACGATGCCACTTCGGCGTCGTCCGCCGTGCGGGGGGACACAGCGGGCAGAACTGAGTTCACGTTCGATGAATCCAGGGAGCCGCTCGACGACTCGTTGAGTTCGGCCCGGGGCGGGCTGCATGATTATATTCGACATTAGGGAAAGCTGTGCAACAAAAGGAATATCATGAGTTACTCTGGTATCCAAAAACTTACGATTTCACCGGACGCCTGGCCCTGTCCAGCCACTCCTCTTCGTCCTCGTCGGTGTCGGGGGCGTAGTCCGGCGGAGGGGTTTTCCTCTTCTTGGACCCTTCGGCCCCCCTACTGGGGCGGCCTTCCTCTTCTTTCCTCCCCCCGCTAGAGGGGGAGAGGTTTCTTCTTCCTCCTCCTCGTTTCCACGGGAGGAGTGCGTCTCGGACTCATCGGACGACGAATCCGACACCACCATGTGCCGGGAACTCTTTCGAGTCCCCGTGGACTTCTTCTTCTTGGCCTTCTTCTCCGGCACCACATAAGGCGCCGGAACCAGCAGCTTCGCTAGGAGAGCAGGGGCTGGGTCTTCGGGCAAGGGAGCCAGACAGTTAATCAATCCGGACTTTGCCCGCCAAGCCTGTCAAAGGTAAGGGAGTTTAGATCCCGCATAGAGTCAAACTATGAAAAACTTAACATCCTGTAAAAGGTGAAAATGGCTTACCTCGCTAGCGTGACGCTGCGAGCTGTATCCGCGGTCCTCGGAAGCGGATGTGGGAGCCTCGGCGCCTTTGGTTAGCACCTTCCAGACGTCTTCATACGTCGTGTCGAAGAGCCTGTTAAGGGTTTGGTGCTGCGCCGGGTTGAACTCCCACAGATTAAAGTCTCGTTGTTGACACGGGAGGATCCGGCGGACGAGCATAACCTGGACTACATTGACGAGCCTGATTGGCTTGCTCACCAGGGACTGGATGCATGTCTGCAGTCCGGTCAACTCTTTTTCGTCGCCCCATGACAGACCCGTCTCTTTCCAGGATATAAGCCGCGTGGGGGGTCCGGATCAGAACTCGGGGGCTACGATCCATTTCGGATCGCACGGCTCGGTGATGTAAAACCACCACGATTGCCACCCCTTCAGGGTCTCCACGAAGGATCCCTCGAGCCATAGGACGTTGGCCATTTTGCCTGCCATGGCGCCTCCGCACTCTGCCTGGCTGCCGCGCACCACCTTGGGCTTGACGTTGAAGGTCTTGAGCCAGAGGCCGAAATGGGGGCGGATGCGGAGGAAAGCCTCGCACACGACGATAAATGTCGAGATGTTGAGGACGAAGTTCGGGGCCAGATCGTGGAAATCCAGGCCATAGTAAAACATGAGCCCCCGGACAAATGGGTGGATTGGAAAACCGAGTCCGCGGAGAAAGTGGGGAAGGAATACTAGCCTCTCATGGGGCCTTGGGGTGGGGAGAAGCTGCCCCTCCTCGGGAAGCCGGTGCGCGATGTCTTTGGACAAGTATCCGGCCTTCCTTAGCCTTTTGACGTGGCCCTCCATGATGGAGGAGACCATCCACTTGCCTCCCGCTCTGGACATTGCTGGAGAAGGTTGAGGTGGGAAGTGCAGGCTTGGGCGCTGGAGCTCGAGTGCGCAGGAGATGGATAGGCAAAGGAGGAAGAAGACGTAGGTAAAAAGGTGGATCCTTATCCCCTTATATGGGCGGATGCGGTTGTGCGTCCCCACCTGCCTAGTAAAACTCGCTTGCCTCCCAAGCGCCATGATAAATGGCGCAGTTGGGTTATCCACGTCCGTATTGATGAGAATCCCGTAAAGGGGGTACACGATCTCTGCTTTGACAAGACGTGCCAAGGAAACCACCTCGCAAAACATGCTGAGGTGGAAAAGTAAAAACGATTCGAGTAAAGGACTTGGTCGTAGTGTGATGACGCACTGCGGAATACGTCGGCAGATTTCATTTGTGTCAATATTATTCTCTCTATGGCAATATGTGGAAACTTACTTTGCAGAGCCGGACACTACTCTTGGTGTTTACAATCTTCTACGAAGGACTTGGAAGAGGAACCCGCCTTGCAATGCCGAAGACAATTTGCGCGCCGGACTCGTCGTCATTGAAGCCTGGTTCAGGGGCTACTGAGGGAGTCCTGGATTAGGGGGTGTTCGGGTAGCCGGACTATACCTTCAGCCGGACTCCTGGACTATGAAGATACAAGATTGAAGACTTCGTCCCGTGTCCGGATGGGACTTCCCTTGGCATGGAAGGCAAGCTTGGCGATGCGGATATTCAAGATCTCCTACCATTGTAACCGACTTTATGTAACCCTAACCCTATCCGGTGTCTATATAAACCGGAGGGTTGTAGTCCGTAGGCAATCAACTCCATACACAACAATCATACCATAGGCTAGCTTCTAGGGTTCAGCCTCCTTGATCTCGTGGTAGATCTACTCTTGTACTACCCATATCATCAATATTAATCAAGTAGGAGTAGGGTATTACCTCCATCGAGAGGGCCCGAACCTGGGTATACAAAGTGTTCCCTGCCTCCTGTTACCATCCGGCCTAGACGCACAGTTCGGGACCCCCTACCCGAGATCCGCCGGTTTTGACACCGACAGAGAGCCACCAGGGGCCCCACGAGGTAGGGGGGCGCGCCCTAGGGGGGGGGCGCCCCCACCCTCATGAGCAGGGTATGGGCCCCCTGGCCTTCATCTTTGGCGTGGATTTTTCTTTATTTCTTCTAAGACGTTTCGTGGAGTTTCAGGACTTTTGGAGTTGCGCAGAATAGGTCTCTAATATTTGCTCCTTATCCAGACCAGAATTCCAGCTGTCGGCATTCTCCCTCTTTATGTAAACCTTGTAAAATAAGAGAGAATAGCCATAAGTATTGTGATATAAAGTGAAATAACAGTCCATAATGCGATAAATATCGATATAAAAGCATGATGCAAAATGGACGTATCAGTCAGCAGATTAGATTTGTGGAAATATTATTCTCTCTATGGTGGTATTTGGAACTTATTTTGCAGGGTCGGACACTATCCTTGTATTCAAATTCTTCCATGCTGTATTCGGAGGAGGAACCCGCCTTGCAATGCCAAAGACAATACTGCGCGCCGGACTCATCGTCATTGAAGCCTGGTTCAGGGGCTACCGAGGGAGTCCTGGATTAGGGGGTCTCCGGACGGCCGGACTATATCCTTTGGCCGGACTGTTAGACTATGAAGATACAAGATTGAAGACTTCGTCTCGTGTCCGGATGGGACTCTACTTGGCGTGGAAGGCAAGCTAGGCAGTATGGATATGTGTATCTCCTCCTTTGTAACCGACCTTGTGTAACCCTAGCCCCCTCCGGTGTCTATATAAACCGGAGGGTTTAGGTCCTTAGGACAACATACAATCATACCATAGGCTAGATTCTAGGGTTTAGCCTCTCCGATCTCGTGGTAGATCAACTCTTGTAATACTCATATCATCAAGAATAAATCAAGCAGGACATAGGGTTTTACCTTCATCAAGAGGGCCTGAACCTGGGTAAAACATCGTGTTCCCTGCCTCCTGTTACCATCCACCTTAAACGCACAGTTCGGGACCCCTACCCGAGATCCGCCGGTTTTGACACCGAGAACAACAATTTATCCCTCAACTACGAGGGGAGGTAAGGAACTGCCATATAGCTCTGCACTTGATTCACCTTCTGTTATGAGTAAGCTTGCGACACCTAAACCTGCTTCTGCTATTCGTTCTGATATGTCGCATGTTATTGATGATGCTACTTCTGCTATACATGATACTTATGATGAACCTACTTCTATGCTTGATACTACTGTGCCACTTGGTGATTTTCTCGAGGAACGACTTGGTAGGGCTAGAGAGATTGAAAATATTGAATCTGATTATGATGATGAAAGTGATGATGAAGAATCACTTGTTATTCCGGAGGGTTATTTATTTGATCAAGAAGCTTCTTTAGCTATTTTAGCTTGCAAAGATAGATATGAACTCAAAAGGTTATTAGCTAAATGGAATAAGCAATCTCTAATTGCTAGGATGAAACCTTACCCTACTTTTGCTACTTCACCTATCTGTGTTACTGATAAGGATTATGAATTCTCTGTTGATCCTGATATAATTACTTTAGTTGAATATGATCCTTTTTATGGCTATCAATCTGAAACTTTTGTGGCACATCTTACTAAATTAAATGATATAGCCACCTTGTTCACTAATGATGAGAGATCTCGCTACTTTTATATCCTTAAAATATTTCCGTTCTCATTAAAGGGTGATGCTAAGATATGGTTTAATTCTATTGATCCTGGTTGTGTGCGTAGCCCCCAGGATATGATTTACTACTTCTCTGCTAAATATTTCCCTGCTCATAAGAAACACGCTGCTTCAAAGGAAATATACAACCTTGTGCAAATTAAAGAAGAGAGTCTCCCACAAGCTTGGGGGAGGCTTCTCAAGTTACTTAATGCTTTGCATTATCATCCTCTTAAGAAAAATGAAATACTTGATATCTTTTATAATGGACTAACCGATGCTTCCAGAGATTACCTGGATAGTTGTGCTGGTTCTCTTTTCAGGGAAAGAACACCGGATGAAGCTGAAATCTTATTGAATAATATGTTGACAAATGAAAATAATTGGGCACCTCCTGAGCCAGCTCCTGCTCCAATTAATGATCCTATTCCTAAACCAACTCCGAAGAAGAGAGGTGTTCTATTTCTCAGTCCCGAAGATATGCAAGAGGCAAAGAAATCTATGAAAGAAAAAGGTATTAAAGCTGAAGATGTTAAGAATTTACCTCCTATTGAAGAAATACATGGTCTTAATTTACAGCCTATTGAAGAAACATATGATCTTAATCCTTTATTTATTGATAAAGGTAAATTCTCTCTATAGATATGATAAAGCTGAAATCCCTCCTGCTAAAATTGCTAGTCAATGCTTGGATGAGTTTGATAATTTTATGTTTAAGTAAGAAGACTTCAATGCTTATTTTGGTCGACAATTAAAACAAAATGCTGATATGATTAAATATTTGGGTAATTATATGGCTAATATTAGAGGTGAACTTAAACTTGTTAGCAAACATACTTCTATGGTTACCACTCAAGTAGAACAAGTACTTAAAGCTCTAAAGGAATTGCTCAATGAGATGAATAGTAAGAAAAGTAATTATGTTGTTAAATTGGCTACTAGAACTAGTAGAATGACTCAGGAACCTTTGTATCCTGAAGGCCACCCTAAGAGAATTGAGCAAGATTCTCAGAGAAATAATATTGATGCACCTAGTTCTTCTAAAAGGAAGAAAAAAAATGATAGAACTGTGCAAACTTCTAGTGAACCTATTCTGAACCACCTAATAATCCAAATGGTATATCTATGAATGATGCTGAAACACAATCTGGCAATGAACATGAACCTAATGAAAATGTTAATGATGATGTTCATAATGATGCTCAACCTAGTAATGATAATGATATAGAAATTGAACCTGCTGTTGATCTTGATAACCCACAATCAAAGAATCAACATTATGATAAGAAAGACTTTGTTGCTAGGAAACATGGTAAAGAAAGAGAGCCTTGGGTTCAGAAACCCATGCCTTTTCCTCCCAAACCATCCAAGAAAAAGGATGATGAGGATTTTGAGCACTTTGCTGAAATGATTAGACCTATCTTTTTGCATATGCGATTGACTGATATGCTCAAAATGAATCCTTATGCTAAGTACATGAAAGATATTGTTACAAATAAAAGAAAGATACCAGAAGTTGAAAATTCCACCATGCTTGCTAATTATACTTTTAAGCAGGGGCGGCGCCAGCGTGGGGTCATGTGGGGGCGGCTGCCCCGGGTAAATTTTGGGAGCCTAGGTACCCCTACTGCTTTTGGCCGGCGGCCACCATGGGAGGCGAGCAGATTCGACAGGAAGTTTCAGATGAGGTCGAGCAGGACGGGAGAAGAGGAAAGGAACGATTCACTAGGAGATGGGCCGAGTAACAATCCGCTAGGAGTCGGAGATGGGCCAGTCAAGTAACGCCCAATGAAAGATCAGATATGAGTCCGGTATTTTTCGTACGCAGTGACCATGACGTCCCAATTCCATCGATGGTGGAATTACCCCTAAAAAACATCGATCGTGGAACTGATCAGCAATTCAAATTTCAGCATCACACGATCAGGCCTTGTACTGCTGCCTTGACGCGGCGCCCTCCACTGTCGTCTCGCTACGGTTATATCCAGGTCCATCCAACCGATCTTGCTGGATGGAGAAGAAGGAGGAATTGCACACTTTCTCGATGCCGAAGCGGCGGCGAAACCTCCAACACCACACGCCTTACTCAAATCAATGAGCGAGCAGCCAACAGAGGCAGCAAGGAGTAGGTTCATTCGTTCTTTGTTAATTTTTTTCCTCTTCTATTGCGCCAATTCTTGTAAGTTGAATATTGAAAATTAATTACAATTTTGATGTTATACCGAAACCTCTTTCTAGATAAAGCAACGATCAAAATACAAACTCAATATCACAATTTAATATTATAGGGGCCTAAGAAGATGAAGCAGATTGATTATGTTTTCAGAGCTATCTCGATGAATCATCTGGTATCCAGATTGATTGTGTTGATCGTCTTGCCTAATCGCATGATAGTACTTGGCCAATTAATTTTGTTGATTTTCTTATTTGCTTATACCATACATAGCTTTGATTTTTTTCCTTTAAAAGTTTGCCCCGGGAAACATCAATTCCTGGATCTGCCACTGCTTTTAAGATTGGAATACCAAAGAAACTTGGAGATCCAGGAGTACCTACTATACCATGCTCCATTATAAGAAACTATGTTAAAACTGCTTTATGTGATCTTGGAGCCGGTGTTAGTGTTATGCCTCTCTCTTTATATCATAGACTTGACTTGAATAAGTTGACACCTACTAAAATATATTTGCAAATGGCTGATAAATCAACTGCTATACCTGTCGGTATTTGTGAGGATGTGCCTGTTGTGGTTGCAAATGTTACTATTTTAATGGACTTTGTTATTCTTGATATTCCCGAGGACGATAGTATGTCTATTATTCTTGGAAGACCTTTTTTAATACTGCAGGGGCTGTTATTGATTGCAACAAAGGCAATGTCACTTTTCATGTTAATGGTAATGAGCATACGGTACACTTTCCTACGAAACAACCTCAAGTTCATAGTATCAATTCTATCGGAAAAATTCCATCGATTT